>NW_028244743.1:0-385000 GCF_964263255.1 Lissotriton vulgaris | reverse complement strand
TACATACTTACGGTGTGTTTAGTCTTGGACCACAAATGCAGTGAAGAATAATGGATTGCTACTCTTCATACATTTTTGACAATTGGCTCAGATTTGAATGCGTACTGGCCATCTGAGCATCTCTGCCAGGCCACCCTATGTCTAGAGACTGTAGATTTAGAGAGTTTATAAACATTGTCAGTTCATCAATAAAGTGTGCTCGCTTCGGCAGCACATATACTAAAATTGGAACGATACAGAGAAGATTAGCATGGCCCCTGCGCAAGGATGACACGCAAATTCGTGAAGCGTTCCATATTTTTAACAGCTTTTAGGAGAGAAATCTTTTTTGTTTTCAAGACTAATTGAAAAAATAAAGCAGGTCCCAGTGCTGTCCCCGTAATATGTATTTTTCAATTAGTCTCTCCTCAACATTTTTAATGTATTTGCTTTGCAGTAAAGAAGGTGCGCTCTATGTTCAGCTGCATTTAGCAAGGAAGCCTGCAGGACTTCTGGGACTTTTCTTTCTCTTTTTTAGCCTCACTGTCATTATTCTTCACCACCCCCAAATCTATACTGCTGCAGTGTTGTGTTGCTTTGTGGGAAGCAGGACAAAGAGAAGGGCAGGGCCCATGCAAATGAAGGCCTCAGGGATGTCTGGGAGTGCCTTTTTAGCAGTATTGTTAAAGTCCACCTTGCAACCGGATTGGTCGGGTAAGCTGAAAAACACCATGCCAGATTGGGCACCAGGTCTCTAGGCGCTTGGAGGACATATTGGGTCTACATCCCTCAGTTTCTGAGGTCCAAGAAATGTTCACCCTCTACCCTAATAGAGAGGTCTTGGCCGATCGTGGCTGAGAGGGGAAGAAGGTAGCAGTGCAAGATGCTTATGGTCCTTCTCTAATAATGGACCAACTTTCTCTCTCTCCTTACCTGTGGTTCTGCCTGGCTACTGGGGCTACCAGTTGTAAGCCTGCAGCCCACAGGGAGTTGGTTTGATCCTCTCACACATGTAAATGGGTAAGCATTCAAGTGCACACACCTGCCTACGTCCACAGACCCTTGCGCACACACACTTTTGTCAACAAGCTTTTTCGCAATTAAGAGTATCAGGGACCCATGTTGAAATACAAAAGCAGCACACCACGTGACGGCCATCACATAGAGTCCAGCAGCAAATGGGAAACGTTTAACTAGCTGTGGTCCTATTACTTGCGCTCTACCGTGGAACAACTGCTGGATGAGTCCTGCTGGAGAATATTGAACCTACAACAACATTTCTGAGGTAAATAAAAATTCCACAGGAATATAATCAAACAGGGACCTACAACCCTTCCGAGCCAGATAGGAGTCGAACCTACAATCTTCTGATCCGTAGTCAGACGCGTTATCCATTGCGCCACTGGCCCTATGTAGACTTATGCATCCTTTTGTCCTTAAGTGGGCTAGAAAGTGTGTGTGTGTGAAGGCACAAGGAAACCCATCTGACCTCCTGGAAGTCTGTTCTGTGAGGTTTTCCCAAGTTTTACAAAGGACTTTACGAGAAGGAAGCACCTAAAAGCTAGGCGAAATGGTCCTAGATGCAAGGAAATCTTTTAGATCAGGCTCAGTTTCTTAAATAGTTTGCATTAACATAATCAGTTCCAGGTCTGTGTGGGGCTGAGCTTGAGAACTCCTTAGTAAGTAGGCGTTTACAACAATAAGGGGTTTAATATTACAACACAGGTGAACATTCAGACACATTATCATAAGCTCACCTTGTCCAGGGACCCAAGCATGCTGCCTTTCCACTCTCAGAGCCCTTCACCTAACCTACTGTGCAGCTGTTTCACCTTTAATATCACTGTTCCACAGGCAGCGTGACGTCACAATGCTCCTTGTCTGTAGCCCGAACCAGGAGCCTTTGCAAACCTGGTATAATCTACATACTTACGGTGTGTTTAGTCTTGGACCACAAATGCAGTGAAGAATAATGGATTGCTACTCTTCATACATTTTTGACCATTGGCTCAGATTTGAATGCGTACTGGCCATCTGAGCATCTCTGCCAGGCCACCCTATGTCTAGAGACTGTAGATTCAGAGAGTTTATAAACATTGTCAGTTCATCAATAAAGTGTGCTCGCTTCGGCAGCACATATACTAAAATTGGAACGATACAGAGAAGATTAGCATGGCCCCTGCGCAAGGATGACACGCAAATTCGTGAAGCGTTCCATATTTTTAACAGCTTTTAGGAGAGAAATCTTTTTTGTTTTCAAGACTAATTGAAAAAATAAAGCAGGTCCCAGTGCTGTCCCCGTAATATGTATTTTTCAATTAGTCTCTCCTCAACATTTTTAATGTATTTGCTTTGCAGTAAAGAAGGTGCGCTCTATGTTCAGCTGCATTTAGCAAGGAAGACTGCAGGACTTCTGGGACTTTTCTTTCTCTTTTTTAGCCTCCCTGTCATTATTCTTCACCACCCCCAAATCTATACTGCTGCAGTGTTGTGTTGCTTTGTGGGAAGCAGGACAAAGAGAAGGGCAGGGCCTATGCAAATGAAGGCCTCAGGGATGTCTGGGAGTGCCTTTTTAGCAGTATTGTTAAAGTCCACCTTGCAACCAGATTGGTCGGGTAAGCTGAAGAACACCATGCCAGATTGGGCACCAGGTCTCTAGGCGCTTGGAGGACATATTGGGTCTACATCCCTCAGTTTCTGAGGTCCAAGAAATGTTCACCCTCTACCCTAATAGAGAGGTCTTGGCCGATTGTGGCTGAGAGGGGAAGAAGGTAGCAGTGCAAGATGCTTATGGTCCTTCTCTAATAATGGACCAACTTTCTCTCTCTCCTTACCTGTGGTTCTGCCTGGCTACTAGGACTACCAGTTGTAAGCCTGCAGCCCACAGGGAGTTGGTTTGTTCCTCTCACACATGTAAATGGGTAAGCATTCAAGTGCACACACCTGCCTACGTCCACAGACCCTCGCGCACACACACTTTTGTCAACAAGCTTTTTCGCAATTAAGAGTATCAGGGACCCATGTTGAAATACAAAAGCAGCACACCACGTGACGGCCATCACATAGAGTCCAGCAGCAAATGGGAAACGTTTAACTAGCTGTGGTCCTATTACTTGCGCTCTACCGTGGAACAACTGCTGGATGAGTCCTGCTGGAGAATATTGAACCTACAACAAGTCTGAGGTAAATAAAAATTCCACAGGAATATAATCAAACAGGGACCTACAACCCTTCCGAGTCAGATAGGAGTTGAACCAACAATCTTCTGATCCGTAGTCAGACGCGTTATCCATTGCGCCACTGACCCTATGTAGACTTACACATCCTTTTGTCCTTAAGTGGGCTAGAAAGTGTGTGTATGTGTGTGTGAAGGCACAAGGAAACCCATCTGACCTCCTGGAAGTCTGTTCTGTGAGGTTTTCCCAAGTTTTACAAAGGACTTTAGGAGAAGGAAGCACCTGAAAGCTAGGCGAAATGGTCCTAGATCCAAGGAAATCTTTTAGATCAGGCTCAGTTTCTTAAATAGTTTGCATTAACATAATCAGTTCCAGGTCTGTGTGGGGCTGAGCTTGAGAACTCCTTAGTAAGTAGGCGTTTACAACAATAAGGGGTTTAATATTACAACACAGGTGAACATTCAGACACATTATCATAAGCTCACCTTGTCCAGGGACCCAAGCATGCTGCCTTTCCACTCTCAGAGCCCTTCACCTAACCTACTGTGCAGCTGTTTCACCTTTAATATCACTGCTCCACCGGCAGCGTGACGTCACAATGCTCCTTGTCTGTAGCCCGAACCATGAGCCTATGCAAACCTGGCATAGTCTACATACTTACGGTGTGTTTAGTCTTGGACCACAAATGCAGTGAAGAATAATGGATTGCTACTCTTCATACATTTTTGACCATTGGCTCAGATTTGAATGCGTACTGGCCATCTGAGCATCTCTGCCAGGCCACCCTATGTCTAGAGACTGTAGATTTAGAGAGTTTATAAACATTGTCAGCTCATCAATAAAGTGTGCTCGCTTCGGCAGCACATATACTAAAATTGGAACGATACAGAGAAGATTAGCATGGCCCCTGCGCAAGGATGACACGCAAATTCGTGAAGCGTTCCATATTTTTAACAGCTTTTAGGAGAGAAATCTTTTTTGTTTTCAAGACTAATTGAAAAAATAAAGCAGGTCCCAGTGCTGTCCCCGTAATATGTATTTTTCAATTAGTCTTTCCTCAACATTTCTAATGTATTTGCTTTGCAGTAAAGAAGGTGCGCTCTATGTTCAGCTGCATTTAGCAAGGAAGCCTGCAGGACTTCTGGGACTTTTCTTTCTCTTTTTTAGCCTCCCTGTCATTATTCTTCACCACCCCCAAATCTATACTGCTGCAGTGTTGCGTTGCTTTGTGGGAAGCAGGACAAAGAGAAGGGCAGGGCCTATGCAAATGAAGGCCTCAGGGATGTCTGGGAGTGCCTTTTTAGCAGTATTGTTAAAGTCCACCTTGCAACCGGATTGGTCGGGTAAGCTGAAAAACACCATGCCAGATTGGGCACCAGGTCTCTAGGCGCTTGGAGGACATATTGGGTCTACATCCCTCAGTTTCTGAGGTCCAAGAAATGTTCACCCTCTACCCTAATAGAGAGGTCTTGGCCGATTGCGGACGATCGGGGAAGAAGGTAGCAGTGCAAGATGCTTATGGTCCTTCTCTAATAATGGACCAACTTTCTCTCTCTCCTAGGGGAAGAAGGTAACAGTGCAAGATGCTTATGGTCCTTCTCTAATAATGGACCAACTTTCTCTCTCTCCTTACCTGTGGTTCTGCCTGGCTACTGGGGCTACCAGTTGTAAGCCTGCAGCCCGCAGGGAGTTGGTTTGTTCCTCTCACACATGTAAATGGGTAAGCATTCAAGTGCACACACCTGCCTACGTCCACAGACCCTCGCGCACACACACTTTTGTCAACAAGCTTTTTCGCAATTAAGAGTATCAGGGACCCATGTTGAAATACAAAAGCAGCACACCACGTGACGGCCATCACATAGAGTCCAGCAGCAAATGGGAAACGTTTAACTAGCTGTGGTCCTATTACTTGCGCTCTACCGTGGAACAACTGCTGGATGAGTCCTGCTGGAGAATATTGAACCTACAACAAGTCTGAGGTAAATACAAATTCCACAGGAATATAATCAAACAGGGACCTACAACCCTTCCGAGCCAGATAGGAGTCGAACCTACAATCTTCTGATCCGTAGTCAGACGCGTTATCCATTGCGCCACTGGCCCTATGTAGACTTACGCATCCTTTTGTCCTTAAGTGGGCTAGAAAGTGTGTGTATGTGTGTGTGAAGGCACAAGGAAACCCATCTGACCTCCTGGAAGTCTGTTCTGTGAGGTTTTCCCAAGTTTTACAAAGGACTTTAGGAGAAGGAAGCACCTAAAAGCTAGGCGAAATGGTCCTAGATCCAAGGAAATCTTTTAGATCAGGCTCAGTTTCTTAAATAGTTTGCATTAACATAATCAGTTCCAGGTCTGTGTGGGGCTGAGCTTGGGAACTCCTTAGTAAGTAGGCGTTTACAACAATAAGGGGTTTAATATTACAACACAGGTGAACATTCAGACACATTATCATAAGCTCACCTTGTCCAGGGACCCAAGCATGCTGCCTTTCCACTCTCAGAGCCCTTCACCTAACCTACTGTGCAGCTGTTTCACCTTTAATATCACAGTTCCACAGGCAGCGTGACGTCACAATGCTCCTTGTCTGTAGCCCGAACCAGGAGCCTTTGCAAACCTGGTATAATCTACATACTTACGGTGTGTTTAGTCTTGGACCACAAATGCAGTGAAGAATAATGGATTGCTACTCTTCATACATTTTTGACCATTGGCTCAGATTTGAATGCGTACTGGCCATCTGAGCATCTCTGCCAGGCCACCCTATGTCTAGAGACTGTAGATTTAGAGAGTTTATAAACATTGTCAGTTCATCAATAAAGTGTGCTCACTTCGGCAGCACATATACTAAAATTGGAACGATACAGAGAAGATTAGCATGGCCCCTGCGCAAGGATGACACGCAAATTCGTGAAGCGTTCCATATTTTTAACAGCTTTTAGGAGAGAAATCTTTTTTGTTTTCAAGACTAATTGAAAAAATAAAGCAGGTCCCAGTGCTGTCCCCGTAATATGTATTTTTCAATTAGTCTCTCCTCAACATTTTTAATGTATTTGCTTTGCAGTAAAGAAGGTGCGCTCTATGTTCAGCTGCATTTAGCAAGGAAGCCTGCAGGACTTCTGGGACTTTTCTTTCTCTTTTTTAGCCTCACTGTCATTATTCTTCACCACCCCCAAATCTATACTGCTGCAGTGTTGTGTTGCTTTGTGGGAAGCAGGACAAAGAGAAGGGCAGGGCCTATGCAAATGAAGGCCTCAGGGATGTCTGGGAGTGCCTTTTTAGCAGTATTGTTAAAGTCCACCTTGCAACCGGATTGGTCGGGTAAGCTGAAAAACACCATGCCAGATTGGGCACCAGGTCTCTAGGCGCTTGGAGGACATATTGGGTCTACATCCCTCAGTTTCTGAGGTCCAAGAAATGTTCACCCTCTACCCTAATAGAGAGGTCTTGGCCGATCGTGGCTGAGAAGGGAAGAAGGTTGCAGCGCAAGATGCTTATGGTCCTTCTCTAATAATGGACCAACTTTCTCTCTCTCCTTACCTGTGGTTCTGCCTGGCTACTGGGGCTACCAGTTGTAAGCCTGCAGCCCACAGGGAGTTGGTTTGTTCCTCTCACACATGTAAATGGGTAAGCATTCAAGTGCACACACCTGCCTACGTCCACAGACCCTCGCGCACACACACTTTTGTCAACAAGCTTTTTCGCAATTAAGAGTATCAGGGACCCATGTTGAAATACAAAAGCAGCACACCACGTGACGGCCATCACATAGAGTCCAGCAGCAAATGGGAAACGTTTAACTAGCTGTGGTCTAATTACTTGCGCTCTACGGTGGAACAACTGCTGGATGAGTCCTGCTGGAGAATATTGAACCTACAACAAGTCTGAGGTAAATAAAAATTCCACATGAATATAATCAAACAGGGACCTACAACCCTTCCGAGCCAGATAGGAGTCGAACCTACATTCTTCTGATCCATAGTCAGACGCGTTATCCATTGCGCCACTGGCCCTATGTAGACTTACACATCCTTTTGTCCTTAAGTGGGCTAGAAAGTGTGTGTATGTGTGTGTGAAGGCACAAGGAAACCCATCTGACCTCCTGGAAGTCTGTTCTGTGAGGTTTTCCCAAGTTTTACAAAGGACTTTAGGAGAAGGAAGCACCTAAAAGCTAGGCGAAATGGTCCTAGATCCAAGGAAATCTTTTAGATCAGGCTCAGTTTCTTAAATAGTTTGCATTAACATAATCAGTTCCAGGTCTGTGTGGGGCTGAGCTTGGGAACTCCTTAGTAAGTAGGCGTTTACAACAATAAGGGGTTTAATATTACAACACAGGTGAACATTCAGACACATTATCATAAGCTCACCTTGTCCAGGGACCCAAGCATGCTGCTTTCCACTCTCAGAGCCCTTCCCCTAACCTACTGTGCAGCTGTTTCACCTTTAATATCACTGTTCCACAGGCAGCGTGACGTCACAATGCTCCTTGTCTGTAGCCCGAACCAGGAGCCTTTGCAAACCTGGTATAATCTACATACTTACGGTGTGTTTAGTCTTGGACCACAAATGCAGTGAAGAATAATGGATTGCTACTCTTCATACATTTTTGACCATTGGCTCAGATTTGAATGCGTACTGGCCATCTGAGCATCTCTGCCAGGCCACCCTATGTCTAGAGACTGTAGATTTAGAGAGTTTATAAACATTGTCAGTTCATCAATAAAGTGTGCTCGCTTCGGCAGCACATATACTAAAATTGGAACGATACAGAGAAGATTAGCATGGCCCCTGCGCAAGGATGACACGCAAATTCGTGAAGCGTTCCATATTTTTAACAGCTTTTAGGAGAGAAATCTTTTTTGTTTTCAAGACTAATTGAAAAAATAAAGCAGGTCCCAGTGCTGTCCCCGTAATATGTATTTTTCAATTAGTCTCTCCTCAACATTTTTAATGTATTTGCTTTGCAGTAAAGAAGGTGCGCTCTATGTTCAGCTGCATTTAGCAAGGAAGCCTGCAGGACTTCTGGGACTTTTCTTTCTCTTTTTTAGCCTCACTGTCATTATTCTTCACCACCCCCAAATCTATACTGCTGCAGTGTTGTGTTGCTTTGTGGGAAGCAGGACAAAGAGAAGGGCAGGGCCTATGCAAATGAAGGCCTCAGGGATGTCTGGGAGTGCCTTTTTAGCAGTATTGTTAAAGTCCACCTTGCAACCGGATTGGTCGGGTAAGCTGAAAAACACCATGCCAGATTGGGCACCAGGTCTCTAGGCGCTTGGAGGACATATTGGGTCTACATCCCTCAGTTTCTGAGGTCCAAGAAATGTTCACCCTCTACCCTAATAGAGAGGTCTTGGCCGATCGTGGCTGAGAAGGGAAGAAGGTTGCAGCGCAAGATGCTTATGGTCCTTCTCTAATAATGGACCAACTTTCTCTCTCTCCTTACCTGTGGTTCTGCCTGGCTACTGGGGCTACCAGTTGTAAGCCTGCAGCCCACAGGGAGTTGGTTTGTTCCTCTCACACATGTAAATGGGTAAGCATTCAAGTGCACACACCTGCCTACGTCCACAGACCCTCGCGCACACACACTTTTGTCAACAAGCTTTTTCGCAATTAAGAGTATCAGGGACCCATGTTGAAGTACAAAAGCAGCACACCACGTGACGGCCATCACATAGAGTCCAGCAGCAAATGGGAAACGTTTAACTAGCTGTGGTCCTATTACTTGCGCTCTACCGTGGAACAACTGCTGGATGAGTCCTGCTGGAGAATATTGAACCTACAACAAGTCTGAGGTAAATAAAAATTCCACAGGAATATAATCAAACAGGGACCTACAACCCTTCCGAGCCAGATAGGAGTCGAACCTACAATCTTCTGATCCGTAGTCAGACGCGTTATCCATTGCGCCACTGGCCCTATGTAGACTTACGCATCCTTTTGTCCTTAAGTGGGCTAGAAAGTGTGTGTATGTGTGTGTGAAGGCACAAGGAAACCCATCTGACCTCCTGGAAGTCTGTTCTGTGAGGTTTTCCCAAGTTTTACAAAGGACTTTAGGAGAAGGAAGCACCTAAAAGCTAGGCGAAATGGTCCTAGATCCAAGGAAATCTTTTAGATCAGGCTCAGTTTCTTAAATAGTTTGCATTAACATAATCAGTTCCAGGTCTGTGTGGGGCTGAGCTTGGGAACTCCTTAGTAAGTAGGCGTTTACAACAATAAGGGGTTTAATATTACAACACAGGTGAACATTCAGACACATTATCATAAGCTCACCTTGTCCAGGGACCCAAGCATGCTGCCTTTCCACTCTCAGAGCCCTTCACCTAACCTACTGTGCAGCTGTTTCACCTTTAATATCACTGTTCCACAGGCAGCGTGACGTCACAATGCTCCTTGTCTGTAGCCCGAACCAGGAGCCTTTGCAAACCTGGTATAATCTACATACTTACGGTGTGTTTAGTCTTGGACCACAAATGCAGTGAAGAATAATGGATTGCTACTCTTCATACATTTTTGACCATTGGCTCAGATTTGAATGCGTACTGGCCATCTGAGCATCTCTGCCAGGCCACCCTATGTCTAGAGACTGTAGATTTAGAGAGTTTATAAACATTGTCAGTTCATCAATAAAGTGTGCTCGCTTCGGCAGCACATATACTAAAATTGGAACGATACAGAGAAGATTAGCATGGCCCCTGCGCAAGGATGACACGCAAATTCGTGAAGCGTTCCATATTTTTAACAGCTTTTAGGAGAGAAATCTTTTTTGTTTTCAAGACTAATTGAAAAAATAAAGCAGGTCCCAGTGCTGTCCCCGTAATATGTATTTTTCAATTAGTCTCTCCTCAACATTTTTAATGTATTTGCTTTGCAGTAAAGAAGGTGCGCTCTATGTTCAGCTGCATTTAGCAAGGAAGCCTGCAGGACTTCTGGGACTTTTCTTTCTCTTTTTTAGCCTCACTGTCATTATTCTTCACCACCCCCAAATCTATACTGCTGCAGTGTTGTGTTGCTTTGTGGGAAGCAGGACAAAGAGAAGGGCAGGGCCTATGCAAATGAAGGCCTCAGGGATGTCTGGGAGTGCCTTTTTAGCAGTATTGTTAAAGTCCACCTTGCAACCGGATTGGTCGGGTAAGCTGAAAAACACCATGCCAGATTGGGCACCAGGTCTCTAGGCGCTTGGAGGACATATTGGGTCTACATCCCTCAGTTTCTGAGGTCCAAGAAATGTTCACCCTCTACCCTAATAGAGAGGTCTTGGCCGATCGTGGCTGAGAAGGGAAGAAGGTTGCAGCGCAAGATGCTTATGGTCCTTCTCTAATAATGGACCAACTTTCTCTCTCTCCTTACCTGTGGTTCTGCCTGGCTACTGGGGCTACCAGTTGTAAGCCTGCAGCCCACAGGGAGTTGGTTTGTTCCTCTCACACATGTAAATGGGTAAGCATTCAAGTGCACACACCTGCCTACGTCCACAGACCCTCGCGCACACACACTTTTGTCAACAAGTTTTTTCGCAATTAAGAGTATCAGGGACCCATGTTGAAATACAAAAGCAGCACACCACGTGACGGCCATCACATAGAGTCCAGCAGCAAATGGGAAACGTTTAACTAGCTGTGGTCCTATTACTTGCGCTCTACCGTGGAACAACTGCTGGATGAGTCCTGCTGGAGAATATTGAACCTACAACAAGTCTGAGGTAAATAAAAATTCCACAGGAATATAATCAAACAGGGACCTACAACCCTTCCGAGCCAGATAGGAGTCGAACCTACAATCTTCTGATCCGTAGTCAGACGCGTTATCCATTGCGCCACTGGCCCTATGTAGACTTACGCATCCTTTTGTCCTTAAGTGGGCTAGAAAGTGTGTGTATGTGTGTGTGAAGGCACAAGGAAACCCATCTGACCTCCTGGAAGTCTGTTCTGTGAGGTTTTCCCAAGTTTTACAAAGGACTTTAGGAGAAGGAAGCACCTAAAAGCTAGGCGAAATGGTCCTAGATCCAAGGAAATCTTTTAGATCAGGCTCAGTTTCTTAAATAGTTTGCATTAACATAATCAGTTCCAGGTCTGTGTGGGGCTGAGCTTGGGAACTCCTTAGTAAGTAGGCGTTTACAACAATAAGGGGTTTAATATTACAACACAGGTGAACATTCAGACACATTATCATAAGCTCACCTTGTCCAGGGACCCAAGCATGCTGCCTTTCCACTCTCAGAGCCCTTCACCTAACCTACTGTGCAGCTGTTTCACCTTTAATATCACTGTTCCACAGGCAGCGTGACGTCACAATGCTCCTTGTCTGTAGCCCGAACCAGGAGCCTTTGCAAACCTGGTATAATCTACATACTTACGATGTGTTTAGTCTTGGACCACAAATGCAGTGAAGAATAATGGATTGCTACTCTTCATACATTTTTGACCATTGGCTCAGATTTGAATGCGTACTGGCCATCTGAGCATCTCTGCCAGGCCACCCTATGTCTAGAGACTGTAGATTTAGAGAGTTTATAAACATTGTCAGTTCATCAATAAAGTGTGCTCGCTTCGGCAGCACATATACTAAAATTGGAACGATACAGAGAAGATTAGCATGGCCCCTGCGCAAGGATGACACGCAAATTCGTGAAGCGTTCCATATTTTTAACAGCTTTTAGGAGAGAAATCTTTTTTGTTTTCAAGACTAATTGAAAAAATAAAGCAGGTCCCAGTGCTGTCCCCGTAATATGTATTTTTCAATTAGTCTCTCCTCAACATTTTTAATGTATTTGCTTTGCAGTAAAGAAGGTGCGCTCTATGTTCAGCTGCATTTAGCAAGGAAGCCTGCAGGACTTCTGGGACTTTTCTTTCTCTTTTTTAGCCTCACTGTCATTATTCTTCACCACCCCCAAATCTATACTGCTGCAGTGTTGTGTTGCTTTGTGGGAAGCAGAACAAAGAGAAGGGCAGGGCCTATGCAAATGAAGGCCTCAGGGATGTCTGGGAGTGCCTTTTTAGCAGTATTGTTAAAGTCCACCTTGCAACCGGATTGGTCGGGTAAGCTGAAAAACACCATGCCAGATTGGGCACCAGGTCTCTAGGCGCTTGGAGGACATATTGGGTCTACATCCCTCAGTTTCTGAGGTCCAAGAAATGTTCACCCTCTACCCTAATAGAGAGGTCTTGGCCGATCGTGGCTGAGAGGGGAAGAAGGTAGCAGTGCAAGATGCTTATGGTCCTTCTCTAATAATGGACCAACTTTCTCTCTCTCCTTACCTGTGGTTCTGCCTGGCTACTGGGGCTACCAGTTGTAAGCCTGCAGCCCACAGGGAGTTGGTTTGTTCCTCTCACACATGTAAATGGGTAAGCATTCAAGTGCACACACCTGCCTACGTCCACAGACCCTCGCGCACACACACTTTTGTCAACAAGCTTTTTCGCAATTAAGAGTATCAGGGACCCATGTTGAAATACAAAAGCAGCACACCACGTGACGGCCATCACATAGAGTCCAGCAGCAAATGGGAAACGTTTAACTAGCTGTGGTTCTATTACTTGCGCTCTACCGTGGAACAACTGCTGGATGAGTCCTGCTGGAGAATATTGAACCTACAACAAGTCTGAGGTAAATAAAAATTCCACAGGAATATAATCAAACAGGGACCTACAACCCTTCCGAGCCAGATAGGAGTCGAACCTACAATCTTCTGATCCGTAGTCAGACGCGTTATCCATTGCGCCACTGGCCCTATGTAGACTTACGCATCCTTTTGTCCTTAAGTGGGCTAGAAAGTGTGTGTATGTGTGTGTGAAGGCACAAGGAAACCCATCTGACCTCCTGGAAGTCTGTTCTGTGAGGTTTTCCCAAGTTTTACAAAGGACTTTAGGAGAAGGAAGCACCTAAAAGCTAGGCGAAATGGTCCTAGATCCAAGGAAATCTTTTAGATCAGGCTCAGTTTCTTAAATAGTTTGCATTAACATAATCAGTTCCAGGTCTGTGTGGGGCTGAGCTTGGGAACTCCTTAGTAAGTAGGCATTTACAACAATAAGGGGTTTAATATTACAACACAGGTGAACATTCAGACACATTATCATAAGCTCACCTTGTCCAGGGACCCAAGCATGCTGCCTTTCCACTCTCAGAGCCCTTCACCTAACCTACTGTGCAGCTGTTTCACCTTTAATATCACTGTTCCACAGGCAGCGTGACGTCACAATGCTCCTTGTCTGTAGCCCGAACCAGGAGCCTTTGCAAACCTGGTATAATCTACATACTTACGGTGTGTTTAGTCTTGGACCACAAATGCAGTGAAGAATAATGGATTGCTACTCTTCATACATTTTTGACCATTGGCTCAGATTTGAATGCGTACTGGCCATCTGAGCATCTCTGCCAGGCCACCCTATGTCTAGAGACTGTAGATTTAGAGAGTTTATAAACATTGTCAGTTCATCAATAAAGTGTGCTCGCTTCGGCAGCACATATACTAAAATTGAAACGATACAGAGAAGATTAGCATGGCCCCTGCGCAAGAATGACACGCAAATTCGTGAAGCGTTCCATATTTTTAACAGCTTTTAGGAGAGAAATCTTTTTTTTTTTCAAGACTAATTGAAAAAATAAAGCAGGTCCCAGTGCTGTCCCCGTAATATGTATTTTTCAATTAGTCTCTCCTCAACATTTTTAATGTATTTGCTTTGCAGTAAAGAAGGTGCGCTCTATGTTCAGCTGCATTTAGCAAGGAAGCCTGCAGGACTTCTGGGACTTTTCTTTCTCTTTTTTAGCCTCACTGTCATTATTCTTCACCACCCCCAAATCTATACTGCTGCAGTGTTGTGTTGCTTTGTGGGAAGCAGGACAAAGAGAAGGGCAGGGCCTATGCAAATGAAGGCCTCAGGGATGTCTGGGAGTGCCTTTTTAGCAGTATTGTTAAAGTCCACCTTGCAACCGGATTGGTCGGGTAAGCTGAAAAACACCATGCCAGATTGGGCACCAGGTCTCTAGGCGCTTGGAGGACATATTGGGTCTACATCCCTCAGTTTCTGAGGTCCAAGAAATGTTCACCCTCTACCCTAATAGAGAGGTCTTGTCCGATCGTGGCTGAGAAGGGAAGAAGGTTGCAGCGCAAGATGCTTATGGTCCTTCTCTAATAATGGACCAACTTTCTCTCTCTCCTTACCTGTGGTTCTGCCTGGCTACTGGGGCTACCAGTTGTAAGCCTGCAGCCCACAGGGAGTTGGTTTGTTCCTCTCACACATGTAAATGGGTAAGCATTCAAGTGCACACACCTGCCTACGTCCACAGACCCTCGCGCGCACACACTTTTGTCAACAAGCTTTTTCGCAATTAAGAGTATCAGGGACCCATGTTGAAATACAAAAGCAGCACACCACGTGACGGCCATCACATAGAGTCCAGCAGCAAATGGGAAACGTTTAACTAGCTGTGGTCCTATTACTTGCGCTCTACCGTGGAACAACTGCTGGATGAGTCCTGCTGGAGAATATTGAACCTACAACAAGTCTGAGGTAAATAAAAATTCCACAGGAATATAATCAAACAGGGACCTACAACCCTTCCGAGCCAGATAGGAGTCGAACCTACAATCTTCTGATCCGTAGTCAGACGCGTTATCCATTGCGCCACTGGCCCTATGTAGACTTACGCATCCTTTTGTCCTTAAGTGGGCTAGAAAGTGTGTGTATGTGTGTGTGAAGGCACAAGGAAACCCATCTGACCTCCTGGAAGTCTGTTCTGTGAGGTTTTCCCAAGTTTTACAAAGGACTTTAGGAGAAGGAAGCACCTAAAAGCTAGGCGAAATGGTCCTAGATCCAAGGAAATCTTTTAGATCAGGCTCAGTTTCTTAAATAGTTTGCATTAACATAATCAGTTCCAGGTCTGTGTGGGGCTGAGCTTGGGAACTCCTTAGTAAGTAGGCGTTTACAACAATAAGGGGTTTAATATTACAACACAGGTGAACATTCAGACACATTATCATAAGCTCACCTTGTACAGGGACCCAAGCATGCTGCCTTTCCACTCTCAGAGCCCTTCACCTAACCTACTGTGCAGCTGTTTCACCTTTAATATCACTGTTCCACAGGCAGCGTGACGTCACAATGCTCCTTGTCTGTAGCCCGAACCAGGAGCCTTTGCAAACCTGGTATAATCTACATACTTACGGTGTGTTTAGTCTTGGACCACAAATGCAGTGAAGAATAATGGATTGCTACTCTTCATACATTTTTGACCATTGGCTCAGATTTGAATGCGTAGTGGCCATCTGAGCATCTCTGCCAGGCCACCCTATGTCTAGAGACTGTAGATTTAGAGAGTTTATAAACATTGTCAGTTCATCAATAAAGTGTGCTCGCTTCGGCAGCACATATACTAAAATTGGAACGATACAGAGAAGATTAGCATGGCCCCTGCGCAAGGATGACACGCAAATTCGTGAAGCGTTCCATATTTTTAACAGCTTTCAGGAGAGAAATCTTTTTTGTTTTCAAGACTAATTGAAAAAATAAAGCAGGTCCCAGTGCTGTCCCCGTAATATGTATTTTTCAATTAGTCTCTCCTCAACATTTTTAATGTATTTGCTTTGCAGTAAAGAAGGTGCGCTCTATGTTCAGCTGCATTTAGCAAGGAAGCCTGCAGGACTTCTGGGACTTTTCTTTCTCTTTTTTAGCCTCACTGTCATTATTCTTCACCACCCCCAAATCTATACTGCTGCAGTGTTGTGTTGCTTTGTGGGAAGCAGGACAAAGAGAAGGGCAGGGCCTATGCAAATGAAGGCCTCAGGGATGTCTGGGAGTGCCTTTTTAGCAGTATTGTTAAAGTCCACCTTGCAACCGGATTGGTCGGGTAAGCTGAAAAACACCATGCCAGATTGGGCACCAGGTGTCTAGGCGCTTGGAGGACATATTGGGTCTACATCCCTCAGTTTCTGAGGTCCAAGAAATGTTCACCCTCTACCCTAATAGAGAGGTCTTGGCCGATCGTGGCTGAGAGGGGAAGAAGGTAGCAGTGCAAGATGCTTATGGTCCTTCTCTAATAATGGACCAACTTTCTCTCTCTCCTTACCTGTGGTTCTGCCTGGCTACTGGGGCTACCAGTTGTAAGCCTGCAGCCCACAGGGAGTTGGTTTGTTCCTCTCACACATGTAAATGGGTAAGCATTCAAGTGCACACACCTGCCTACGTCCACAGACCCTCGCGCACACACACTTTTGTCAACAAGCTTTTTTGCAATTAAGAGTATCAGGGACCCATGTTGAAATACAAAAGCAGCACACCACGTGACGGCCATCACATAGAGTCCAGCAGCAAATGGGAAACGTTTAACTAGCTGTGGTCCTATTACTTGCGCTCTACCGTGGAACAACTGCTGGATGAGTCCTGCTGGAGAATATTGAACCTACAACAAGTCTGAGGTAAATAAAAATTCCACAGGAATATAATCAAACAGGGACCTACAACCCTTCCGAGCCAGATAGGAGTCGAACCTACAATCTTCTGATCCGTAGTCAGACGCGTTATCCATTGCGCCACTGGCCCTATGTAGACTTACGCATCCTTTTGTCCTTAAGTGGGCTAGAAAGTGTGTGTATGTGTGTGTGAAGGCACAAGGAAACCCATCTGACCTCCTGGAAGTCTGTTCTGTGAGGTTTTCCCAAGTTTTACAAAGGACTTTAGGAGAAGGAAGCACCTAAAAGCTAGGCGAAATGGTCCTAGATCCAAGGAAATCTTTTAGATCAGGCTCAGTTTCTTAAATAGTTTGCATTAACATAATCAGTTCCAGGTCTGTGTGGGGCTGAGCTTGGGAACTCCTTAGTAAGTAGGCGTTTACAACAATAAGGGGTTTAATATTACAACACAGGTGAACATTCAGACACATTATCATAAGCTCACCTTGTCCAGGGACCCAAGCATGCTGCCTTTCCACTCTCAGAGCCCTTCACCTAACCTACTGTGCAGCTGTTTCACCTTTAATATCACTGTTCCACAGGCAGCGTGACGTCACAATGCTCCTTGTCTGTAGCCCGAACCAGGAGCCTTTGCAAACCTGGTATAATCTACATACTTACGGTGTGTTTAGTCTTGGACCACAAATGCAGTGAAGAATAATGGATTGCTACTCTTCATACATTTTTGACCATTGGCTCAGATTTGAATGCGTACTGGCCATCTGAGCATCTCTGCCAGGCCACCCTATGTCTAGAGACTGTAGATTTAGAGAGTTTATAAACATTGTCAGTTCATCAATAAAGTGTGCTCGCTTCGGCAGCACATATACTAAAATTGGAACGATACAGAGAAGATTAGCATGGCCCCTGCGCAAGGATGACACGCAAATTCGTGAAGCGTTCCATATTTTTAACAGCTTTTAGGAGAGAAATCTTTTTTGTTTTCAAGACTAATTGAAAAAATAAAGCATGTCCCAGTGCTGTCCCCGTAATATGTATTTTTCAATTAGTCTCTCCTCAACATTTTTAATGTATTTGCTTTGCAGTAAAGAAGGTGCGCTCTATGTTCAGCTGCATTTAGCAAGGAAGCCTGCAGGACTTCTGGGACTTTTCTTTCTCTTTTTTAGCCTCACTGTCATTATTCTTCACCACCCCCAAATCTATACTGCTGCAGTGTTGTGTTGCTTTGTGGGAAGCAGGACAAAGAGAAGGGCAGGGCCTATGCAAATGAAGGCCTCAGGGATGTCTGGGAGTGCCTTTTTAGCAGTATTGTTAAAGTCCACCTTGCAACCGGATTGGTCGGGTAAGCTGAAAAACACCATGCCAGATTGGGCACCAGGTCTCTAGGCGCTTGGAGGACATATTGGGTCTACATCCCTCAGTTTCTGAGGTCCAAGAAATGTTCACCCTCTACCCTAATAGAGAGGTCTTGGCCGATCGTGGCTGAGAAGGGAAGAAGGTTGCAGCGCAAGATGCTTATGGTCCTTCTCTAATAATGGACCAACTTTCTCTCTCTCCTTACCTGTGGTTCTGCCTGGCTACTGGGGCTACCAGTTGTAAGTCTGCAGCCCACAGGGAGTTGGTTTGTTCCTCTCACACATGTAAATGGGTAAGCATTCAAGTGCACACACCTGCCTACGTCCACAGACCCTCGCGCACACACACTTTTGTCAACAAGCTTTTTCGCAATTAAGAGTATCAGGGACCCATGTTGAAATACAAAAGCAGCACACCACGTGACGGCCATCACATAGAGTCCAGCAGCAAATGGGAAACGTTTAACTAGCTGTGGTCCTATTACTTGCGCTCTACCGTGGAACAACTGCTGGATGAGTCCTGCTGGAGAATATTGAACCTACAACAAGTCTGAGGTAAATAAAAATTCCACAGGAATATAATCAAACAGGGACCTACAACCCTTCCGAGCCAGATAGGAGTCGAACCTACAATCTTCTGATCCGTAGTCAGACGCGTTATCCATTGCGCCACTGGCCCTATGTAGACTTACGCATCCTTTTGTCCTTAAGTGGGCTAGAAAGTGTGTGTATGTGTGTGTGAAGGCACAAGGAAACCCATCTGACCTCCTGGAAGTCTGTTTTGTGAGGTTTTCCCAAGTTTTACAAAGGACTTTAGGAGAAGGAAGCACCTAAAAGCTAGGCGAAATGGTCCTAGATCCAAGGAAATCTTTTAGATCAGGCTCAGTTTCTTAAATAGTTTGCATTAACATAATCAGTTCCAGGTCTGTGTGGGGCTGAGCTTGGGAACTCCTTAGTAAGTAGGCGTTTACAACAATAAGGGGTTTAATATTACAACACAGGTGAACATTCAGACACATTATCATAAGCTCACCTTGTCCAGGGACCCAAGCATGCTGCCTTTCCACTCTCAGAGCCCTTCACCTAACCTACTGTGCAGCTGTTTCACCTTTAATATCACTGTTCCACAGGCAGCGTGACGTCACAATGCTCCTTGTCTGTAGCCCGAACCAGGAGCCTTTGCAAACCTGGTATAATCTACATACTTACGGTGTGTTTAGTCTTGGACCACAAATGCAGTGAAGAATAATGGATTGCTACTCTTCATACATTTTTGACCATTGGCTCAGATTTGAATGCGTACTGGCCATCTGAGCATCTCTGCCAGGCCACCCTATGTCTAGAGACTGTAGATTTAGAGAGTTTATAAACTTTGTCAGTTCATCAATAAAGTGTGCTCGCTTCGGCAGCACATATACTAAAATTGGAACGATACAGAGAAGATTAGCATGGCCCCTGCGCAAGGATGACACGCAAATTCGTGAAGCGTTCCATATTTTTAACAGCTTTCAGGAGAGAAATCTTTTTTGTTTTCAAGACTAATTGAAAAAATAAAGCAGGTCCCAGTGCTGTCCCCGTAATATGTATTTTTCAATTAGTCTCTCCTCAACATTTTTAATGTATTTGCTTTGCAGTAAAGAAGGTGCGCTCTATGTTCAGCTGCATTTAGCAAGGAAGCCTGCAGGACTTCTGGGACTTTTCTTTCTCTTTTTTAGCCTCACTGTCATTATTCTTCACCACCCCCAAATCTATACTGCTGCAGTGTTGTGTTGCTTTGTGGGAAGCAGGACAAAGAGAAGGGCAGGGCCTATGCAAATGAAGGCCTCAGGGATGTCTGGGAGTGCCTTTTTAGCAGTATTGTTAAAGTCCACCTTGCAACCGGATTGGTCGGGTAAGCTGAAAAACACCATGCCAGATTGGGCACCAGGTGTCTAGGCGCTTGGAGGACATATTGGGTCTACATCCCTCAGTTTCTGAGGTCCAAGAAATGTTCACCCTCTACCCTAATAGAGAGGTCTTGGCCGATCGTGGCTGATCGTGGCTGAGAGGGGAAGAAGGTAGCAGTGCAAGATGCTTATGGTCCTTCTCTAATAATGGACCAACTTTCTCTCTCTCCTTACCTGTGGTTCTGCCTGGCTACTGGGGCTACCAGTTGTAAGCCTGCAGCCCACAGGGAGTTGGTTTGTTC
This sequence comes from Lissotriton vulgaris, assembly GCF_964263255.1. Lineage (NCBI taxonomy): Eukaryota > Metazoa > Chordata > Amphibia > Caudata > Salamandridae > Lissotriton > Lissotriton vulgaris. The sequence goes on along the minus strand of NW_028244743.1, from coordinate 364,903 downwards.
CTCTCACACATGTAAATGGGTAAGCATTCAAGTGCACACACCTGCCTACGTCCACAGACCCTCGCGCACACACACTTTTGTCAACAAGCTTTTTCGCAATTAAGAGTATCAGGGACCCATGTTGAAATACAAAAGCAGCACACCACGTGACGGCCATCACATAGAGTCCAGCAGCAAATGGGAAACGTTTAACTAGCTGTGGTCCTATTACTTGCGCTCTACCGTGGAACAACTGCTGGATGAGTCCTGCTGGAGAATATTGAACCTACAACAAGTCTGAGGTAAATAAAAATTCCACAGGAATATAATCAAACAGGGACCTACAACCCTTCCGAGCCAGATAGGAGTCGAACCTACAATCTTCTGATCCGTAGTCAGACGCGTTATCCATTGCGCCACTGGCCCTATGTAGACTTATGCATCCTTTTGTCCTTAAGTGGGCTAGAAAGTGTGTGTATGTGTGTGTGAAGGCACAAGGAAACCCATCTGACCTCCTGGAAGTCTGTTCTGTGAGGTTTTCCCAAGTTTTACAAAGGACTTTAGGAGAAGGAAGCACCTAAAAGCTAGGCGAAATGGTCCTAGATCCAAGGAAATCTTTTAGATCAGGCTCAGTTTCTTAAATAGTTTGCATTAACATAATCAGTTCCAGGTCTGTGTGGGGCTGAGCTTGGGAACTCCTTAGTAAGTAGGCGTTTACAACAATAAGGGGTTTAATATTACAACACAGGTGAACATTCAGACACATTATCATAAGCTCACCTTGTCCAGGGACCCAAGCATGCTGCCTTTCCACTCTCAGAGCCCTTCACCTAACCTACTGTGCAGCTGTTTCACCTTTAATATCACTGTTCCACAGGCAGCGTGACGTCACAATGCTCCTTGTCTGTAGCCCGAACCAGGAGCCTTTGCAAACCTGGTATAATCTACATACTTACGGTGTGTTTAGTCTTGGACCACAAATGCAGTGAAGAATAATGGATTGCTACTCTTCATACATTTTTTACCATTGGCTCAGATTTGAATGCGTACTGGCCATCTGAGCATCTCTGCCAGGCCACCCTATGTCTAGAGACTGTAGATTTAGAGAGTTTATAAACATTGTCAGTTCATCAATAAAGTGTGCTCGCTTCGGCAGCACATATACTAAAATTGGAACGATACAGAGAAGATTAGCATGGCCCCTGCGCAAGGATGACACGCAAATTCGTGAAGCGTTCCATATTTTTAACAGCTTTCAGGAGAGAAATCTTTTTTGTTTTCAAGACTAATTGAAAAAATAAAGCAGGTCCCAGTGCTGTCCCCGTAATATGTATTTTTCAATTAGTCTCTCCTCAACATTTTTAATGTATTTGCTTTGCAGTAAAGAAGGTGCGCTCTATGTTCAGCTGCATTTAGCAAGGAAGCCTGCAGGACTTCTGGGACTTTTCTTTCTCTTTTTTAGCCTCACTGTCATTATTCTTCACCACCCCCAAATCTATACTGCTGCAGTGTTGTGTTGCTTTGTGGGAAGCAGGACAAAGAGAAGGGCAGGGCCTATGCAAATGAAGGCCTCAGGGATGTCTGGGAGTGCCTTTTTAGCAGTATTGTTAAAGTCCACCTTGCAACCGGATTGGTCGGGTAAGCTGAAAAACACCATGCCAGATTGGGCACCAGGTGTCTAGGCGCTTGGAGGACATATTGGGTCTACATCCCTCAGTTTCTGAGGTCCAAGAAATGTTCACCCTCTACCCTAATAGAGAGGTCTTGGCCGATCGTGGCTGATCGTGGCTGAGAGGGGAAGAAGGTAGCAGTGCAAGATGCTTATGGTCCTTCTCTAATAATGGACCAACTTTCTCTCTCTCCTTACCTGTGGTTCTGCCTGGCTACTGGGGCTACCAGTTGTAAGCCTGCAGCCCACAGGGAGTTGGTTTGTTCCTCTCACACATGTAAATGGGTAAGCATTCAAGTGCACACACCTGCCTACGTCCACAGACCCTCGCGCACACACACTTTTGTCAACAAGCTTTTTCGCAATTAAGAGTATCAGGGACCCATGTTGAAGTACAAAAGCAGCACACCACGTGACGGCCATCACATAGAGTCCAGCAGCAAATGGGAAACGTTTAACTAGCTGTGGTCCTATTACTTGCGCTCTACCGTGGAACAACTGCTGGATGAGTCCTGCTGGAGAATATTGAACCTACAACAAGTCTGAGGTAAATAAAAATTCCACAGGAATATAATCAAACAGGGACCTACAACCCTTCCGAGCCAGATAGGAGTCGAACCTACAATCTTCTGATCCGTAGTCAGACGCGTTATCCATTGCGCCACTGGCCCTATGTAGACTTACGCATCCTTTTGTCCTTAAGTGGGCTAGAAAGTGTGTGTATGTGTGTGTGAAGGCACAAGGAAACCCATCTGACCTCCTGGAAGTCTGTTCTGTGAGGTTTTCCCAAGTTTTACAAAGGACTTTAGGAGAAGGAAGCACCTAAAAGCTAGGCGAAATGGTCCTAGATCCAAGGAAATCTTTTAGATCAGGCTCAGTTTCTTAAATAGTTTGCATTAACATAATCAGTTCCAGGTCTGTGTGGGGCTGAGCTTGGGAACTCCTTAGTAAGTAGGCGTTTACAACAATAAGGGGTTTAATATTACAACACAGGTGAACATTCAGACACATTATCATAAGCTCACCTTGTCCAGGGACCCAAGCATGCTGCCTTTCCACTCTCAGAGCCCTTCACCTAACCTACTGTGCAGCTGTTTCACCTTTAATATCACTGTTCCACAGGCAGCGTGACGTCACAATGCTCCTTGTCTGTAGCCCGAACCAGGAGCCTTTGCAAACCTGGTATAATCTACATACTTACGGTGTGTTTAGTCTTGGACCACAAATGCAGTGAAGAATAATGGATTGCTACTCTTCATACATTTTTGACCATTGGCTCAGATTTGAATGCGTACTGGCCATCTGAGCATCTCTGCCAGGCCACCCTATGTCTAGAGACTGTAGATTTAGAGAGTTTATAAACATTGTCAGTTCATCAATAAAGTGTGCTCGCTTCGGCAGCACATATACTAAAATTGGAACGATACAGAGAAGATTAGCATGGCCCCTGCGCAAGGATGACACGCAAATTCGTGAAGCGTTCCATATTTTTAACAGCTTTTAGGAGAGAAATCTTTTTTGTTTTCAAGACTAATTGAAAAAATAAAGCAGGTCCCAGTGCTGTCCCCGTAATATGTATTTTTCAATTAGTCTCTCCTCAACATTTTTAATGTATTTGCTTTGCAGTAAAGAAGGTGCGCTCTATGTTCAGCTGCATTTAGCAAGGAAGCCTGCAGGACTTCTGGGACTTTTCTTTCTCTTTTTTAGCCTCACTGTCATTATTCTTCACCACCCCCAAATCTATACTGCTGCAGTGTTGTGTTGCTTTGTGGGAAGCAGGACAAAGAGAAGGGCAGGGCCTATGCAAATGAAGGCCTCAGGGATGTCTGGGAGTGCCTTTTTAGCAGTATTGTTAAAGTCCACCTTGCAACCGGATTGGTCGGGTAAGCTGAAAAACACCATGCCAGATTGGGCACCAGGTCTCTAGGCGCTTGGAGGACATATTGGGTCTACATCCCTCAGTTTCTGAGGTCCAAGAAATGTTCACCCTCTACCCTAATAGAGAGGTCTTGGCCGATCGTGGCTGAGAAGGGAAGAAGGTTGCAGCGCAAGATGCTTATGGTCCTTCTCTAATAATGGACCAACTTTCTCTCTCTCCTTACCTGTGGTTCTGCCTGGCTACTGGGGCTACCAGTTGTAAGCCTGCAGCCCACAGGGAGTTGGTTTGTTCCTCTCACACATGTAAATGGGTAAGCATTCAAGTGCACACACCTGCCTACGTCCACAGACCCTCGCGCACACACACTTTTGTCAACAAGTTTTTTCGCAATTAAGAGTATCAGGGACCCATGTTGAAATACAAAAGCAGCACACCACGTGACGGCCATCACATAGAGTCCAGCAGCAAATGGGAAACGTTTAACTAGCTGTGGTCCTATTACTTGCGCTCTACCGTGGAACAACTGCTGGATGAGTCCTGCTGGAGAATATTGAACCTACAACAAGTCTGAGGTAAATAAAAATTCCACAGGAATATAATCAAACAGGGACCTACAACCCTTCCGAGCCAGATAGGAGTCGAACCTACAATCTTCTGATCCGTAGTCAGACGCGTTATCCATTGCGCCACTGGCCCTATGTAGACTTACGCATCCTTTTGTCCTTAAGTGGGCTAGAAAGTGTGTGTATGTGTGTGTGAAGGCACAAGGAAACCCATCTGACCTCCTGGAAGTCTGTTCTGTGAGGTTTTCCCAAGTTTTACAAAGGACTTTAGGAGAAGGAAGCACCTAAAAGCTAGGCGAAATGGTCCTAGATCCAAGGAAATCTTTTAGATCAGGCTCAGTTTCTTAAATAGTTTGCATTAACATAATCAGTTCCAGGTCTGTGTGGGGCTGAGCTTGGGAACTCCTTAGTAAGTAGGCGTTTACAACAATAAGGGGTTTAATATTACAACACAGGTGAACATTCAGACACATTATCATAAGCTCACCTTGTCCAGGGACCCAAGCATGCTGCCTTTCCACTCTCAGAGCCCTTCACCTAACCTACTGTGCAGCTGTTTCACCTTTAATATCACTGTTCCACAGGCAGCGTGACGTCACAATGCTCCTTGTCTGTAGCCCGAACCAGGAGCCTTTGCAAACCTGGTATAATCTACATACTTACGGTGTGTTTAGTCTTGGACCACAAATGCAGTGAAGAATAATGGATTGCTACTCTTCATACATTTTTGACCATTGGCTCAGATTTGAATGCGTACTGGCCATCTGAGCATCTCTGCCAGGCCACCCTATGTCTAGAGACTGTAGATTTAGAGAGTTTATAAACATTGTCAGTTCATCAATAAAGTGTGCTCGCTTCGGCAGCACATATACTAAAATTGGAACGATACAGAGAAGATTAGCATGGCCCCTGCGCAAGGATGACACGCAAATTCGTGAAGCGTTCCATATTTTTAACAGCTTTTAGGAGAGAAATCTTTTTTGTTTTCAAGACTAATTGAAAAAATAAAGCAGGTCCCAGTGCTGTCCCCGTAATATGTATTTTTCAATTAGTCTCTCCTCAACATTTTTAATGTATTTGCTTTGCAGTAAAGAAGGTGCGCTCTATGTTCAGCTGCATTTAGCAAGGAAGCCTGCAGGACTTCTGGGACTTTTCTTTCTCTTTTTTAGCCTCACTGTCATTATTCTTCACCACCCCCAAATCTATACTGCTGCAGTGTTGTGTTGCTTTGTGGGAAGCAGAACAAAGAGAAGGGCAGGGCCTATGCAAATGAAGGCCTCAGGGATGTCTGGGAGTGCCTTTTTAGCAGTATTGTTAAAGTCCACCTTGCAACCGGATTGGTCGGGTAAGCTGAAAAACACCATGCCAGATTGGGCACAGGTCTCTAGGCGCTTGGAGGACATATTGGGTCTACATCCCTCAGTTTCTGAGGTCCAAGAAATGTTCACCCTCTACCCTAATAGAGAGGTCTTGGCCGATCGTGGCTGAGAGGGGAAGAAGGTAGCAGTGCAAGATGCTTATGGTCCTTCTCTAATAATGGACCAACTTTCTCTCTCTCCTTACCTGTGGTTCTGCCTGGCTACTGGGGCTACCAGTTGTAAGCCTGCAGCCCACAGGGAGTTGGTTTGTTCCTCTCACACATGTAAATGGGTAAGCATTCAAGTGCACACACCTGCCTACGTCCACAGACCCTCGCGCACACACACTTTTGTCAACAAGCTTTTTCGCAATTAAGAGTATCAGGGACCCATGTTGAAATACAAAAGCAGCACACCACGTGACGGCCATCACATAGAGTCCAGCAGCAAATGGGAAACGTTTAACTAGCTGTGGTTCTATTACTTGCGCTCTACCGTGGAACAACTGCTGGATGAGTCCTGCTGGAGAATATTGAACCTACAACAAGTCTGAGGTAAATAAAAATTCCACAGGAATATAATCAAACAGGGACCTACAACCCTTCCGAGCCAGATAGGAGTCGAACCTACAATCTTCTGATCCGTAGTCAGACGCGTTATCCATTGCGCCACTGGCCCTATGTAGACTTACGCATCCTTTTGTCCTTAAGTGGGCTAGAAAGTGTGTGTATGTGTGTGTGAAGGCACAAGGAAACCCATCTGACCTCCTGGAAGTCTGTTCTGTGAGGTTTTCCCAAGTTTTACAAAGGACTTTAGGAGAAGGAAGCACCTAAAAGCTAGGCGAAATGGTCCTAGATCCAAGGAAATCTTTTAGATCAGGCTCAGTTTCTTAAATAGTTTGCATTAACATAATCAGTTCCAGGTCTGTGTGGGGCTGAGCTTGGGAACTCCTTAGTAAGTAGGCATTTACAACAATAAGGGGTTTAATATTACAACACAGGTGAACATTCAGACACATTATCATAAGCTCACCTTGTCCAGGGACCCAAGCATGCTGCCTTTCCACTCTCAGAGCCCTTCACCTAACCTACTGTGCAGCTGTTTCACCTTTAATATCACTGTTCCACAGGCAGCGTGACGTCACAATGCTCCTTGTCTGTAGCCCGAACCAGGAGCCTTTGCAAACCTGGTATAATCTACATACTTACGGTGTGTTTAGTCTTGGACCACAAATGCAGTGAAGAATAATGGATTGCTACTCTTCATACATTTTTGACCATTGGCTCAGATTTGAATGCGTACTGGCCATCTGAGCATCTCTGCCAGGCCACCCTATGTCTAGAGACTGTAGATTTAGAGAGTTTATAAACATTGTCAGTTCATCAATAAAGTGTGCTCGCTTCGGCAGCACATATACTAAAATTGAAACGATACAGAGAAGATTAGCATGGCCCCTGCGCAAGAATGATACGCAAATTCGTGAAGCGTTCCATATTTTTAACAGCTTTTAGGAGAGAAATCTTTTTTTTTTTCAAGACTAATTGAAAAAATAAAGCAGGTCCCAGTGCTGTCCCCGTAATATGTATTTTTCAATTAGTCTCTCCTCAACATTTTTAATGTATTTGCTTTGCAGTAAAGAAGGTGCGCTCTATGTTCAGCTGCATTTAGCAAGGAAGCCTGCAGGACTTCTGGGACTTTTCTTTCTCTTTTTTAGCCTCACTGTCATTATTCTTCACCACCCCCAAATCTATACTGCTGCAGTGTTGTGTTGCTTTGTGGGAAGCAGGACAAAGAGAAGGGCAGGGCCTATGCAAATGAAGGCCTCAGGGATGTCTGGGAGTGCCTTTTTAGCAGTATTGTTAAAGTCCACCTTGCAACCGGATTGGTCGGGTAAGCTGAAAAACACCATGCCAGATTGGGCACCAGGTCTCTAGGCGCTTGGAGGACATATTGGGTCTACATCCCTCAGTTTCTGAGGTCCAAGAAATGTTCACCCTCTACCCTAATAGAGAGGTCTTGTCCGATCGTGGCTGAGAAGGGAAGAAGGTTGCAGCGCAAGATGCTTATGGTCCTTCTCTAATAATGGACCAACTTTCTCTCTCTCCTTACCTGTGGTTCTGCCTGGCTACTGGGGCTACCAGTTGTAAGCCTGCAGCCCACAGGGAGTTGGTTTGTTCCTCTCACACATGTAAATGGGTAAGCATTCAAGTGCACACACCTGCCTACGTCCACAGACCCTCGCGCACACACACTTTTGTCAACAAGCTTTTTCGCAATTAAGAGTATCAGGGACCCATGTTGAAGTACAAAAGCAGCACACCACGTGACGGCCATCACATAGAGTCCAGCAGCAAATGGGAAACGTTTAACTAGCTGTGGTCCTATTACTTGCGCTCTACCGTGGAACAACTGCTGGATGAGTCCTGCTGGAGAATATTGAACCTACAACAAGTCTGAGGTAAATAAAAATTCCACAGGAATATAATCAAACAGGGACCTACAACCCTTCCGAGCCAGATAGGAGTCGAACCTATAATCTTCTGATCCGTAGTCAGACGCGTTATCCATTGCGCCACTGGCCCTATGTAGACTTACGCATCCTTTTGTCCTTAAGTGGGCTAGAAAGTGTGTGTATGTGTGTGTGAAGGCACAAGGAAACCCATCTGACCTCCTGGAAGTCTGTTCTGTGAGGTTTTCCCAAGTTTTACAAAGGACTTTAGGAGAAGGAAGCACCTAAAAGCTAGGCGAAATGGTCCTAGATCCAAGGAAATCTTTTAGATCAGGCTCAGTTTCTTAAATAGTTTGCATTAACATAATCAGTTCCAGGTCTGTGTGGGGCTGAGCTTGGGAACTCCTTAGTAAGTAGGCATTTACAACAATAAGGGGTTTAATATTACAACACAGGTGAACATTCAGACACATTATCATAAGCTCACCTTGTCCAGGGACCCAAGCATGCTGCCTTTCCACTCTCAGAGCCCTTCACCTAACCTACTGTGCAGCTGTTTCACCTTTAATATCACTGTTCCACAGGCAGCGTGACGTCACAATGCTCCTTGTCTGTAGCCCGAACCAGGAGCCTTTGCAAACCTGGTATAATCTACATACTTACGGTGTGTTTAGTCTTGGACCACAAATGCAGTGAAGAATAATGGATTGCTACTCTTCATACATTTTTTACCATTGGCTCAGATTTGAATGCGTACTGGCCATCTGAGCATCTCTGCCAGGCCACCCTATGTCTAGAGACTGTAGATTTAGAGAGTTTATAAACATTGTCAGTTCATCAATAAAGTGTGCTCGCTTCGGCAGCACATATACTAAAATTGGAACGATACAGAGAAGATTAGCATGGCCCCTGCGCAAGGATGACACGCAAATTCGTGAAGCGTTCCATATTTTTAACAGCTTTCAGGAGAGAAATCTTTTTTGTTTTCAAGACTAATTGAAAAAATAAAGCAGGTCCCAGTGCTGTCCCCGTAATATGTATTTTTCAATTAGTCTCTCCTCAACATTTTTAATGTATTTGCTTTGCAGTAAAGAAGGTGCGCTCTATGTTCAGCTGCATTTAGCAAGGAAGCCTGCAGGACTTCTGGGACTTTTCTTTCTCTTTTTTAGCCTCACTGTCATTATTCTTCACCACCCCCAAATCTATACTGCTGCAGTGTTGTGTTGCTTTGTGGGAAGCAGGACAAAGAGAAGGGCAGGGCCTATGCAAATGAAGGCCTCAGGGATGTCTGGGAGTGCCTTTTTAGCAGTATTGTTAAAGTCCACCTTGCAACCGGATTGGTCGGGTAAGCTGAAAAACACCATGCCAGATTGGGCACCAGGTGTCTAGGCGCTTGGAGGACATATTGGGTCTACATCCCTCAGTTTCTGAGGTCCAAGAAATGTTCACCCTCTACCCTAATAGAGAGGTCTTGGCCGATCGTGGCTGATCGTGGCTGAGAGGGGAAGAAGGTAGCAGTGCAAGATGCTTATGGTCCTTCTCTAATAATGGACCAACTTTCTCTCTCTCCTTACCTGTGGTTCTGCCTGGCTACTGGGGCTACCAGTTGTAAGCCTGCAGCCCACAGGGAGTTGGTTTGTTCCTCTCACACATGTAAATGGGTAAGCATTCAAGTGCACACACCTGCCTACGTCCACAGACCCTCGCGCACACACACTTTTGTCAACAAGCTTTTTCGCAATTAAGAGTATCAGGGACCCATGTTGAAGTACAAAAGCAGCACACCACGTGACGGCCATCACATAGAGTCCAGCAGCAAATGGGAAACGTTTAACTAGCTGTGGTCCTATTACTTGCGCTCTACCGTGGAACAACTGCTGGATGAGTCCTGCTGGAGAATATTGAACCTACAACAAGTCTGAGGTAAATAAAAATTCCACAGGAATATAATCAAACAGGGACCTACAACCCTTCCGAGCCAGATAGGAGTCGAACCTACAATCTTCTGATCCGTAGTCAGACGCGTTATCCATTGCGCCACTGGCCCTATGTAGACTTACGCATCCTTTTGTCCTTAAGTGGGCTAGAAAGTGTGTGTATGTGTGTGTGAAGGCACAAGGAAACCCATCTGACCTCCTGGAAGTCTGTTCTGTGAGGTTTTCCCAAGTTTTACAAAGGACTTTAGGAGAAGGAAGCACCTAAAAGCTAGGCGAAATGGTCCTAGATCCAAGGAAATCTTTTAGATCAGGCTCAGTTTCTTAAATAGTTTGCATTAACATAATCAGTTCCAGGTCTGTGTGGGGCTGAGCTTGGGAACTCCTTAGTAAGTAGGCGTTTACAACAATAAGGGGTTTAATATTACAACACAGGTGAACATTCAGACACATTATCATAAGCTCACCTTGTCCAGGGACCCAAGCATGCTGCCTTTCCACTCTCAGAGCCCTTCACCTAACCTACTGTGCAGCTGTTTCACCTTTAATATCACTGTTCCACAGGCAGCGTGACGTCACAATGCTCCTTGTCTGTAGCCCGAACCAGGAGCCTTTGCAAACCTGGTATAATCTACATACTTACGGTGTGTTTAGTCTTGGACCACAAATGCAGTGAAGAATAATGGATTGCTACTCTTCATACATTTTTGACCATTGGCTCAGATTTGAATGCGTACTGGCCATCTGAGCATCTCTGCCAGGCCACCCTATGTCTAGAGACTGTAGATTTAGAGAGTTTATAAACATTGTCAGTTCATCAATAAAGTGTGCTCGCTTCGGCAGCACATATACTAAAATTGGAACGATACAGAGAAGATTAGCATGGCCCCTGCGCAAGGATGACACGCAAATTCGTGAAGCGTTCCATATTTTTAACAGCTTTTAGGAGAGAAATCTTTTTTGTTTTCAAGACTAATTGAAAAAATAAAGCAGGTCCCAGTGCTGTCCCCGTAATATGTATTTTTCAATTAGTCTCTCCTCAACATTTTTAATGTATTTGCTTTGCAGTAAAGAAGGTGCGCTCTATGTTCAGCTGCATTTAGCAAGGAAGCCTGCAGGACTTCTGGGACTTTTCTTTCTCTTTTTTAGCCTCACTGTCATTATTCTTCACCACCCCCAAATCTATACTGCTGCAGTGTTGTGTTGCTTTGTGGGAAGCAGGACAAAGAGAAGGGCAGGGCCTATGCAAATGAAGGCCTCAGGGATGTCTGGGAGTGCCTTTTTAGCAGTATTGTTAAAGTCCACCTTGCAACCGGATTGGTCGGGTAAGCTGAAAAACACCATGCCAGATTGGGCACCAGGTCTCTAGGCGCTTGGAGGACATATTGGGTCTACATCCCTCAGTTTCTGAGGTCCAAGAAATGTTCACCCTCTACCCTAATAGAGAGGTCTTGGCCGATCGTGGCTGAGAAGGGAAGAAGGTTGCAGCGCAAGATGCTTATGGTCCTTCTCTAATAATGGACCAACTTTCTCTCTCTCCTTACCTGTGGTTCTGCCTGGCTACTGGGGCTACCAGTTGTAAGCCTGCAGCCCACAGGGAGTTGGTTTGTTCCTCTCACACATGTAAATGGGTAAGCATTCAAGTGCACACACCTGCCTACGTCCACAGACCCTCGCGCACACACACTTTTGTCAACAAGTTTTTTCGCAATTAAGAGTATCAGGGACCCATGTTGAAATACAAAAGCAGCACACCACGTGACGGCCATCACATAGAGTCCAGCAGCAAATGGGAAACGTTTAACTAGCTGTGGTCCTATTACTTGCGCTCTACCGTGGAACAACTGCTGGATGAGTCCTGCTGGAGAATATTGAACCTACAACAAGTCTGAGGTAAATAAAAATTCCACAGGAATATAATCAAACAGGGACCTACAACCCTTCCGAGCCAGATAGGAGTCGAACCTACAATCTTCTGATCCGTAGTCAGACGCGTTATCCATTGCGCCACTGGCCCTATGTAGACTTACGCATCCTTTTGTCCTTAAGTGGGCTAGAAAGTGTGTGTATGTGTGTGTGAAGGCACAAGGAAACCCATCTGACCTCCTGGAAGTCTGTTCTGTGAGGTTTTCCCAAGTTTTACAAAGGACTTTAGGAGAAGGAAGCACCTAAAAGCTAGGCGAAATGGTCCTAGATCCAAGGAAATCTTTTAGATCAGGCTCAGTTTCTTAAATAGTTTGCATTAACATAATCAGTTCCAGGTCTGTGTGGGGCTGAGCTTGGGAACTCCTTAGTAAGTAGGCGTTTACAACAATAAGGGGTTTAATATTACAACACAGGTGAACATTCAGACACATTATCATAAGCTCACCTTGTCCAGGGACCCAAGCATGCTGCCTTTCCACTCTCAGAGCCCTTCACCTAACCTACTGTGCAGCTGTTTCACCTTTAATATCACTGTTCCACAGGCAGCGTGACGTCACAATGCTCCTTGTCTGTAGCCCGAACCAGGAGCCTTTGCAAACCTGGTATAATCTACATACTTACGGTGTGTTTAGTCTTGGACCACAAATGCAGTGAAGAATAATGGATTGCTACTCTTCATACATTTTTGACCATTGGCTCAGATTTGAATGCGTACTGGCCATCTGAGCATCTCTGCCAGGCCACCCTATGTCTAGAGACTGTAGATTTAGAGAGTTTATAAACATTGTCAGTTCATCAATAAAGTGTGCTCGCTTCGGCAGCACATATACTAAAATTGGAACGATACAGAGAAGATTAGCATGGCCCCTGCGCAAGGATGACACGCAAATTCGTGAAGCGTTCCATATTTTTAACAGCTTTTAGGAGAGAAATCTTTTTTGTTTTCAAGACTAATTGAAAAAATAAAGCAGGTCCCAGTGCTGTCCCCGTAATATGTATTTTTCAATTAGTCTCTCCTCAACATTTTTAATGTATTTGCTTTGCAGTAAAGAAGGTGCGCTCTATGTTCAGCTGCATTTAGCAAGGAAGCCTGCAGGACTTCTGGGACTTTTCTTTCTCTTTTTTAGCCTCACTGTCATTATTCTTCACCACCCCCAAATCTATACTGCTGCAGTGTTGTGTTGCTTTGTGGGAAGCAGAACAAAGAGAAGGGCAGGGCCTATGCAAATGAAGGCCTCAGGGATGTCTGGGAGTGCCTTTTTAGCAGTATTGTTAAAGTCCACCTTGCAACCGGATTGGTCGGGTAAGCTGAAAAACACCATGCCAGATTGGGCACCAGGTCTCTAGGCGCTTGGAGGACATATTGGGTCTACATCCCTCAGTTTCTGAGGTCCAAGAAATGTTCACCCTCTACCCTAATAGAGAGGTCTTGGCCGATCGTGGCTGAGAGGGGAAGAAGGTAGCAGTGCAAGATGCTTATGGTCCTTCTCTAATAATGGACCAACTTTCTCTCTCTCCTTACCTGTGGTTCTGCCTGGCTACTGGGGCTACCAGTTGTAAGCCTGCAGCCCACAGGGAGTTGGTTTGTTCCTCTCACACATGTAAATGGGTAAGCATTCAAGTGCACACACCTGCCTACGTCCACAGACCCTCGCGCACACACACTTTTGTCAACAAGCTTTTTCGCAATTAAGAGTATCAGGGACCCATGTTGAAATACAAAAGCAGCACACCACGTGACGGCCATCACATAGAGTCCAGCAGCAAATGGGAAACGTTTAACTAGCTGTGGTTCTATTACTTGCGCTCTACCGTGGAACAACTGCTGGATGAGTCCTGCTGGAGAATATTGAACCTACAACAAGTCTGAGGTAAATAAAAATTCCACAGGAATATAATCAAACAGGGACCTACAACCCTTCCGAGCCAGATAGGAGTCGAACCTACAATCTTCTGATCCGTAGTCAGACGCGTTATCCATTGCGCCACTGGCCCTATGTAGACTTACGCATCCTTTTGTCCTTAAGTGGGCTAGAAAGTGTGTGTATGTGTGTGTGAAGGCACAAGGAAACCCATCTGACCTCCTGGAAGTCTGTTCTGTGAGGTTTTCCCAAGTTTTACAAAGGACTTTAGGAGAAGGAAGCACCTAAAAGCTAGGCGAAATGGTCCTAGATCCAAGGAAATCTTTTAGATCAGGCTCAGTTTCTTAAATAGTTTGCATTAACATAATCAGTTCCAGGTCTGTGTGGGGCTGAGCTTGGGAACTCCTTAGTAAGTAGGCATTTACAACAATAAGGGGTTTAATATTACAACACAGGTGAACATTCAGACACATTATCATAAGCTCACCTTGTCCAGGGACCCAAGCATGCTGCCTTTCCACTCTCAGAGCCCTTCACCTAACCTACTGTGCAGCTGTTTCACCTTTAATATCACTGTTCCACAGGCAGCGTGACGTCACAATGCTCCTTGTCTGTAGCCCGAACCAGGAGCCTTTGCAAACCTGGTATAATCTACATACTTACGGTGTGTTTAGTCTTGGACCACAAATGCAGTGAAGAATAATGGATTGCTACTCTTCATACATTTTTGACCATTGGCTCAGATTTGAATGCGTACTGGCCATCTGAGCATCTCTGCCAGGCCACCCTATGTCTAGAGACTGTAGATTTAGAGAGTTTATAAACATTGTCAGTTCATCAATAAAGTGTGCTCGCTTCGGCAGCACATATACTAAAATTGAAACGATACAGAGAAGATTAGCATGGCCCCTGCGCAAGAATGATACGCAAATTCGTGAAGCGTTCCATATTTTTAACAGCTTTTAGGAGAGAAATCTTTTTTTTTTTCAAGACTAATTGAAAAAATAAAGCAGGTCCCAGTGCTGTCCCCGTAATATGTATTTTTCAATTAGTCTCTCCTCAACATTTTTAATGTATTTGCTTTGCAGTAAAGAAGGTGCGCTCTATGTTCAGCTGCATTTAGCAAGGAAGCCTGCAGGACTTCTGGGACTTTTCTTTCTCTTTTTTAGCCTCACTGTCATTATTCTTCACCACCCCCAAATCTATACTGCTGCAGTGTTGTGTTGCTTTGTGGGAAGCAGGACAAAGAGAAGGGCAGGGCCTATGCAAATGAAGGCCTCAGGGATGTCTGGGAGTGCCTTTTTAGCAGTATTGTTAAAGTCCACCTTGCAACCGGATTGGTCGGGTAAGCTGAAAAACACCATGCCAGATTGGGCACCAGGTCTCTAGGCGCTTGGAGGACATATTGGGTCTACATCCCTCAGTTTCTGAGGTCCAAGAAATGTTCACCCTCTACCCTAATAGAGAGGTCTTGTCCGATCGTGGCTGAGAAGGGAAGAAGGTTGCAGCGCAAGATGCTTATGGTCCTTCTCTAATAATGGACCAACTTTCTCTCTCTCCTTACCTGTGGTTCTGCCTGGCTACTGGGGCTACCAGTTGTAAGCCTGCAGCCCACAGGGAGTTGGTTTGTTCCTCTCACACATGTAAATGGGTAAGCATTCAAGTGCACACACCTGCCTACGTCCACAGACCCTCGCGCACACACACTTTTGTCAACAAGCTTTTTCGCAATTAAGAGTATCAGGGACCCATGTTGAAGTACAAAAGCAGCACACCACGTGACGGCCATCACATAGAGTCCAGCAGCAAATGGGAAACGTTTAACTAGCTGTGGTCCTATTACTTGCGCTCTACCGTGGAACAACTGCTGGATGAGTCCTGCTGGAGAATATTGAACCTACAACAAGTCTGAGGTAAATAAAAATTCCACAGGAATATAATCAAACAGGGACCTACAACCCTTCCGAGCCAGATAGGAGTCGAACCTACAATCTTCTGATCCGTAGTCAGACGCGTTATCCATTGCGCCACTGGCCCTATGTAGACTTACGCATCCTTTTGTCCTTAAGTGGGCTAGAAAGTGTGTGTATGTGTGTGTGAAGGCACAAGGAAACCCATCTGACCTCCTGGAAGTCTGTTCTGTGAGGTTTTCCCAAGTTTTACAAAGGACTTTAGGAGAAGGAAGCACCTAAAAGCTAGGCGAAATGGTCCTAGATCCAAGGAAATCTTTTAGATCAGGCTCAGTTTCTTAAATAGTTTGCATTAACATAATCAGTTCCAGGTCTGTGTGGGGCTGAGCTTGGGAACTCCTTAGTAAGTAGGCGTTTACAACAATAAGGGGTTTAATATTACAACACAGGTGAACATTCAGACACATTATCATAAGCTCACCTTGTCCAGGGACCCAAGCATGCTGCCTTTCCACTCTCAGAGCCCTTCACCTAACCTACTGTGCAGCTGTTTCACCTTTAATATCACTGTTCCACAGGCAGCGTGACGTCACAATGCTCCTTGTCTGTAGCCCGAACCAGGAGCCTTTGCAAACCTGGTATAATCTACATACTTACGGTGTGTTTAGTCTTGGACCACAAATGCAGTGAAGAATAATGGATTGCTACTCTTCATACATTTTTGACCATTGGCTCAGATTTGAATGCGTACTGGCCATCTGAGCATCTCTGCCAGGCCACCCTATGTCTAGAGACTGTAGATTTAGAGAGTTTATAAACATTGTCAGTTCATCAATAAAGTGTGGTCGCTTCGGCAGCACATATACTAAAATTGGAACGATACAGAGAAGATTAGCATGGCCCCTGCGCAAGGATGACACGCAAATTCGTGAAGCGTTCCATATTTTTAACAGCTTTTAGGAGAGAAATCTTTTTTGTTTTCAAGACTAATTGAAAAAATAAAGCAGGTCCCAGTGCTGTCCCCGTAATATGTATTTTTCAATTAGTCTCTCCTCAACATTTTTAATGTATTTGCTTTGCAGTAAAGAAGGTGCGCTCTATGTTCAGCTGCATTTAGCAAGGAAGCCTGCAGGACTTCTGGGACTTTTCTTTCTCTTTTTTAGCCTCACTGTCATTATTCTTCACCACCCCCAAATCTATACTGCTGCAGTGTTGTGTTGCTTTGTGGGAAGCAGGACAAAGAGAAGGGCAGGGCCTATGCAAATGAAGGCCTCAGGGATGTCTGGGAGTGCCTTTTTAGCAGTATTGTTAAAGTCCACCTTGCAACCGGATTGGTCGGGTAAGCTGAAAAACACCATGCCAGATTGGGCACCAGGTCTCTAGGCGCTTGGAGGACATATTGGGTCTACATCCCTCAGTTTCTGAGGTCCAAGAAATGTTCACCCTCTACCCTAATAGAGAGGTCTTGGCCGATCGTGGCTGAGAAGGGAAGAAGGTTGCAGCGCAAGATGCTTATGGTCCTTCTCTAATAATGGACCAACTTTCTCTCTCTCCTTACCTGTGGTTCTGCCTGGCTACTGGGGCTACCAGTTGTAAGCCTGCAGCCCACAGGGAGTTGGTTTGTTCCTCTCACACATGTAAATGGGTAAGCATTCAAGTGCACACACCTGCCTACGTCCACAGACCCTCGCGCACACACACTTTTGTCAACAAGTTTTTTCGCAATTAAGAGTATCAGGGACCCATGTTGAAATACAAAAGCAGCACACCACGTGACGGCCATCACATAGAGTCCAGCAGCAAATGGGAAACGTTTAACTAGCTGTGGTCCTATTACTTGCGCTCTACCGTGGAACAACTGCTGGATGAGTCCTGCTGGAGAATATTGAACCTACAACAAGTCTGAGGTAAATAAAAATTCCACAGGAATATAATCAAACAGGGACCTACAACCCTTCCGAGCCAGATAGGAGTCGAACCTACAATCTTCTGATCCGTAGTCAGACGCGTTATCCATTGCGCCACTGGCCCTATGTAGACTTACGCATCCTTTTGTCCTTAAGTGGGCTAGAAAGTGTGTGTATGTGTGTGTGAAGGCACAAGGAAACCCATCTGACCTCCTGGAAGTCTGTTCTGTGAGGTTTTCCCAAGTTTTACAAAGGACTTTAGGAGAAGGAAGCACCTAAAAGCTAGGCGAAATGGTCCTAGATCCAAGGAAATCTTTTAGATCAGGCTCAGTTTCTTAAATAGTTTGCATTAACATAATCAGTTCCAGGTCTGTGTGGGGCTGAGCTTGGGAACTCCTTAGTAAGTAGGCGTTTACAACAATAAGGGGTTTAATATTACAACACAGGTGAACATTCAGACACATTATCATAAGCTCACCTTGTCCAGGGACCCAAGCATGCTGCCTTTCCACTCTCAGAGCCCTTCACCTAACCTACTGTGCAGCTGTTTCACCTTTAATATCACTGTTCCACAGGCAGCGTGACGTCACAATGCTCCTTGTCTGTAGCCCGAACCAGGAGCCTTTGCAAACCTGGTATAATCTACATACTTACGGTGTGTTTAGTCTTGGACCACAAATGCAGTGAAGAATAATGGATTGCTACTCTTCATACATTTTTGACCATTGGCTCAGATTTGAATGCGTACTGGCCATCTGAGCATCTCTGCCAGGCCACCCTATGTCTAGAGACTGTAGATTTAGAGAGTTTATAAACATTGTCAGTTCATCAATAAAGTGTGCTCGCTTCGGCAGCACATATACTAAAATTGGAACGATACAGAGAAGATTAGCATGGCCCCTGCGCAAGGATGACACGCAAATTCGTGAAGCGTTCCATATTTTTAACAGCTTTTAGGAGAGAAATCTTTTTTGTTTTCAAGACTAATTGAAAAAATAAAGCAGGTCCCAGTGCTGTCCCCGTAATATGTATTTTTCAATTAGTCTCTCCTCAACATTTTTAATGTATTTGCTTTGCAGTAAAGAAGGTGCGCTCTATGTTCAGCTGCATTTAGCAAGGAAGCCTGCAGGACTTCTGGGACTTTTCTTTCTCTTTTTTAGCCTCACTGTCATTATTCTTCACCACCCCCAAATCTATACTGCTGCAGTGTTGTGTTGCTTTGTGGGAAGCA
Organism: Lissotriton vulgaris; assembly: GCF_964263255.1. Taxonomy (NCBI): domain Eukaryota; kingdom Metazoa; phylum Chordata; class Amphibia; order Caudata; family Salamandridae; genus Lissotriton; species Lissotriton vulgaris. The sequence goes on along the minus strand of NW_028244743.1, from coordinate 346,236 downwards.
GAACAAAGAGAAGGGCAGGGCCTATGCAAATGAAGGCCTCAGGGATGTCTGGGAGTGCCTTTTTAGCAGTATTGTTAAAGTCCACCTTGCAACCGGATTGGTCGGGTAAGCTGAAAAACACCATGCCAGATTGGGCACCAGGTCTCTAGGCGCTTGGAGGACATATTGGGTCTACATCCCTCAGTTTCTGAGGTCCAAGAAATGTTCACCCTCTACCCTAATAGAGAGGTCTTGGCCGATCGTGGCTGAGAGGGGAAGAAGGTAGCAGTGCAAGATGCTTATGGTCCTTCTCTAATAATGGACCAACTTTCTCTCTCTCCTTACCTGTGGTTCTGCCTGGCTACTGGGGCTACCAGTTGTAAGCCTGCAGCCCACAGGGAGTTGGTTTGTTCCTCTCACACATGTAAATGGGTAAGCATTCAAGTGCACACACCTGCCTACGTCCACAGACCCTCGCGCACACACACTTTTGTCAACAAGCTTTTTCGCAATTAAGAGTATCAGGGACCCATGTTGAAATACAAAAGCAGCACACCACGTGACGGCCATCACATAGAGTCCAGCAGCAAATGGGAAACGTTTAACTAGCTGTGGTTCTATTACTTGCGCTCTACCGTGGAACAACTGCTGGATGAGTCCTGCTGGAGAATATTGAACCTACAACAAGTCTGAGGTAAATAAAAATTCCACAGGAATATAATCAAACAGGGACCTACAACCCTTCCGAGCCAGATAGGAGTCGAACCTACAATCTTCTGATCCGTAGTCAGACGCGTTATCCATTGCGCCACTGGCCCTATGTAGACTTACGCATCCTTTTGTCCTTAAGTGGGCTAGAAAGTGTGTGTATGTGTGTGTGAAGGCACAAGGAAACCCATCTGACCTCCTGGAAGTCTGTTCTGTGAGGTTTTCCCAAGTTTTACAAAGGACTTTAGGAGAAGGAAGCACCTAAAAGCTAGGCGAAATGGTCCTAGATCCAAGGAAATCTTTTAGATCAGGCTCAGTTTCTTAAATAGTTTGCATTAACATAATCAGTTCCAGGTCTGTGTGGGGCTGAGCTTGGGAACTCCTTAGTAAGTAGGCATTTACAACAATAAGGGGTTTAATATTACAACACAGGTGAACATTCAGACACATTATCATAAGCTCACCTTGTCCAGGGACCCAAGCATGCTGCCTTTCCACTCTCAGAGCCCTTCACCTAACCTACTGTGCAGCTGTTTCACCTTTAATATCACTGTTCCACAGGCAGCGTGACGTCACAATGCTCCTTGTCTGTAGCCCGAACCAGGAGCCTTTGCAAACCTGGTATAATCTACATACTTACGGTGTGTTTAGTCTTGGACCACAAATGCAGTGAAGAATAATGGATTGCTACTCTTCATACATTTTTGACCATTGGCTCAGATTTGAATGCGTACTGGCCATCTGAGCATCTCTGCCAGGCCACCCTATGTCTAGAGACTGTAGATTTAGAGAGTTTATAAACATTGTCAGTTCATCAATAAAGTGTGCTCGCTTCGGCAGCACATATACTAAAATTGAAACGATACAGAGAAGATTAGCATGGCCCCTGCGCAAGAATGATACGCAAATTCGTGAAGCGTTCCATATTTTTAACAGCTTTTAGGAGAGAAATCTTTTTTTTTTTCAAGACTAATTGAAAAAATAAAGCAGGTCCCAGTGCTGTCCCCGTAATATGTATTTTTCAATTAGTCTCTCCTCAACATTTTTAATGTATTTGCTTTGCAGTAAAGAAGGTGCGCTCTATGTTCAGCTGCATTTAGCAAGGAAGCCTGCAGGACTTCTGGGACTTTTCTTTCTCTTTTTTAGCCTCACTGTCATTATTCTTCACCACCCCCAAATCTATACTGCTGCAGTGTTGTGTTGCTTTGTGGGAAGCAGGACAAAGAGAAGGGCAGGGCCTATGCAAATGAAGGCCTCAGGGATGTCTGGGAGTGCCTTTTTAGCAGTATTGTTAAAGTCCACCTTGCAACCGGATTGGTCGGGTAAGCTGAAAAACACCATGCCAGATTGGGCACCAGGTCTCTAGGCGCTTGGAGGACATATTGGGTCTACATCCCTCAGTTTCTGAGGTCCAAGAAATGTTCACCCTCTACCCTAATAGAGAGGTCTTGTCCGATCGTGGCTGAGAAGGGAAGAAGGTTGCAGCGCAAGATGCTTATGGTCCTTCTCTAATAATGGACCAACTTTCTCTCTCTCCTTACCTGTGGTTCTGCCTGGCTACTGGGGCTACCAGTTGTAAGCCTGCAGCCCACAGGGAGTTGGTTTGTTCCTCTCACACATGTAAATGGGTAAGCATTCAAGTGCACACACCTGCCTACGTCCACAGACCCTCGCGCACACACACTTTTGTCAACAAGCTTTTTCGCAATTAAGAGTATCAGGGACCCATGTTGAAATACAAAAGCAGCACACCACGTGACGGCCATCACATAGAGTCCAGCAGCAAATGGGAAACGTTTAACTAGCTGTGGTCCTATTACTTGCGCTCTACCGTGGAACAACTGCTGGATGAGTCCTGCTGGAGAATATTGAACCTACAACAAGTCTGAGGTAAATAAAAATTCCACAGGAATATAATCAAACAGGGACCTACAACCCTTCCGAGCCAGATAGGAGTCGAACCTACAATCTTCTGATCCGTAGTCAGACGCGTTATCCATTGCGCCACTGGCCCTATGTAGACTTACGCATCCTTTTGTCCTTAAGTGGGCTAGAAAGTGTGTGTATGTGTGTGTGAAGGCACAAGGAAACCCATCTGACCTCCTGGAAGTCTGTTCTGTGAGGTTTTCCCAAGTTTTACAAAGGACTTTAGGAGAAGGAAGCACCTAAAAGCTAGGCGAAATGGTCCTAGATCCAAGGAAATCTTTTAGATCAGGCTCAGTTTCTTAAATAGTTTGCATTAACATAATCAGTTCCAGGTCTGTGTGGGGCTGAGCTTGGGAACTCCTTAGTAAGTAGGCGTTTACAACAATAAGGGGTTTAATATTACAACACAGGTGAACATTCAGACACATTATCATAAGCTCACCTTGTACAGGGACCCAAGCATGCTGCCTTTCCACTCTCAGAGCCCTTCACCTAACCTACTGTGCAGCTGTTTCACCTTTAATATCACTGTTCCACAGGCAGCGTGACGTCACAATGCTCCTTGTCTGTAGCCCGAACCAGGAGCCTTTGCAAACCTGGTATAATCTACATACTTACGGTGTGTTTAGTCTTGGACCACAAATGCAGTGAAGAATAATGGATTGCTACTCTTCATACATTTTTGACCATTGGCTCAGATTTGAATGCGTAGTGGCCATCTGAGCATCTCTGCCAGGCCACCCTATGTCTAGAGACTGTAGATTTAGAGAGTTTATAAACATTGTCAGTTCATCAATAAAGTGTGCTCGCTTCGGCAGCACATATACTAAAATTGGAACGATACAGAGAAGATTAGCATGGCCCCTGCGCAAGGATGACACGCAAATTCGTGAAGCGTTCCATATTTTTAACAGCTTTCAGGAGAGAAATCTTTTTTGTTTTCAAGACTAATTGAAAAAATAAAGCAGGTCCCAGTGCTGTCCCCGTAATATGTATTTTTCAATTAGTCTCTCCTCAACATTTTTAATGTATTTGCTTTGCAGTAAAGAAGGTGCGCTCTATGTTCAGCTGCATTTAGCAAGGAAGCCTGCAGGACTTCTGGGACTTTTCTTTCTCTTTTTTAGCCTCACTGTCATTATTCTTCACCACCCCCAAATCTATACTGCTGCAGTGTTGTGTTGCTTTGTGGGAAGCAGGACAAAGAGAAGGGCAGGGCCTATGCAAATGAAGGCCTCAGGGATGTCTGGGAGTGCCTTTTTAGCAGTATTGTTAAAGTCCACCTTGCAACCGGATTGGTCGGGTAAGCTGAAAAACACCATGCCAGATTGGGCACCAGGTGTCTAGGCGCTTGGAGGACATATTGGGTCTACATCCCTCAGTTTCTGAGGTCCAAGAAATGTTCACCCTCTACCCTAATAGAGAGGTCTTGGCCGATCGTGGCTGAGAGGGGAAGAAGGTAGCAGTGCAAGATGCTTATGGTCCTTCTCTAATAATGGACCAACTTTCTCTCTCTCCTTACCTGTGGTTCTGCCTGGCTACTGGGGCTACCAGTTGTAAGCCTGCAGCCCACAGGGAGTTGGTTTGTTCCTCTCACACATGTAAATGGGTAAGCATTCAAGTGCACACACCTGCCTACGTCCACAGACCCTCGCGCACACACACTTTTGTCAACAAGCTTTTTTGCAATTAAGAGTATCAGGGACCCATGTTGAAATACAAAAGCAGCACACCACGTGACGGCCATCACATAGAGTCCAGCAGCAAATGGGAAACGTTTAACTAGCTGTGGTCCTATTACTTGCGCTCTACCGTGGAACAACTGCTGGATGAGTCCTGCTGGAGAATATTGAACCTACAACAAGTCTGAGGTAAATAAAAATTCCACAGGAATATAATCAAACAGGGACCTACAACCCTTCCGAGCCAGATAGGAGTCGAACCTACAATCTTCTGATCCGTAGTCAGACGCGTTATCCATTGCGCCACTGGCCCTATGTAGACTTACGCATCCTTTTGTCCTTAAGTGGGCTAGAAAGTGTGTGTATGTGTGTGTGAAGGCACAAGGAAACCCATCTGACCTCCTGGAAGTCTGTTCTGTGAGGTTTTCCCAAGTTTTACAAAGGACTTTAGGAGAAGGAAGCACCTAAAAGCTAGGCGAAATGGTCCTAGATCCAAGGAAATCTTTTAGATCAGGCTCAGTTTCTTAAATAGTTTGCATTAACATAATCAGTTCCAGGTCTGTGTGGGGCTGAGCTTGGGAACTCCTTAGTAAGTAGGCGTTTACAACAATAAGGGGTTTAATATTACAACACAGGTGAACATTCAGACACATTATCATAAGCTCACCTTGTCCAGGGACCCAAGCATGCTGCCTTTCCACTCTCAGAGCCCTTCACCTAACCTACTGTGCAGCTGTTTCACCTTTAATATCACTGTTCCACAGGCAGCGTGACGTCACAATGCTCCTTGTCTGTAGCCCGAACCAGGAGCCTTTGCAAACCTGGTATAATCTACATACTTACGGTGTGTTTAGTCTTGGACCACAAATGCAGTGAAGAATAATGGATTGCTACTCTTCATACATTTTTGACCATTGGCTCAGATTTGAATGCGTACTGGCCATCTGAGCATCTCTGCCAGGCCACCCTATGTCTAGAGACTGTAGATTTAGAGAGTTTATAAACATTGTCAGTTCATCAATAAAGTGTGCTCGCTTCGGCAGCACATATACTAAAATTGGAACGATACAGAGAAGATTAGCATGGCCCCTGCGCAAGGATGACACGCAAATTCGTGAAGCGTTCCATATTTTTAACAGCTTTTAGGAGAGAAATCTTTTTTGTTTTCAAGACTAATTGAAAAAATAAAGCATGTCCCAGTGCTGTCCCCGTAATATGTATTTTTCAATTAGTCTCTCCTCAACATTTTTAATGTATTTGCTTTGCAGTAAAGAAGGTGCGCTCTATGTTCAGCTGCATTTAGCAAGGAAGCCTGCAGGACTTCTGGGACTTTTCTTTCTCTTTTTTAGCCTCACTGTCATTATTCTTCACCACCCCCAAATCTATACTGCTGCAGTGTTGTGTTGCTTTGTGGGAAGCAGGACAAAGAGAAGGGCAGGGCCTATGCAAATGAAGGCCTCAGGGATGTCTGGGAGTGCCTTTTTAGCAGTATTGTTAAAGTCCACCTTGCAACCGGATTGGTCGGGTAAGCTGAAAAACACCATGCCAGATTGGGCACCAGGTCTCTAGGCGCTTGGAGGACATATTGGGTCTACATCCCTCAGTTTCTGAGGTCCAAGAAATGTTCACCCTCTACCCTAATAGAGAGGTCTTGGCCGATCGTGGCTGAGAAGGGAAGAAGGTTGCAGCGCAAGATGCTTATGGTCCTTCTCTAATAATGGACCAACTTTCTCTCTCTCCTTACCTGTGGTTCTGCCTGGCTACTGGGGCTACCAGTTGTAAGTCTGCAGCCCACAGGGAGTTGGTTTGTTCCTCTCACACATGTAAATGGGTAAGCATTCAAGTGCACACACCTGCCTACGTCCACAGACCCTCGCGCACACACACTTTTGTCAACAAGCTTTTTCGCAATTAAGAGTATCAGGGACCCATGTTGAAATACAAAAGCAGCACACCACGTGACGGCCATCACATAGAGTCCAGCAGCAAATGGGAAACGTTTAACTAGCTGTGGTCCTATTACTTGCGCTCTACCGTGGAACAACTGCTGGATGAGTCCTGCTGGAGAATATTGAACCTACAACAAGTCTGAGGTAAATAAAAATTCCACAGGAATATAATCAAACAGGGACCTACAACCCTTCCGAGCCAGATAGGAGTCGAACCTACAATCTTCTGATCCGTAGTCAGACGCGTTATCCATTGCGCCACTGGCCCTATGTAGACTTACGCATCCTTTTGTCCTTAAGTGGGCTAGAAAGTGTGTGTATGTGTGTGTGAAGGCACAAGGAAACCCATCTGACCTCCTGGAAGTCTGTTTTGTGAGGTTTTCCCAAGTTTTACAAAGGACTTTAGGAGAAGGAAGCACCTAAAAGCTAGGCGAAATGGTCCTAGATCCAAGGAAATCTTTTAGATCAGGCTCAGTTTCTTAAATAGTTTGCATTAACATAATCAGTTCCAGGTCTGTGTGGGGCTGAGCTTGGGAACTCCTTAGTAAGTAGGCGTTTACAACAATAAGGGGTTTAATATTACAACACAGGTGAACATTCAGACACATTATCATAAGCTCACCTTGTCCAGGGACCCAAGCATGCTGCCTTTCCACTCTCAGAGCCCTTCACCTAACCTACTGTGCAGCTGTTTCACCTTTAATATCACTGTTCCACAGGCAGCGTGACGTCACAATGCTCCTTGTCTGTAGCCCGAACCAGGAGCCTTTGCAAACCTGGTATAATCTACATACTTACGGTGTGTTTAGTCTTGGACCACAAATGCAGTGAAGAATAATGGATTGCTACTCTTCATACATTTTTGACCATTGGCTCAGATTTGAATGCGTACTGGCCATCTGAGCATCTCTGCCAGGCCACCCTATGTCTAGAGACTGTAGATTTAGAGAGTTTATAAACTTTGTCAGTTCATCAATAAAGTGTGCTCGCTTCGGCAGCACATATACTAAAATTGGAACGATACAGAGAAGATTAGCATGGCCCCTGCGCAAGGATGACACGCAAATTCGTGAAGCGTTCCATATTTTTAACAGCTTTCAGGAGAGAAATCTTTTTTGTTTTCAAGACTAATTGAAAAAATAAAGCAGGTCCCAGTGCTGTCCCCGTAATATGTATTTTTCAATTAGTCTCTCCTCAACATTTTTAATGTATTTGCTTTGCAGTAAAGAAGGTGCGCTCTATGTTCAGCTGCATTTAGCAAGGAAGCCTGCAGGACTTCTGGGACTTTTCTTTCTCTTTTTTAGCCTCACTGTCATTATTCTTCACCACCCCCAAATCTATACTGCTGCAGTGTTGTGTTGCTTTGTGGGAAGCAGGACAAAGAGAAGGGCAGGGCCTATGCAAATGAAGGCCTCAGGGATGTCTGGGAGTGCCTTTTTAGCAGTATTGTTAAAGTCCACCTTGCAACCGGATTGGTCGGGTAAGCTGAAAAACACCATGCCAGATTGGGCACCAGGTGTCTAGGCGCTTGGAGGACATATTGGGTCTACATCCCTCAGTTTCTGAGGTCCAAGAAATGTTCACCCTCTACCCTAATAGAGAGGTCTTGGCCGATCGTGGCTGATCGTGGCTGAGAGGGGAAGAAGGTAGCAGTGCAAGATGCTTATGGTCCTTCTCTAATAATGGACCAACTTTCTCTCTCTCCTTACCTGTGGTTCTGCCTGGCTACTGGGGCTACCAGTTGTAAGCCTGCAGCCCACAGGGAGTTGGTTTGTTCCTCTCACACATGTAAATGGGTAAGCATTCAAGTGCACACACCTGCCTACGTCCACAGACCCTCGCGCACACACACTTTTGTCAACAAGCTTTTTCGCAATTAAGAGTATCAGGGACCCATGTTGAAATACAAAAGCAGCACACCACGTGACGGCCATCACATAGAGTCCAGCAGCAAATGGGAAACGTTTAACTAGCTGTGGTCCTATTACTTGCGCTCTACCGTGGAACAACTGCTGGATGAGTCCTGCTGGAGAATATTGAACCTACAACAAGTCTGAGGTAAATAAAAATTCCACAGGAATATAATCAAACAGGGACCTACAACCCTTCCGAGCCAGATAGGAGTCGAACCTACAATCTTCTGATCCGTAGTCAGACGCGTTATCCATTGCGCCACTGGCCCTATGTAGACTTACGCATCCTTTTGTCCTTAAGTGGGCTAGAAAGTGTGTGTATGTGTGTGTGAAGGCACAAGGAAACCCATCTGACCTCCTGGAAGTCTGTTCTGTGAGGTTTTCCCAAGTTTTACAAAGGACTTTAGGAGAAGGAAGCACCTAAAAGCTAGGCGAAATGGTCCTAGATCCAAGGAAATCTTTTAGATCAGGCTCAGTTTCTTAAATAGTTTGCATTAACATAATCAGTTCCAGGTCTGTGTGGGGCTGAGCTTGGGAACTCCTTAGTAAGTAGGCGTTTACAACAATAAGGGGTTTAATATTACAACACAGGTGAACATTCAGACACATTATCATAAGCTCACCTTGTCCAGGGACCCAAGCATGCTGCCTTTCCACTCTCAGAGCCCTTCACCTAACCTACTGTGCAGCTGTTTCACCTTTAATATCACTGTTCCACAGGCAGCGTGACGTCACAATGCTCCTTGTCTGTAGCCCGAACCAGGAGCCTTTGCAAACCTGGTATAATCTACATACTTACGGTGTGTTTAGTCTTGGACCACAAATGCAGTGAAGAATAATGGATTGCTACTCTTCATACATTTTTTACCATTGGCTCAGATTTGAATGCGTACTGGCCATCTGAGCATCTCTGCCAGGCCACCCTATGTCTAGAGACTGTAGATTTAGAGAGTTTATAAACATTGTCAGTTCATCAATAAAGTGTGCTCGCTTCGGCAGCACATATACTAAAATTGGAACGATACAGAGAAGATTAGCATGGCCCCTGCGCAAGGATGACACGCAAATTCGTGAAGCGTTCCATATTTTTAACAGCTTTCAGGAGAGAAATCTTTTTTGTTTTCAAGACTAATTGAAAAAATAAAGCAGGTCCCAGTGCTGTCCCCGTAATATGTATTTTTCAATTAGTCTCTCCTCAACATTTTTAATGTATTTGCTTTGCAGTAAAGAAGGTGCGCTCTATGTTCAGCTGCATTTAGCAAGGAAGCCTGCAGGACTTCTGGGACTTTTCTTTCTCTTTTTTAGCCTCACTGTCATTATTCTTCACCACCCCCAAATCTATACTGCTGCAGTGTTGTGTTGCTTTGTGGGAAGCAGGACAAAGAGAAGGGCAGGGCCTATGCAAATGAAGGCCTCAGGGATGTCTGGGAGTGCCTTTTTAGCAGTATTGTTAAAGTCCACCTTGCAACCGGATTGGTCGGGTAAGCTGAAAAACACCATGCCAGATTGGGCACCAGGTGTCTAGGCGCTTGGAGGACATATTGGGTCTACATCCCTCAGTTTCTGAGGTCCAAGAAATGTTCACCCTCTACCCTAATAGAGAGGTCTTGGCCGATCGTGGCTGATCGTGGCTGAGAGGGGAAGAAGGTAGCAGTGCAAGATGCTTATGGTCCTTCTCTAATAATGGACCAACTTTCTCTCTCTCCTTACCTGTGGTTCTGCCTGGCTACTGGGGCTACCAGTTGTAAGCCTGCAGCCCACAGGGAGTTGGTTTGTTCCTCTCACACATGTAAATGGGTAAGCATTCAAGTGCACACACCTGCCTACGTCCACAGACCCTCGCGCACACACACTTTTGTCAACAAGCTTTTTCGCAATTAAGAGTATCAGGGACCCATGTTGAAATACAAAAGCAGCACACCACGTGACGGCCATCACATAGAGTCCAGCAGCAAATGGGAAACGTTTAACTAGCTGTGGTCCTATTACTTGCGCTCTACCGTGGAACAACTGCTGGATGAGTCCTGCTGGAGAATATTGAACCTACAAAAAGTCTGAGGTAAATAAAAATTCCACAGGAATATAATCAAACGGGGACCTACAACCCTTCCGAGCCAGATAGGAGTCGAACCTACAATCTTCTGATCCGTAGTCAGACGCGTTATCCATTGCGCCACTGGCCCTATGTAGACTTACGCATCCTTTTGTCCTTAAGTGGGCTAGAAAGTGTGTGTATGTGTGTGTGAAGGCACAAGGAAACCCATCTGACCTCCTGGAAGTCTGTTCTGTGAGGTTTTCCCAAGTTTTACAAAGGACTTTAGGAGAAGGAAGCACCTAAAAGCTAGGCGAAATGGTCCTAGATCCAAGGAAATCTTTTAGATCAGGCTCAGTTTCTTAAATAGTTTGCATTAACATAATCAGTTCCAGGTCTGTGTGGGGCTGAGCTTGGGAACTCCTTAGTAAGTAGGCGTTTACAACAATAAGGGGTTTAATATTACAACACAGGTGAACATTCAGACACATTATCATAAGCTCACCTTGTCCAGGGACCCAAGCATGCTGCCTTTCCACTCTCAGAGCCCTTCACCTAACCTACTGTGCAGCTGTTTCACCTTTAATATCACTGTTCCACAGGCAGCGTGACGTCACAATGCTCCTTGTCTGTAGCCCGAACCAGGAGCCTTTGCAAACCTGGTATAATCTACATACTTACGGTGTGTTTAGTCTTGGACCACAAATGCAGTGAAGAATAATGGATTGCTACTCTTCATACATTTTTGACCATTGGCTCAGATTTGAATGCATACTGGCCATCTGAGCATCTCTGCCAGGCCACCCTATGTCTAGAGACTGTAGATTTAGAGAGTTTATAAACATTGTCAGTTCATCAATAAAGTGTGCTCGCTTCGGCAGCACATATACTAAAATTGGAACGATACAGAGAAGATTAGCATGGCCCCTGCGCAAGGATGACACGCAAATTCGTGAAGCGTTCCATATTTTTAACAGCTTTTAGGAGAGAAATCTTTTTTGTTTTCAAGACTAATTGAAAAAATAAAGCAGGTCCCAGTGCTGTCCCCGTAATATGTATTTTTCAATTAGTCTCTCCTCAACATTTTTAATGTATTTGCTTTGCAGTAAAGAAGGTGCGCTCTATGTTCAGCTGCATTTAGCAAGGAAGCCTGCAGGACTTCTGGGACTTTTCTTTCTCTTTTTTAGCCTCACTGTCATTATTCTTCACCACCCCCAAATCTATACTGCTGCAGTGTTGTGTTGCTTTGTGGGAAGCAGGACAAAGAGAAGGGCAGGGCCTATGCAAATGAAGGCCTCAGGGATGTCTGGGAGTGCCTTTTTAGCAGTATTGTTAAAGTCCACCTTGCAACCGGATTGGTCGGGTAAGCTGAAAAACACCATGCCAGATTGGGCACCAGGTCTCTAGGCGCTTGGAGGACATATTGGGTCTACATCCCTCAGTTTCTGAGGTCCAAGAAATGTTCACCCTCTACCCTAATAGAGAGGTCTTGGCCGATCGTGGCGAGAAGGGAAGAAGGTTGCAGCGCAAGATGCTTATGGTCCTTCTCTAATAATGGACCAACTTTCTCTCTCTCCTTACCTGTGGTTCTGCCTGGCTACTGGGGCTACCAGTTGTAAGCCTGCAGCCCACAGGGAGTTGGTTTGTTCCTCTCACACATGTAAATGGGTAAGCATTCAAGTGCACACACCTGCCTACGTCCACAGACCCTCGCGCACACACACTTTTGTCAACAAGCTTTTTCGCAATTAAGAGTATCAGGGACCCATGTTCAAATACAAAAGCAGCACACCACGTGACGGCCATCACATAGAGTCCAGCAGCAAATGGGAAACGTTTAACTAGCTGTGGTCCTATTACTCGTGCTCTACCGTGGAACAACTGCTGGATGAGTCCTGCTGGAGAATATTGAACCTACAACAAGTCTGAGGTAAATAAAAATTCCACAGGAATATAATCAAACAGGGACCTACAACCCTTCCGAGCCAGATAGGAGTCGAACCTACAATTTTCTGATCCGTAGTCAGACGCGTTATCCATTGCGCCACTGGCCCTATGTAGACTTACGCATCCTTTTGTCCTTAAGTGGGCTAGAAAGTGTGTGTATGTGTGTGTGAAGGCACAAGGAAACCCATCTGACCTCCTGGAAGTCTGTTCTGTGAGGTTTTCCCAAGTTTTACAAAGGACTTTAGGAGAAGGAAGCACCTAAAAGCTAGGCGAAATGGTCCTAGATCCAAGGAAATCTTTTAGATCAGGCTCAGTTTCTTAAATAGTTTGCATTAACATAATCAGTTCCAGGTCTGTGTGGGGCTGAGCTTGGGAACTCCTTAGTAAGTAGGCGTTTACAACAATAAGGGGTTTAATATTACAACACAGGTGAACATTCAGACACATTATCATAAGCTCACCTTGTCCAGGGACCCAAGCATGCTGCCTTTCCACTCTCAGAGCCCTTCACCTAACCTACTGTGCAGCTGTTTCACCTTTAATATCACTGTTCCACAGGCAGCGTGACGTCACAATGCTCCTTGTCTGTAGCCCGAACCAGGAGCCTTTGCAAACCTGGTATAATCTACATACTTACGGTGTGTTTAGTCTTGGACCACAAATGCAGTGAAGAATAATGGATTGCTACTCTTCATACATTTTTGACCATTGGCTCAGATTTGAATGCGTACTGGCCATCTGAGCATCTCTGCCAGGCCACCCTATGTCTAGAGACTGTAGATTTAGAGAGTTTATAAACATTGTCAGTTCATCAATAAAGTGTGCTCGCTTCGGCAGCACATATACTAAAATTGGAACGATACAGAGAAGATTAGCATGGCCCCTGCGCAAGGATGACACGCAAATTCGTGAAGCGTTCCATATTTTTAACAGCTTTTAGGAGAGAAATCTTTTTTGTTTTCAAGACTAATTGAAAAAATAAAGCAGGTCCCAGTGCTGTCCCAGTAATATGTATTTTTCAATTAGTCTCTCCTCAACATTTTTAATGTATTTGCTTTGCAGTAAAGAAGGTGCGCTCTATGTTCAGCTGCATTTAGCAAGGAAGCCTGCAGGACTTCTGGGACTTTTCTTTCTCTTTTTTAGCCTCACTGTCATTATTCTTCACCACCCCCAAATCTATACTGCTGCAGTGTTGTGTTGCTTTGTGGGAGGCAGGACAAAGAGAAGGGCAGGGCCTATGCAAATGAAGGCCTCAGGGATGTCTGGGAGTGCCTTTTTAGCAGTATTGTTAAAGTCCACCTTGCAACCGGATTGGTCGGGTAAGCTGAAAAACACCATGCCAGATTGGGCACCAGGTCTCTAGGCGCTTGGAGGACATATTGGGTCTACATCCCTCAGTTTCTGAGGTCCAAGAAATGTTCACCCTCTACCCTAATAGAAAGGTCTTGGCCGATCGTGGCTGAGAAGGGAAGAAGGTTGCAGCGCAAGATGCTTATGGTCCTTCTCTAATAATGGACCAACTTTCTCTCTCTCCTTACCTGTGGTTCTGCCTGGCTACTGGGGCTACCAGTTGTAAGCCTGCAGCCCACAGGGAGTTGGTTTGTTCCTCTCACACATGTAAATGGGTAAGCATTCGAGTGCACACACCTGCCTACGTCCACAGACCCTCGCGCACACACACTTTTGTCAACAAGCTTTTTCGCAATTAAGAGTATCAGGGACCCATGTTGAAATACAAAAGCAGCACACCACGTGACGGCCATCACATAGAGTCCAGCAGCAAATGGGAAACGTTTAACTAGCTGTGGTCCTATTACTTGCGCTCTACCGTGGAACAACTGCTGGATGAGTCCTGCTGGAGAATATTGAACCTACAACAAGTCTGAGGTAAATAAAAATTCCACAGGAATATAATCAAACAGGGACCTACAACCCTTCCGAGCCAGATAGGAGTCGAACCTACAATCTTCTGATCCGTAGTCAGACACGTTATCCATTGCGCCACTGGCCCTATGTAGACTTACGCATCCTTTTGTCCTTAAGTGGGCTAGAAAGTGTGTGTATGTGTGTGTGAAGGCACAAGGAAACCCATCTGACCTCCTGGAAGTCTGTTCTGTGAGGTTTTCCCAAGTTTTACAAAGGACTTTAGGAGAAGGAAGCACCTAAAAGCTAGGCGAAATGGTCCTAGATCCAAGGAAATCTTTTAGATCAGGCTCAGTTTCTTAAATAGTTTGCATTAACATAATCAGTTCCAGGTCTGTGTGGGGCTGAGCTTGGGAACTCCTTAGTAAGTAGGCGTTTACAACAATAAGGGGTTTAATATTACAACACAGGTGAACATTCAGACACATTATCATAAGCTCACCTTGTCCAGGGACCCAAGCATGCTGCCTTTCCACTCTCAGAGCCCTTCACCTAACCTACTGTGCAGCTGTTTCACCTTTAATATCACTGTTCCACAGGCAGCGTGACGTCACAATGCTCCTTGTCTGTAGCCCGAACCAGGAGCCTTTGCAAACCTGGTATAATCTACATACTTACGGTGTGTTTAGTCTTGGACCACAAATGCAGTGAAGAATAATGGATTGCTACTCTTCATACATTTTTGACCATTGGCTCAGATTTGAATGCGTACTGGCCATCTGAGCATCTCTGCCAGGCCACCCTATGTCTAGAGACTGTAGATTTAGAGAGTTTATAAACATTGTCAGTTCATCAATAAAGTGTGCTCGCTTCGGCAGCACATATACTAAAATTGGAACGATACAGAGAAGATTAGCATGGCCCCTGCGCAAGGATGACACGCAAATTCGTGAAGCGTTCCATATTTTTAACAGCTTTCAGGAGAGAAATCTTTTTTGTTTTCAAGACTAATTGAAAAAATAAAGCAGGTCCCAGTGCTGTCCCCGTAATATGTATTTTTCAATTAGTCTCTCCTCAACATTTTTAATGTATTTGCTTTGCAGTAAAGAAGGTGCGCTCTATGTTCAGCTGCATTTAGCAAGGAAGCCTGCAGGACTTCTGGGACTTTTCTTTCTCTTTTTTAGCCTCACTGTCATTATTCTTCACCACCCCCAAATCTATACTGCTGCAGTGTTGTGTTGCTTTGTGGGAAGCAGGACAAAGAGAAGGGCAGGGCCTATGCAAATGAAGGCCTCAGGGATGTCTGGGAGTGCCTTTTTAGCAGTATTGTTAAAGTCCACCTTGCAACCGGATTGGTCGGGTAAGCTGAAAAACACCATGCCAGATTGGGCACCAGGTGTCTAGGCGCTTGGAGGACATATTGGGTCTACATCCCTCAGTTTCTGAGGTCCAAGAAATGTTCACCCTCTACCCTAATAGAGAGGTCTTGGCCGATCGTGGCTGATCGTGGCTGAGAGGGGAAGAAGGTAGCAGTGCAAGATGCTTATGGTCCTTCTCTAATAATGGACCAACTTTCTCTCTCTCCTTACCTGTGGTTCTGCCTGGCTACTGGGGCTACCAGTTGTAAGCCTGCAGCCCACAGGGAGTTGGTTTGTTCCTCTCACACATGTAAATGGGTAAGCATTCAAGTGCACACACCTGCCTACGTCCACAGACCCTCGCGCACACACACTTTTGTCAACAAGCTTTTTCGCAATTAAGAGTATCAGGGACCCATGTTGAAATACAAAAGCAGCACACCACGTGACGGCCATCACATAGAGTCCAGCAGCAAATGGGAAACGTTTAACTAGCTGTGGTCCTATTACTTGCGCTCTACCGTGGAACAACTGCTGGATGAGTCCTGCTGGAGAATATTGAACCTACAACAAGTCTGAGGTAAATAAAAATTCCACAGGAATATAATCAAACAGGGACCTACAACCCTTCCGAGCCAGATAGGAGTCGAACCTACAATCTTCTGATCCGTAGTCAGACGCGTTATCCATTGCGCCACTGGCCCTATGTAGACTTACGCATCCTTTTGTCCTTAAGTGGGCTAGAAAGTGTGTGTATGTGTGTGTGAAGGCACAAGGAAACCCATCTGACCTCCTGGAAGTCTGTTCTGTGAGGTTTTCCCAAGTTTTACAAAGGACTTTAGGAGAAGGAAGCACCTAAAAGCTAGGCGAAATGGTCCTAGATCCAAGGAAATCTTTTAGATCAGGCTCAGTTTCTTAAATAGTTTGCATTAACATAATCAGTTCCAGGTCTGTGTGGGGCTGAGCTTGGGAACTCCTTAGTAAGTAGGCGTTTACAACAATAAGGGGTTTAATATTACAACACAGGTGAACATTCAGACACATTATCATAAGCTCACCTTGTCCAGGGACCCAAGCATGCTGCCTTTCCACTCTCAGAGCCCTTCACCTAACCTACTGTGCAGCTGTTTCACCTTTAATATCACTGTTCCACAGGCAGCGTGACGTCACAATGCTCCTTGTCTGTAGCCCGAACCAGGAGCCTTTGCAAACCTGGTATAATCTACATACTTACGGTGTGTTTAGTCTTGGACCACAAATGCAGTGAAGAATAATGGATTGCTACTCTTCATACATTTTTTACCATTGGCTCAGATTTGAATGCGTACTGGCCATCTGAGCATCTCTGCCAGGCCACCCTATGTCTAGAGACTGTAGATTTAGAGAGTTTATAAACATTGTCAGTTCATCAATAAAGTGTGCTCGCTTCGGCAGCACATATACTAAAATTGGAACGATACAGAGAAGATTAGCATGGCCCCTGCGCAAGGATGACACGCAAATTCGTGAAGCGTTCCATATTTTTAACAGCTTTCAGGAGAGAAATCTTTTTTGTTTTCAAGACTAATTGAAAAAATAAAGCAGGTCCCAGTGCTGTCCCCGTAATATGTATTTTTCAATTAGTCTCTCCTCAACATTTTTAATGTATTTGCTTTGCAGTAAAGAAGGTGCGCTCTATGTTCAGCTGCATTTAGCAAGGAAGCCTGCAGGACTTCTGGGACTTTTCTTTCTCTTTTTTAGCCTCACTGTCATTATTCTTCACCACCCCCAAATCTATACTGCTGCAGTGTTGTGTTGCTTTGTGGGAAGCAGGACAAAGAGAAGGGCAGGGCCTATGCAAATGAAGGCCTCAGGGATGTCTGGGAGTGCCTTTTTAGCAGTATTGTTAAAGTCCACCTTGCAACCGGATTGGTCGGGTAAGCTGAAAAACACCATGCCAGATTGGGCACCAGGTGTCTAGGCGCTTGGAGGACATATTGGGTCTACATCCCTCAGTTTCTGAGGTCCAAGAAATGTTCACCCTCTACCCTAATAGAGAGGTCTTGGCCGATCGTGGCTGATCGTGGCTGAGAGGGGAAGAAGGTAGCAGTGCAAGATGCTTATGGTCCTTCTCTAATAATGGACCAACTTTCTCTCTCTCCTTACCTGTGGTTCTGCCTGGCTACTGGGGCTACCAGTTGTAAGCCTGCAGCCCACAGGGAGTTGGTTTGTTCCTCTCACACATGTAAATGGGTAAGCATTCAAGTGCACACACCTGCCTACGTCCACAGACCCTCGCGCACACACACTTTTGTCAACAAGCTTTTTCGCAATTAAGAGTATCAGGGACCCATGTTGAAATACAAAAGCAGCACACCACGTGACGGCCATCACATAGAGTCCAGCAGCAAATGGGAAACGTTTAACTAGCTGTGGTCCTATTACTTGCGCTCTACCGTGGAACAACTGCTGGATGAGTCCTGCTGGAGAATATTGAACCTACAAAAAGTCTGAGGTAAATAAAAATTCCACAGGAATATAATCAAACGGGGACCTACAACCCTTCCGAGCCAGATAGGAGTCGAACCTACAATCTTCTGATCCGTAGTCAGACGCGTTATCCATTGCGCCACTGGCCCTATGTAGACTTACGCATCCTTTTGTCCTTAAGTGGGCTAGAAAGTGTGTGTATGTGTGTGTGAAGGCACAAGGAAACCCATCTGACCTCCTGGAAGTCTGTTCTGTGAGGTTTTCCCAAGTTTTACAAAGGACTTTAGGAGAAGGAAGCACCTAAAAGCTAGGCGAAATGGTCCTAGATCCAAGGAAATCTTTTAGATCAGGCTCAGTTTCTTAAATAGTTTGCATTAACATAATCAGTTCCAGGTCTGTGTGGGGCTGAGCTTGGGAACTCCTTAGTAAGTAGGCGTTTACAACAATAAGGGGTTTAATATTACAACACAGGTGAACATTCAGACACATTATCATAAGCTCACCTTGTCCAGGGACCCAAGCATGCTGCCTTTCCACTCTCAGAGCCCTTCACCTAACCTACTGTGCAGCTGTTTCACCTTTAATATCACTGTTCCACAGGCAGCGTGACGTCACAATGCTCCTTGTCTGTAGCCCGAACCAGGAGCCTTTGCAAACCTGGTATAATCTACATACTTACGGTGTGTTTAGTCTTGGACCACAAATGCAGTGAAGAATAATGGATTGCTACTCTTCATACATTTTTGACCATTGGCTCAGATTTGAATGCATACTGGCCATCTGAGCATCTCTGCCAGGCCACCCTATGTCTAGAGACTGTAGATTTAGAGAGTTTATAAACATTGTCAGTTCATCAATAAAGTGTGCTCGCTTCGGCAGCACATATACTAAAATTGGAACGATACAGAGAAGATTAGCATGGCCCCTGCGCAAGGATGACACGCAAATTCGTGAAGCGTTCCATATTTTTAACAGCTTTTAGGAGAGAAATCTTTTTTGTTTTCAAGACTAATTGAAAAAATAAAGCAGGTCCCAGTGCTGTCCCCGTAATATGTATTTTTCAATTAGTCTCTCCTCAACATTTTTAATGTATTTGCTTTGCAGTAAAGAAGGTGCGCTCTATGTTCAGCTGCATTTAGCAAGGAAGCCTGCAGGACTTCTGGGACTTTTCTTTCTCTTTTTTAGCCTCACTGTCATTATTCTTCACCACCCCCAAATCTATACTGCTGCAGTGTTGTGTTGCTTTGTGGGAAGCAGGACAAAGAGAAGGGCAGGGCCTATGCAAATGAAGGCCTCAGGGATGTCTGGGAGTGCCTTTTTAGCAGTATTGTTAAAGTCCACCTTGCAACCGGATTGGTCGGGTAAGCTGAAAAACACCATGCCAGATTGGGCACCAGGTCTCTAGGCGCTTGGAGGACATATTGGGTCTACATCCCTCAGTTTCTGAGGTCCAAGAAATGTTCACCCTCTACCCTAATAGAGAGGTCTTGGCCGATCGTGGCGAGAAGGGAAGAAGGTTGCAGCGCAAGATGCTTATGGTCCTTCTCTAATAATGGACCAACTTTCTCTCTCTCCTTACCTGTGGTTCTGCCTGGCTACTGGGGCTACCAGTTGTAAGCCTGCAGCCCACAGGGAGTTGGTTTGTTCCTCTCACACATGTAAATGGGTAAGCATTCAAGTGCACACACCTGCCTACGTCCACAGACCCTCGCGCACACACACTTTTGTCAACAAGCTTTTTCGCAATTAAGAGTATCAGGGACCCATGTTCAAATACAAAAGCAGCACACCACGTGACGGCCATCACATAGAGTCCAGCAGCAAATGGGAAACGTTTAACTAGCTGTGGTCCTATTACTCGTGCTCTACCGTGGAACAACTGCTGGATGAGTCCTGCTGGAGAATATTGAACCTACAACAAGTCTGAGGTAAATAAAAATTCCACAGGAATATAATCAAACAGGGACCTACAACCCTTCCGAGCCAGATAGGAGTCGAACCTACAATTTTCTGATCCGTAGTCAGACGCGTTATCCATTGCGCCACTGGCCCTATGTAGACTTACGCATCCTTTTGTCCTTAAGTGGGCTAGAAAGTGTGTGTATGTGTGTGTGAAGGCACAAGGAAACCCATCTGACCTCCTGGAAGTCTGTTCTGTGAGGTTTTCCCAAGTTTTACAAAGGACTTTAGGAGAAGGAAGCACCTAAAAGCTAGGCGAAATGGTCCTAGATCCAAGGAAATCTTTTAGATCAGGCTCAGTTTCTTAAATAGTTTGCATTAACATAATCAGTTCCAGGTCTGTGTGGGGCTGAGCTTGGGAACTCCTTAGTAAGTAGGCGTTTACAACAATAAGGGGTTTAATATTACAACACAGGTGAACATTCAGACACATTATCATAAGCTCACCTTGTCCAGGGACCCAAGCATGCTGCCTTTCCACTCTCAGAGCCCTTCACCTAACCTACTGTGCAGCTGTTTCACCTTTAATATCACTGTTCCACAGGCAGCGTGACGTCACAATGCTCCTTGTCTGTAGCCCGAACCAGGAGCCTTTGCAAACCTGGTATAATCTACATACTTACGGTGTGTTTAGTCTTGGACCACAAATGCAGTGAAGAATAATGGATTGCTACTCTTCATACATTTTTGACCATTGGCTCAGATTTGAATGCGTACTGGCCATCTGAGCATCTCTGCCAGGCCACCCTATGTCTAGAGACTGTAGATTTAGAGAGTTTATAAACATTGTCAGTTCATCAATAAAGTGTGCTCGCTTCGGCAGCACATATACTAAAATTGGAACGATACAGAGAAGATTAGCATGGCCCCTGCGCAAGGATGACACGCAAATTCGTGAAGCGTTCCATATTTTTAACAGCTTTTAGGAGAGAAATCTTTTTTGTTTTCAAGACTAATTGAAAAAATAAAGCAGGTCCCAGTGCTGTCCCAGTAATATGTATTTTTCAATTAGTCTCTCCTCAACATTTTTAATGTATTTGCTTTGCAGTAAAGAAGGTGCGCTCTATGTTCAGCTGCATTTAGCAAGGAAGCCTGCAGGACTTCTGGGACTTTTCTTTCTCTTTTTTAGCCTCACTGTCATTATTCTTCACCACCCCCAAATCTATACTGCTGCAGTGTTGTGTTGCTTTGTGGGAGGCAGGACAAAGAGAAGGGCAGGGCCTATGCAAATGAAGGCCTCAGGGATGTCTGGGAGTGCCTTTTTAGCAGTATTGTTAAAGTCCACCTTGCAACCGGATTGGTCGGGTAAGCTGAAAAACACCATGCCAGATTGGGCACCAGGTCTCTAGGCGCTTGGAGGACATATTGGGTCTACATCCCTCAGTTTCTGAGGTCCAAGAAATGTTCACCCTCTACCCTAATAGAAAGGTCTTGGCCGATCGTGGCTGAGAAGGGAAGAAGGTTGCAGCGCAAGATGCTTATGGTCCTTCTCTAATAATGGACCAACTTTCTCTCTCTCCTTACCTGTGGTTCTGCCTGGCTACTGGGGCTACCAGTTGTAAGCCTGCAGCCCACAGGGAGTTGGTTTGTTCCTCTCACACATGTAAATGGGTAAGCATTCGAGTGCACACACCTGCCTACGTCCACAGACCCTCGCGCACACACACTTTTGTCAACAAGCTTTTTCGCAATTAAGAGTATCAGGGACCCATGTTGAAATACAAAAGCAGCACACCACGTGACGGCCATCACATAGAGTCCAGCAGCAAATGGGAAACGTTTAACTAGCTGTGGTCCTATTACTTGCGCTCTACCGTGGAACAACTGCTGGATGAGTCCTGCTGGAGAATATTGAACCTACAACAAGTCTGAGGTAAATAAAAATTCCACAGGAATATAATCAAACAGGGACCTACAACCCTTCCGAGCCAGATAGGAGTCGAACCTACAATCTTCTGATCCGTAGTCAGACACGTTATCCATTGCGCCACTGGCCCTATGTAGACTTACGCATCCTTTTGTCCTTAAGTGGGCTAGAAAGTGTGTGTATGTGTGTGTGAAGGCACAAGGAAACCCATCTGACCTCCTGGAAGTCTGTTCTGTGAGGTTTTCCCAAGTTTTACAAAGGACTTTAGGAGAAGGAAGCACCTAAAAGCTAGGCGAAATGGTCCTAGATCCAAGGAAATCTTTTAGATCAGGCTCAGTTTCTTAAATAGTTTGCATTAACATAATCAGTTCCAGGTCTGTGTGGGGCTGAGCTTGGGAACTCCTTAGTAAGTAGGCGTTTACAACAATAAGGGGTTTAATATTACAACACAGGTGAACATTCAGACACATTATCATAAGCTCACCTTGTCCAGGGACCCAAGCATGCTGCCTTTCCACTCTCAGAGCCCTTCACCTAACCTACTGTGCAGCTGTTTCACCTTTAATATCACTGTTCCACAGGCAGCGTGACGTCACAATGCTCCTTGTCTGTAGCCCGAACCAGGAGCCTTTGCAAACCTGGTATAATCTACATACTTACGGTGTGTTTAGTCTTGGACCACAAATGCAGTGAAGAATAATGGATTGCTACTCTTCATACATTTTTGACCATTGGCTCAGATTTGAATGCGTACTGGCCATCTGAGCATCTCTGCCAGGCCACCCTATGTCTAGAGACTGTAGATTTAGAGAGTTTATAAACATTGTCAGTTCATCAATAAAGTGTGCTCGCTTCGGCAGCACATATACTAAAATTGGAACGATACAGAGAAGATTAGCATGGCCCCTGCGCAAGGATGACACGCAAATTCGTGAAGCGTTCCATATTTTTAACAGCTTTCAGGAGAGAAATCTTTTTTGTTTTCAAGACTAATTGAAAAAATAAAGCAGGTCCCAGTGCTGTCCCCGTAATATGTATTTTTCAATTAGTCTCTCCTCAACATTTTTAATGTATTTGCTTTGCAGTAAAGAAGGTGCGCTCTATGTTCAGCTGCATTTAGCAAGGAAGCCTGCAGGACTTCTGGGACTTTTCTTTCTCTTTTTTAGCCTCACTGTCATTATTCTTCACCACCCCCAAATCTATACTGCTGCAGTGTTGTGTTGCTTTGTGGGAAGCAGGACAAAGAGAAGGGCAGGGCCTATGCAAATGAAGGCCTCAGGGATGTCTGGGAGTGCCTTTTTAGCAGTATTGTTAAAGTCCACCTTGCAACCGGATTGGTCGGGTAAGCTGAAAAACACCATGCCAGATTGGGCACCAGGTGTCTAGGCGCTTGGAGGACATATTGGGTCTACATCCCTCAGTTTCTGAGGTCCAAGAAATGTTCACCCTCTACCCTAATAGAGAGGTCTTGGCCGATCGTGGCTGATCGTGGCTGAGAGGGGAAGAAGGTAGCAGTGCAAGATGCTTATGGTCCTTCTCTAATAATGGACCAACTTTCTCTCTCTCCTTACCTGTGGTTCTGCCTGGCTACTGGGGCTACCAGTTGTAAGCCTGCAGCCCACAGGGAGTTGGTTTGTTCCTCTCACACATGTAAATGGGTAAGCATTCAAGTGCACACACCTGCCTACGTCCACAGACCCTCGCGCACACACACTTTTGTCAACAAGCTTTTTCGCAATTAAGAGTATCAGGGACCCATGTTGAAATACAAAAGCAGCACACCACGTGACGGCCATCACATAGAGTCCAGCAGCAAATGGGAAACGTTTAACTAGCTGTGGTCCTATTACTTGCGCTCTACCGTGGAACAACTGCTGGATGAGTCCTGCTGGAGAATATTGAACCTACAACAAGTCTGAGGTAAATAAAAATTCCACAGGAATATAATCAAACAGGGACCTACAACCCTTCCGAGCCAGATAGGAGTCGAACCTACAATCTTCTGATCCGTAGTCAGACGCGTTATCCATTGCGCCACTGGCCCTATGTAGACTTACGCATCCTTTTGTCCTTAAGTGGGCTAGAAAGTGTGTGTATGTGTGTGTGAAGGCACAAGGAAACCCATCTGACCTCCTGGAAGTCTGTTCTGTGAGGTTTTCCCAAGTTTTACAAAGGACTTTAGGAGAAGGAAGCACCTAAAAGCTAGGCGAAATGGTCCTAGATCCAAGGAAATCTTTTAGATCAGGCTCAGTTTCTTAAATAGTTTGCATTAACATAATCAGTTCCAGGTCTGTGTGGGGCTGAGCTTGGGAACTCCTTAGTAAGTAGGCGTTTACAACAATAAGGGGTTTAATATTACAACACAGGTGAACATTCAGACACATTATCATAAGCTCACCTTGTCCAGGGACCCAAGCATGCTGCCTTTCCACTCTCAGAGCCCTTCACCTAACCTACTGTGCAGCTGTTTCACCTTTAATATCACTGTTCCACAGGCAGCGTGACGTCACAATGCTCCTTGTCTGTAGCCCGAACCAGGAGCCTTTGCAAACCTGGTATAATCTACATACTTACGGTGTGTTTAGTCTTGGACCACAAATGCAGTGAAGAATAATGGATTGCTACTCTTCATACATTTTTGACCATTGGCTCAGATTTGAATGCGTACTGGCCATCTGAGCATCTCTGCCAGGCCACCCTATGTCTAGAGACTGTAGATTTAGAGAGTTTATAAACATTGTCAGTTCATCAATAAAGTGTGCTCGCTTCGGCAGCACATATACTAAAATTGGAACGATACAGAGAAGATTAGCATGGCCCCTGCGCACGGATGACACGCAAATTCGTGAAGCGTTCCATATTTTTAACAGCTTTTAGGAGAGAAATCTTTTTTGTTTTCAAGACTAATTGAAAAAATAAAGCAGGTCCCAGTGCTGTCCCCGTAATATGTATTTTTCAATTAGTCTCTCCTCAACATTTTTAATGTATTTGCTTTGCAGTAAGAAGGTGCGCTCTATGTTCAGCTGCATTTAGCAAGGAAGCCTGCAGGACTTCTGGGACTTTTCTTTCTCTTTTTTAGCCTCACTGTCATTATTCTTCACCACCCCCAAATCTATACTGCTGCAGTGTTGTGTTGCTTTGTGGGACGCAGGACAAAGAGAAGGGCAGGGCCTATGCAAATGAAGGCCTCAGGGATGTCTGGGAGTGCCTTTTTAGCAGTATTGTTAAAGTCCACCTTGCAACCGGATTGGTCGGGTAAGCTGAAAAACACCATGCCAGATTGGGCACCAGGTCTCTAGGCGCTTGGAGGACATATTGGGTCTACATCCCTCAGTTTCTGAGGTCCAAGAAATGTTCACCCTCTACCCTAATAGAGAGGTCTTGGCCGATCGTGGCTGATCGTGGCTGAGAGGGGAAGAAGGTAGCAGTGCAAGATGCTTATGGTCCTTCTCTAATAATGGACCAACTTTCTCTCTCTCCTTACCTGTGGTTCTGCCTGGCTACTGGGGCTACCAGTTGTAAGCCTGCAGCCCACAGGGAGTTGGTTTGTTCCTCTCACACATGTAAATGGGTAAGCATTCAAGTGCACACACCTGCCTACGTCCACAGACCCTCGCGCACACACACTTTTGTCAACAAGCTTTTTTGCAATTAAGAGTATCAGGGACCCATGTTGAAATACAAAAGCAGCACACCACGTGACGGCCATCACATAGAGTCCAGCAGCAAATGGGAAACGTTTAACTAGCTGTGGTCCTATTACTTGCGCTCTACCGTGGAACAACTGCTGGATGAGTCCTGCTGGAGAATATTGAACCTACAACAAGTCTGAGGTAAATAAAAATTCCACAGGAATATAATCAAACAGGGACCTACAACCCTTCCGAGCCAGATAGGAGTTGAACTTACAATCTTCTGATCCGTAGTCAGACGCGTTATCCATTGCGCCACTGGCCCTATGTAGACTTACGCATCCTTTTGTCCTTAAGTGGGCTAGAAAGTGTGTGTATGTGTGTGTGAAGGCACAAGGAAATCCATCTGACCTCCTGGAAGTCTGTTCTGTGAGGTTTTCCCAAGTTTTACAAAGGACTTTAGGAGAAGGAAGCACCTAAAAGCTAGGCGAAATGGTCCTAGATCCAAGGAAATCTTTTAGATCAGGCTCAGTTTCTTAAATAGTTTGCATTAACATAATCAGTTCCAGGTCTGTGTGGGGCTGAGCTTGGGAACTCCTTAGTAAGTAGGCGTTTACAACAATAAGGGGTTTAATATTACAACACAGGTGAACATTCAGACACATTATCATAAGCTCACCTTGTCCAGGGACCCAAGCATGCTGCCTTTCCACTCTCAGAGCCCTTCACCTAACCTACTGTTCAGCTGTTTCACCTTTAATATCACTGTTCCACAGGCAGCGTGACGTCACAATGCTCCTTGTCTGTAGCCCGAACCAGGAGCCTTTGCAAACCTGGTATAATCTACATACTTACGGTGTGTTTAGTCTTGGACCACAAATGCAGTGAAGAATAATGGATTGCTACTCTTCATACATTTTTTACCATTGGCTCAGATTTGAATGCGTACTGGCCATCTGAGCATCTCTGCCAGGCCACCCTATGTCTAGAGACTGTAGATTTAGAGAGTTTATAAACATTGTCAGTTCATCAATAAAGTGTGCTCGCTTCGGCAGCACATATACTAAAATTGGAACGATACAGAGAAGATTAGCATGGCCCCTGCGCAAGGATGACACGCAAATTCGTGAAGCGTTCCATATTTTTAACAGCTTTTAGGAGAGAAATCTTTTTTGTTTTCAAGACTAATTGAAAAAATAAAGCAGGTCCCAGTGCTGTCCCCGTAATATGTATTTTTCAATTAGTCTCTCCTCAACATTTTTAATGTATTTGCTTTGCAGTAAAGAAGGTGCGCTCTATGTTCAGCTGCATTTAGCAAGGAAGCCTGCAGGACTTCTGGGACTTTTCTTTCTCTTTTTTAGCCTCACTGTCATTATTCTTCACCACCCCCAAATCTATACTGCTGCAGTGTTGTGTTGCTTTGTGGGAAGCAGGACAAAGAGAAGGGCAGGGCCTATGCAAATGAAGGCCTCAGGGATGTCTGGGAGTGCCTTTTTAGCAGTATTGTTAAAGTCCACCTTGCAACCGGATTGGTCGGGTAAGCTGAAAAACACCATGCCAGATTGGGCACCAGGTCTCTAGGCGCTTGGAGGACATATTGGGTCTACATCCCTCAGTTTCTGAGGTCCAAGAAATGTTCACCCTCTACCCTAATAGAGAGGTCTTGGCCGATCGTGGCTGAGAGGGGAAGAAGGTAGCAGTGCAAGATGCTTATGGTCCTTCTCTAATAATGGACCAACTTTCTCTCTCTCCTTACCTGTGGTTCTGCCTGGCTACTGGGGCTACCAGTTGTAAGCCTGCAGCCCACAGGGAGTTGGTTTGTTCCTCTCACACATGTAAATGGGTAAGCATTCAAGTGCACACACCTGCCTACGTCCACAGACCCTCGCGCACACACACTTTTGTCAACAAGCTTTTTCGCAATTAAGAGTATCAGGGACCCATGTTGAAATACAAAAGCAGCACACCACGTGACGGCCATCACATAGAGTCCAGCAGCAAATGGGAAACGTTTAACTAGCTGTGGTCCTATTACTTGCGCTCTACCGTGGAACAACTGCTGGATGAGTCCTGCTGGAGAATATTGAACCTACAACAAGTCTGAGGTAAATAAAAATTCCACAGGAATATAATCAAACAGGGACCTACAACCCTTCCGAGCCAGATAGGAGTCGAACCTACAATCTTCTGATCCGTAGTCAGACGCGTTATCCATTGCGCCACTGGCCCTATGTAGACTTACGCATCCTTTTGTCCTTAAGTGGGCTAGAAAGTGTGTGTATGTGTGTGTGAAGGCACAAGGAAACCCATCTGACCTCCTGGAAGTCTGTTCTGTGAGGTTTTCCCAAGTTTTACAAAGGACTTTAGGAGAAGGAAGCACCTAAAAGCTAGGCGAAATGGTCCTAGATCCAAGGAAATCTTTTAGATCAGGCTCAGTTTCTTAAATAGTTTGCATTAACATAATCAGTTCCAGGTCTGTGTGGGGCTGAGCTTGGGAACTCCTTAGTAAGTAGGCGTTTACAACAATAAGGGGTTTAATATTACAACACAGGTGAACATTCAGACACATTATCATAAGCTCACCTTGTCCAGGGACCCAAGCATGCTGCCTTTCCACTCTCAGAGCCCTTCACCTAACCTACTGTGCAGCTGTTTCACCTTTAATATCACTGTTCCACAGGCAGCGTGACGTCACAATGCTCCTTGTCTGTAGCCCGAACCAGGAGCCTTTGCAAACCTGGTATAATCTACATACTTACGGTGTGTTTAGTCTTGGACCACAAATGCAGTGAAGAATAATGGATTGCTACTCTTCATACATTTTTGACCATTGGCTCAGATTTGAATGCGTACTGGCCATCTGAGCATCTCTGCCAGGCCACCCTATGTCTAGAGACTGTAGATTTAGAGAGTTTATAAACATTGTCAGTTCATCAATAAAGTGTGCTCGCTTCGGCAGCACATATACTAAAATTGGAACGATACAGAGAAGATTAGCATGGCCCCTGCGCAAGGATGACACGCAAATTCGTGAAGCGTTCCATATTTTTAACAGCTTTCAGGAGAGAAATCTTTTTTGTTTTCAAGACTAATTGAAAAAATAAAGCAGGTCCCAGTGCTGTCCCCGTAATATGTATTTTTCAATTAGTCTCTCCTCAACATTTTTAATGTATTTGCTTTGCAGTAAAGAAGGTGCACTCTATGTTCAGCTGCATTTAGCAAGGAAGCCTGCAGGACTTCTGGGACTTTTCTTTCTCTTTTTTAGCCTCACTGTCATTATTCTTCACCACCCCCAAATCTATACTGCTGCAGTGTTGTGTTGCTTTGTGGGAAGCAGGACAAAGAGAAGGGCAGGGCCTATGCAAATGAAGGCCTCAGGGATGTCTGGGAGTGCCTTTTTAGCAGTATTGTTAAAGTCCACCTTGCAACCGGATTGGTCGGGTAAGCTGAAAAACACCATGCCAGATTGGGCACCAGGTCTCTAGGCGCTTGGAGGACATATTGGGTCTACATCCCTCAGTTTCTGAGGTCCAAGAAATGTTCACCCTCTACCCTAATAGAGAGGTCTTGGCCGATCGTGGCGAGAAGGGAAGAAGGTTGCAGCGCAAGATGCTTATGGTCCTTCTCTAATAATGGACCAACTTTCTCTCTCTCCTTACCTGTGGTTCTGCCTGGCTACTGGGGCTACCAGTTGTAAGCCTGCAGCCCACAGGGAGTTGGTTTGTTCCTCTCACACATGTAAATGGGTAAGCATTCGAGTGCACACACCTGCCTACGTCCACAGACCCTCGCGCACACACACTTTTGTCAACAAGCTTTTTCGCAATTAAGAGTATCAGGGACCCATGTTGAAATACAAAAGCAGCACACCACGTGACGGCCATCACATAGAGTCCAGCAGCAAATGGGAAACGTTTAACTAGCTGTGGTCCTATTACTTGCGCTCTACCGTGGAACAACTGCTGGATGAGTCCTGCTGGAGAATATTGAACCTACAACAAGTCTGAGGTAAATAAAAATTCCACAGGAATATAATCAAACAGGGACCTACAACCCTTCCGAGCCAGATAGGAGTCGAACCTACAATCTTCTGATCCGTAGTCAGACACGTTATCCATTGCGCCACTGGCCCTATGTAGACTTACGCATCCTTTTGTCCTTAAGTGGGCTAGAAAGTGTGTGTATGTGTGTGTGAAGGCACAAGGAAACCCATCTGACCTCCTGGAAGTCTGTTCTGTGAGGTTTTCCCAAGTTTTACAAAGGACTTTAGGAGAAGGAAGCACCTAAAAGCTAGGCGAAATGGTCCTAGATCCAAGGAAATCTTTTAGATCAGGCTCAGTTTCTTAAATAGTTTGCATTAACATAATCAGTTCCAGGTCTGTGTGGGGCTGAGCTTGGGAACTCCTTAGTAAGTAGGCGTTTACAACAATAAGGGGTTTAATATTACAACACAGTTGAACATTCAGACACATTATCATAAGCTCACCTTGTCCAGGGACCCAAGCATGCTGCCTTTCCACTCTCAGAGCCCTTCACCTAACCTACTGTGCAGCTGTTTCACCTTTAATATCACTGTTCCACAGGCAGCGTGACGTCACAATGCTCCTTGTCTGTAGCCCGAACCAGGAGCCTTTGCAAACCTGGTATAATCTACATACTTACGGTGTGTTTAGTCTTGGACCACAAATGCAGTGAAGAATAATGGATTGCTACTCTTCATACATTTTTGACCATTGGCTCAGATTTGAATGCGTACTGGCCATCTGAGCATCTCTGCCAGGCCACCCTATGTCTAGAGACTGTAGATTTAGAGAGTTTATAAACATTGTCAGTTCATCAATAAAGTGTGCTCGCTTCGGCAGCACATATACTAAAATTGGAACGATACAGAGAAGATTAGCATGGCCCCTGCGCAAGGATGACACGCAAATTCGTGAAGCGTTCCATATTTTTAACAGCTTTCAGGAGAGAAATCTTTTTTGTTTTCAAGACTAATTGAAAAAATAAAGCAGGTCCCAGTGCTGTCCCCGTAATATGTATTTTTCAATTAGTCTCTCCTCAACATTTTTAATGTATTTGCTTTGCAGTAAAGAAGGTGCGCTCTATGTTCAGCTGCATTTAGCAAGGAAGCCTGCAGGACTTCTGGGACTTTTCTTTCTCTTTTTTAGCCTCACTGTCATTATTCTTCACCACCCCCAAATCTATACTGCTGCAGTGTTGTGTTGCTTTGTGGGAAGCAGGACAAAGAGAAGGGCAGGGCCTATGCAAATGAAGGCCTCAGGGATGTCTGGGAGTGCCTTTTTAGCAGTATTGTTAAAGTCCACCTTGCAACCGGATTGGTCGGGTAAGCTGAAAAACACCATGCCAGATTGGGCACCAGGTGTCTAGGCGCTTGGAGGACATATTGGGTCTACATCCCTCAGTTTCTGAGGTCCAAGAAATGTTCACCCTCTACCCTAATAGAGAGGTCTTGGCCGATCGTGGCTGATCGTGGCTGAGAGGGGAAGAAGGTAGCAGTGCAAGATGCTTATGGTCCTTCTCTAATAATGGACCAACTTTCTCTCTCTCCTTACCTGTGGTTCTGCCTGGCTACTGGGGCTACCAGTTGTAAGCCTGCAGCCCACAGGGAGTTGGTTTGTTCCTCTCACACATGTAAATGGGTAAGCATTCAAGTGCACACACCTGCCTACGTCCACAGACCCTCGCGCACACACACTTTTGTCAACAAGCTTTTTCGCAATTAAGAGTATCAGGGACCCATGTTGAAATACAAAAGCAGCACACCACGTGACGGCCATCACATAGAGTCCAGCAGCAAATGGGAAACGTTTAACTAGCTGTGGTCCTATTACTTGCGCTCTACCGTGGAACAACTGCTGGATGAGTCCTGCTGGAGAATATTGAACCTACAACAAGTCTGAGGTAAATAAAAATTCCACAGGAATATAATCAAACAGGGACCTACAACCCTTCCGAGCCAGATAGGAGTCGAACCTACAATCTTCTGATCCGTAGTCAGACGCGTTATCCATTGCGCCACTGGCCCTATGTAGACTTACGCATCCTTTTGTCCTTAAGTGGGCTAGAAAGTGTGTGTATGTGTGTGTGAAGGCACAAGGAAACCCATCTGACCTCCTGGAAGTCTGTTCTGTGAGGTTTTCCCAAGTTTTACAAAGGACTTTAGGAGAAGGAAGCACCTAAAAGCTAGGCGAAATGGTCCTAGATCCAAGGAAATCTTTTAGATCAGGCTCAGTTTCTTAAATAGTTTGCATTAACATAATCAGTTCCAGGTCTGTGTGGGGCTGAGCTTGGGAACTCCTTAGTAAGTAGGCGTTTACAACTATAAGGGGTTTAATATTACAACACAGGTGAACATTCAGACACATTATCATAAGCTCACCTTGTCCAGGGACCCAAGCATGCTGCCTTTCCACTCTCAGAGCCCTTCACCTAACCTACTGTGCAGCTGTTTCACCTTTAATATCACTGTTCCACAGGCAGCGTGACGTCACAATGCTCCTTGTCTGTAGCCCGAACCAGGAGCCTTTGCAAACCTGGTATAATCTACATACTTACGGTGTGTTTAGTCTTGGACCACAAATGCAGTGAAGAATAATGGATTGCTACTCTTCATACATTTTTTACCATTGGCTCAGATTTGAATGCGTACTGGCCATCTGAGCATCTCTGCCAGGCCACCCTATGTCTAGAGACTGTAGATTTAGAGAGTTTATAAACATTGTCAGTTCATCAATAAAGTGTGCTCGCTTCGGCAGCACATATACTAAAATTGGAACGATACAGAGAAGATTAGCATGGCCCCTGCGCACGGATGACACGCAAATTCGTGAAGCGTTCCATATTTTTAACAGCTTTTAGGAGAGAAATCTTTTTTGTTTTCAAGACTAATTGAAAAAATAAAGCAGGTCCCAGTGCTGTCCCCGTAATATGTATTTTTCAATTAGTCTCTCCTCAACATTTTTAATGTATTTGCTTTGCAGTAAAGAAGGTGCGCTCTATGTTCAGCTGCATTTAGCAAGGAAGCCTGCAGGACTTCTGGGACTTTTCTTTCTCTTTTTTAGCCTCACTGTCATTATTCTTCACCACCCCCAAATCTATACTGCTGCAGTGTTGTGTTGCTTTGTGGGACGCAGGACAAAGAGAAGGGCAGGGCCTATGCAAATGAAGGCCTCAGGGATGTCTGGGAGTGCCTTTTTAGCAGTATTGTTAAAGTCCACCTTGCAACCGGATTGGTCGGGTAAGCTGAAAAACACCATGCCAGATTGGGCACCAGGTCTCTAGGCGCTTGGAGGACATATTGGGTCTACATCCCTCAGTTTCTGAGGTCCAAGAAATGTTCACCCTCTACCCTAATAGAGAGGTCTTGGCCGATCGTGGCTGATCGTGGCTGAGAGGGGAAGAAGGTAGCAGTGCAAGATGCTTATGGTCCTTCTCTAATAATGGACCAACTTTCTCTCTCTCCTTACCTGTGGTTCTGCCTGGCTACTGGGGCTACCAGTTGTAAGCCTGCAGCCCACAGGGAGTTGGTTTGTTCCTCTCACACATGTAAATGGGTAAGCATTCAAGTGCACACACCTGCCTACGTCCACAGACCCTCGCGCACACACACTTTTGTCAACAAGCTTTTTTGCAATTAAGAGTATCAGGGACCCATGTTGAAATACAAAAGCAGCACACCACGTGACGGCCATCACATAGAGTCCAGCAGCAAATGGGAAACGTTTAACTAGCTGTGGTCCTATTACTTGCGCTCTACCGTGGAACAACTGCTGGATGAGTCCTGCTGGAGAATATTGAACCTACAACAAGTCTGAGGTAAATAAAAATTCCACAGGAATATAATCAAACAGGGACCTACAACCCTTCCGAGCCAGATAGGAGTTGAACTTACAATCTTCTGATCCGTAGTCAGACGCGTTATCCATTGCGCCACTGGCCCTATGTAGACTTACGCATCCTTTTGTCCTTAAGTGGGCTAGAAAGTGTGTGTATGTGTGTGTGAAGGCACAAGGAAACCCATCTGACCTCCTGGAAGTCTGTTCTGTGAGGTTTTCCCAAGTTTTACAAAGGACTTTAGGAGAAGGAAGCACCTAAAAGCTAGGCGAAATGGTCCTAGATCCAAGGAAATCTTTTAGATCAGGCTCAGTTTCTTAAATAGTTTGCATTAACATAATCAGTTCCAGGTCTGTGTGGGGCTGAGCTTGGGAACTCCTTAGTAAGTAGGCGTTTACAACAATAAGGGGTTTAATATTACAACACAGGTGAACATTCAGACACATTATCATAAGCTCACCTTGTCCAGGGACCCAAGCATGCTGCCTTTCCACTCTCAGAGCCCTTCACCTAACCTACTGTTCAGCTGTTTCACCTTTAATATCACTGTTCCACAGGCAGCGTGACGTCACAATGCTCCTTGTCTGTAGCCCGAACCAGGAGCCTTTGCAAACCTGGTATAATCTACATACTTACGGTGTGTTTAGTCTTGGACCACAAATGCAGTGAAGAATAATGGATTGCTACTCTTCATACATTTTTGACCATTGGCTCAGATTTGAATGCGTACTGGCCATCTGAGCATCTCTGCCAGGCCACCCTATGTCTAGAGACTGTAGATTTAGAGAGTTTATAAACATTGTCAGTTCATCAATAAAGTGTGCTCGCTTCGGCAGCACATATACTAAAATTGGAACGATACAGAGAAGATTAGCATGGCCCCTGCGCAAGGATGACACGCAAATTCGTGAAGCGTTCCATATTTTTAACAGCTTTTAGGAGAGAAATCTTTTTTGTTTTCAAGACTAATTGAAAAAATAAAGCAGGTCCCAGTGCTGTCCCCGTAATATGTATTTTTCAATTAGTCTCTCCTCAACATTTTTAATGTATTTGCTTTGCAGTAAAGAAGGTGCGCTCTATGTTCAGCTGCATTTAGCAAGGAAGCCTGCAGGACTTCTGGGACTTTTCTTTCTCTTTTTTAGCCTCACTGTCATTATTCTTCACCACCCCCAAATCTATACTGCTGCAGTGTTGTGTTGCTTTGTGGGAAGCAGGACAAAGAGAAGGGCAGGGCCTATGCAAATGA
This sequence comes from Lissotriton vulgaris, assembly GCF_964263255.1. Taxonomy (NCBI): domain Eukaryota; kingdom Metazoa; phylum Chordata; class Amphibia; order Caudata; family Salamandridae; genus Lissotriton; species Lissotriton vulgaris. Next base: position 311,855 of record NW_028244743.1, on the reverse strand, counting down.
AGGCCTCAGGGATGTCTGGGAGTGCCTTTTTAGCAGTATTGTTAAAGTCCACCTTGCAACCGGATTGGTCGGGTAAGCTGAAAAACACCATGCCAGATTGGGCACCAGGTCTCTAGGCGCTTGGAGGACATATTGGGTCTACATCCCTCAGTTTCTGAGGTCCAAGAAATGTTCACCCTCTACCCTAATAGAGAGGTCTTGGCCGATCGTGGCTGAGAGGGGAAGAAGGTAGCAGTGCAAGATGCTTATGGTCCTTCTCTAATAATGGACCAACTTTCTCTCTCTCCTTACCTGTGGTTCTGCCTGGCTACTGGGGCTACCAGTTGTAAGCCTGCAGCCCACAGGGAGTTGGTTTGTTCCTCTCACACATGTAAATGGGTAAGCATTCAAGTGCACACACCTGCCTACGTCCACAGACCCTCGCGCACACACACTTTTGTCAACAAGCTTTTTCGCAATTAAGAGTATCAGGGACCCATGTTGAAATACAAAAGCAGCACACCACGTGACGGCCATCACATAGAGTCCAGCAGCAAATGGGAAACGTTTAACTAGCTGTGGTCCTATTACTTGCGCTCTACCGTGGAACAACTGCTGGATGAGTCCTGCTGGAGAATATTGAACCTACAACAAGTCTGAGGTAAATAAAAATTCCACAGGAATATAATCAAACAGGGACCTACAACCCTTCCGAGCCAGATAGGAGTCGAACCTACAATCTTCTGATCCGTAGTCAGACGCGTTATCCATTGCGCCACTGGCCCTATGTAGACTTACGCATCCTTTTGTCCTTAAGTGGGCTAGAAAGTGTGTGTATGTGTGTGTGAAGGCACAAGGAAACCCATCTGACCTCCTGGAAGTCTGTTCTGTGAGGTTTTCCCAAGTTTTACAAAGGACTTTAGGAGAAGGAAGCACCTAAAAGCTAGGCGAAATGGTCCTAGATCCAAGGAAATCTTTTAGATCAGGCTCAGTTTCTTAAATAGTTTGCATTAACATAATCAGTTCCAGGTCTGTGTGGGGCTGAGCTTGGGAACTCCTTAGTAAGTAGGCGTTTACAACAATAAGGGGTTTAATATTACAACACAGGTGAACATTCAGACACATTATCATAAGCTCACCTTGTCCAGGGACCCAAGCATGCTGCCTTTCCACTCTCAGAGCCCTTCACCTAACCTACTGTTCAGCTGTTTCACCTTTAATATCACTGTTCCACAGGCAGCGTGACGTCACAATGCTCCTTGTCTGTAGCCCGAACCAGGAGCCTTTGCAAACCTGGTATAATCTACATACTTACGGTGTGTTTAGTCTTGGACCACAAATGCAGTGAAGAATAATGGATTGCTACTCTTCATACATTTTTGACCATTGGCTCAGATTTGAATGCGTACTGGCCATCTGAGCATCTCTGCCAGGCCACCCTATGTCTAGAGACTGTAGATTTAGCGAGTTTATAAACATTGTCAGTTCATCAATAAAGTGTGCTCGCTTCGGCAGCACATATACTAAAATTGGAACGATACAGAGAAGATTAGCATGGCCCCTGCGCAAGGATGACACGCAAATTCGTGAAGCGTTCCATATTTTTAACAGCTTTTAGGAGAGAAATCTTTTTTGTTTTCAAGACTAATTGAAAAAATAAAGCAGGTCCCAGTGCTGTCCCCGTAATATGTATTTTTCAATTAGTCTCTCCTCAACATTTTTAATGTATTTGCTTTGCAGTAAAGAAGGTGCGCTCTATGTTCAGCTGCATTTAGCAAGGAAGCCTGCAGGACTTCTGGGACTTTTCTTTCTCTTTTTTAGCCTCACTGTCATTATTCTTCACCACCCCCAAATCTATACTGCTGCAGTGTTGTGTTGCTTTGTGGGAAGCAGGACAAAGAGAAGGGCAGGGCCTATGCAAATGAAGGCCTCAGGGATGTCTGGGAGTGCCTTTTTAGCAGTATTGTTAAAGTCCACCTTGCAACCGGATTGGTCGGGTAAGCTGAAAAACACCATGCCAGATTGGGCACCAGGTCTCTAGGCGCTTGGAGGACATATTGGGTCTACATCCCTCAGTTTCTGAGGTCCAAGAAATGTTCACCCTCTACCCTAATAGAGAGGTCTTGGCCGATCGTGGCTGAGAAGGGAAGAAGGTTGCAGCGCAAGATGCTTATGGTCCTTCTCTAATAATGGACCAACTTTCTCTCTCTCCTTACCTGTGGTTCTGCCTGGCTACTGGGGCTACCAGTTGTAAGCCTGCAGCCCACAGGGAGTTGGTTTGTTCCTCTCACACATGTAAATGGGTAAGCATTCAAGTGCACACACCTGCCTACGTCCACAGACCCTCGCGCACACACACTTTTGTCAACAAGCTTTTTCGCAATTAAGAATATCAGGGACCCATGTTGAAATACAAAAGCAGCACACCACGTGACGGCCATCACATAGAGTCCAGCAGCAAATGGGAAACGTTTAACTAGCTGTGGTCCTATTACTTGCGCTCTACCGTGGAACAACTGCTGGATGAGTCCTGCTGGAGAATATTGAACCTACAACAAGTCTGAGGTAAATAAAAATTCCACAGGAATATAATCAAACAGGGACCTACAACCCTTCCGAGCCAGATAGGAGTCGAACCTACAATCTTCTGATCCGTAGTCAGACGCGTTATCCATTGCGCCACTGGCCCTATGTAGACTTACGCATCCTTTTGTCCTTAAGTGGGCTAGAAAGTGTGTGTATGTGTGTGTGAAGGCACAAGGAAACCCATCTGACCTCCTGGAAGTCTGTTCTGTGAGGTTTTCCCAAGTTTTACAAAGGACTTTAGGAGAAGGAAGCACCTAAAAGCTAGGCGAAATGGTCCTAGATCCAAGGAAATCTTTTAGATCAGGCTCAGTTTCTTAAATAGTTTGCATTAACATAATCAGTTCCAGGTCTGTGTGGGGCTGAGCTTGGGAACTCCTTAGTAAGTAGGGGTTTACAACAATAAGGGGTTTAATATTACAACACAGGTGAACATTCAGACACATTATCATAAGCTCACCTTGTCCAGGGACCCAAGCATGCTGCCTTTCCACTCTCAGAGCCCTTCACCTAACCTACTGTGCAGCTGTTTCACCTTTAATATCACTGTTCCACAGGCAGCGTGACGTCACAATGCTCCTTGTCTGTAGCCCGAACCAGGAGCCTTTGCAAACCTGGTATAATCTACATACTTACGGTGTGTTTAGTCTTGGACCACAAATGCAGTGAAGAATAATGGATTGCTACTCTTCATACATTTTTGACCATTGGCTCAGATTTGAATGCGTACTGGCCATCTGAGCATCTCTGCCAGGCCACCCTATGTCTAGAGACTGTAGATTTAGAGAGTTTATAAACATTGTCAGTTCATCAATAAAGTGTGCTCGCTTCGGCAGCACATATACTAAAATTGGAACGATACAGAGAAGATTAGCATGGCCCCTGCGCAAGGATGACACGCAAATTCGTGAAGCGTTCCATATTTTTAACAGCTTTTAGGAGAGAAATCTTTTTTGTTTTCAAGACTAATTGAAAAAATAAAACAGGTCCCAGTGCTGTCCCCGTAATATGTATTTTTCAATTAGTCTCTCCTCAACATTTTTAATGTATTTGCTTTGCAGTAAAGAAGGTGCGCTCTATGTTCAGCTGCATTTAGCAAGGAAGCCTGCAGGACTTCTGGGACTTTTCTTTCTCTTTTTTAGCCTCACTGTCATTATTCTTCACCACCCCCAAATCTATACTGCTGCAGTGTTGTGTTGCTTTGTGGGAAGCAGGACAAAGAGAAGGGCAGGGCCTATGCAAATGAAGGCCTCAGGGATGTCTGGGAGTGCCTTTTTAGCAGTATTGTTAAAGTCCACCTTGCAACCGGATTGGTCGGGTAAGCTGAAAAACACCATGCCAGATTGGGCACCAGGTCTCTAGGCGCTTGGAGGACATATTGGGTCTACATCCCTCAGTTTCTGAGGTCCAAGAAATGTTCACCCTCTACCCTAATAGAGAGGTCTTGGCCGATCGTGGCTGAGAAGGGAAGAAGGTTGCAGCGCAAGATGCTTATGGTCCTTCTCTAATAATGGACCAACTTTCTCTCTCTCCTTACCTGTGGTTCTGCCTGGCTACTGGGGCTACCAGTTGTAAGCCTGCAGCCCACAGGGAGTTGGTTTGTTCCTCTCACACATGTAAATGGGTAAGCATTCAAGTGCACACACCTGCCTACGTCCACAGACCCTCGCGCACACACACTTTTGTCAACAAGCTTTTTCGCAATTAAGAGTATCAGGGACCCATGTTGAAATACAAAAGCAGCACACCACGTGACGGCCATCACATAGAGTCCAGCAGCAAATGGGAAACGTTTAACTAGCTGTGGTCCTATTACTTGCGCTCTACCGTGGAACAACTGCTGGATGAGTCCTGCTGGAGAATATTGAACCTACAACAAGTCTGAGGTAAATAAAAATTCCACAGGAATATAATCAAACAGGGACCTACAACCCTTCCGAGCCAGATAGGAGTCGAACCTACAATCTTCTGATCCGTAGTCAGACGCGTTATCCATTGCGCCACTGGCCCTATGTAGACTTACGCATCCTTTTGTCCTTAAGTGGGCTAGAAAGTGTGTGTATGTGTGTGTGAAGGCACAAGGAAACCCATCTGACCTCCTGGAAGTCTGTTCTGTGAGGTTTTCCCAAGTTTTACAAAGGACTTTAGGAGAAGGAAGCACCTAAAAGCTAGGCGAAATGGTCCTAGATCCAAGGAAATCTTTTAGATCAGGCTCAGTTTCTTAAATAGTTTGCATTAACATAATCAGTTCCAGGTCTGTGTGGGGCTGAGTTTGGGAACTCCTTAGTAAGTAGGCGTTTACAACAATAAGGGGTTTAATATTACAACACAGGTGAACATTCAGACACATTATCATAAGCTCACCTTGTACAGGGACCCAAGCATGCTGCCTTTCCACTCTCAGAGCCCTTCACCTAACCTACTGTGCAGCTGTTTCACCTTTAATATCACTGTTCCACAGGCAGCGTGACGTCACAATGCTCCTTGTCTGTAGCCCGAACCAGGAGCCTTTGCAAACCTGGTATAATCTACATACTTACGGTGTGTTTAGTCTTGGACCACAAATGCAGTGAAGAATAATGGATTGCTACTCTTCATACATTTTTGACCATTGGCTCAGATTTGAATGCGTACTGGCCATCTGAGCATCTCTGCCAGGCCACCCTATGTCTAGAGACTGTAGATTTAGAGAGTTTATAAACATTGTCAGTTCATCAATAAAGTGTGCTCGCTTCGGCAGCACATATACTAAAATTGGAACGATACAGAGAAGATTAGCATGGCCCCTGCGCAAGGATGACACGCAAATTCGTGAAGCGTTCCATATTTTTAACAGCTTTTAGGAGAGAAATCTTTTTTGTTTTCAAGACTAATTGAAAAAATAAAGCAGGTCCCAGTGCTGTCCCCGTAATATGTATTTTTCAATTAGTCTCTCCTCAACATTTTTAATGTATTTGCTTTGCAGTAAAGAAGGTGCGCTCTATGTTCAGCTGCATTTAGCAAGGAAGCCTGCAGGACTTCTGGGACTTTTCTTTCTCTTTTTTAGCCTCACTGTCATTATTCTTCACCACCCCCAAATCTATACTGCTGCAGTGTTGTGTTGCTTTGTGGGAAGCAGGACAAAGAGAAGGGCAGGGCCTATGCAAATGAAGGCCTCAGGGATGTCTGGGAGTGCCTTTTTAGCAGTATTGTTAAAGTCCACCTTGCAACCGGATTGGTCGGGTAAGCTGAAAAACACCATGCCAGATTGGGCACCAGGTGTCTAGGCGCTTGGAGGACATATTGGGTCTACATCCCTCAGTTTCTGAGGTCCAAGAAATGTTCACCCTCTACCCTAATAGAGAGGTCTTGGCCGATCGTGGCTGAGAAGGGAAGAAGGTTGCAGCGCAAGATGCTTATGGTCCTTCTCTAATAATGGACCAACTTTCTCTCTCTCCTTACCTGTGGTTCTGCCTGGCTACTGGGGCTACCAGTTGTAAGCCTGCAGCCCACAGGGAGTTGGTTTGTTCCTCTCACACATGTAAATGGGTAAGCATTCAAGTGCACACACCTGCCTACGTCCACAGACCCTCGCGCACACACACTTTTGTCAACAAGCTTTTTCGCAATTAAGAGTATCAGGGACCCATGTTGAAATAGAAAAGCAGCACACCACGTGACGGCCATCACATAGAGTCCAGCAGCAAATGGGAAACGTTTAACTAGCTGTGGTCCTATTACTTGCGCTCTACCGTGGAACAACTGCTGGATGAGTCCTGCTGGAGAATATTGAACCTACAACAAGTCTGAGGTGAATAAAAATTCCACAGGAATATAATCAAACAGGGATCTACAACCCTTCCGAGCCAGATAGGAGTCGAACCTACAATCTTCTGATCCGTAGTCAGACGCGTTATCCATTGCGCCACTGGCCCTATGTAGACTTACGCATCCTTTTGTCCTTAAGTGGGCTAGAAAGTGTGTGTATGTGTGTGTGAAGGCACAAGGAAACCCATCTGACCTCCTGGAAGTCTGTTCTGTGAGGTTTTCCCAAGTTTTACAAAGGACTTTAGGAGAAGGAAGCACCTAAAAGCTAGGCGAAATGGTCCTAGATCCAAGGAAATCTTTTAGATCAGGCTCAGTTTCTTAAATAGTTTGCATTAACATAATCAGTTCCAGGTCTGTGTGGGGCTGAGCTTGGGAACTCCTTAGTAAGTAGGCGTTTACAACAATAAGGGGTTTAATATTACAACACAGGTAAACATTCAGACACATTATCATAAGCTCACCTTGTCCAGGGACCCAAGCATGCTGCCTTTCCACTCTCAGAGCCCTTCACCTAACCTACTGTGCAGCTGTTTCACCTTTAATATCACTGTTCCACAGGCAGCGTGACGTCACAATGCTCCTTGTCTGTAGCCCGAACCAGGAGCCTTTGCAAACCTGGTATAATCTACATACTTACGGTGTGTTTAGTCTTGGACCACAAATGCAGTGAAGAATAATGGATTGCTACTCTTCATACATTTTTGACCATTGGCTCAGATTTGAATGCGTACTGGCCATCTGAGCATCTCTGCCAGGCCACCCTATGTCTAGAGACTGTAGATTTAGAGAGTTTATAAACATTGTCAGTTCATCAATAAAGTGTGCTCGCTTCGGCAGCACATATACTAAAATTGGAACGATACAGAGAAGATTAGCATGGCCCCTGCGCAAGGATGACACGCAAATTCGTGAAGCGTTCCATATTTTTAACAGCTTTTAGGAGAGAAATCTTTTTTGTTTTCAAGACTAATTGAAAAAATAAAGCAGGTCCCAGTGCTGTCCCCGTAATATGTATTTTTCAATTAGTCTCTCCTCAACATTTTTAATGTATTTGCTTTGCAGTAAAGAAGGTGCGCTCTATGTTCAGCTGCATTTAGCAAGGAAGCCTACAGGACTTCTGGGACTTTTCTTTCTCTTTTTTAGCCTCACTGTCATTATTCTTCACCACCCCCAAATCTATACTGCTGCAGTGTTGTGTTGCTTTGTGGGAAGCAGGACAAAGAGAAGGGCAGGGCCTATGCAAATGAAGGCCTCAGGGATGTCTGGGAGTGCCTTTTTAGCAGTATTGTTAAAGTCCACCTTGCAACCGGATTGGTCGGGTAAGCTGAAAAACACCATGCCAGATTGGGCACCAGGTCTCTAGGCGCTTGGAGGACATATTGGGTCTACATCCCTCAGTTTCTGAGGTCCAAGAAATGTTCACCCTCTACCCTAATAGAGAGGTCTTGGCCGATCGTGGCTGAGAAGGGAAGAAGGTTGCAGCGCAAGATGCTTATGGTCCTTCTCTAATAATGGACCAACTTTCTCTCTCTCCTTACCTGTGGTTCTGCCTGGCTACTGGGGCTACCAGTTGTAAGCCTGCAGCCCACAGGGAGTTGGTTTGTTCCTCTCACACATGTAAATGGGTAAGCATTCAAGTGCACACACCTGCCTACGTCCACAGACCCTCGCGCACACACACTTTTGTCAACAAGCTTTTTCGCAATTAAGAGTATCAGGGACCCATGTTGAAATACAAAAGCAGCACACCACGTGACGGCCATCACATAGAGTCCAGCAGCAAATGGGAAACGTTTAACTAGCTGTGGTCCTATTACTTGCGCTCTACCGTGGAACAACTGCTGGATGAGTCCTGCTGGAGAATATTGAACCTACAAAAAGTCTGAGGTAAATAAAAATTCCACAGGATTATAATCAAACAGGGACCTACAACCCTTCCGAGCCAGATAGGAGTCGAACCTACAATCTTCTGATCCGTAGTCAGACGCGTTATCCATTGCACCACTGGCCCTATGTAGACTTACGCATCCTTTTGTCCTTAAGTGGGCTAGAAAGTGTGTGTATGTGTGTGTGAAGGCACAAGGAAACCCATCTGACCTCCTGGAAGTCTGTTCTGTGAGGTTTTCCCAAGTTTTACAAAGGACTTTAGGAGAAGGAAGCACCTAAAAGCTAGGCGAAATGGTCCTAGATCCAAGGAAATCTTTTAGATCAGGCTCAGTTTCTTAAATAGTTTGCATTAACATAATCAGTTCCAGGTCTGTGTGGGGCTGAGCTTGGGAACTCCTTAGTAAGTAGGCATTTACAACAATAAGGGGTTTAATATTACAACACAGGTGAACATTCAGACACATTATCATAAGCTCACCTTGTCCAGGGACCCAAGCATGCTGCCTTTCCACTCTCAGAGCCCTTCACCTAACCTACTGTGCAGCTGTTTCACCTTTAATATCACTGTTCCACAGGCAGCGTGACGTCACAATGCTCCTTGTCTGTAGCCCGAACCAGGAGCCTTTGCAAACCTGGTATAATCTACATACTTACGGTGTGTTTAGTCTTGGACCACAAATGCAGTGAAGAATAATGGATTGCTACTCTTCATACATTTTTGACCATTGGCTCAGATTTGAATGCGTACTGGCCATCTGAGCATCTCTGCCAGGCCACCCTATGTCTAGAGACTGTAGATTTAGAGAGTTTATAAACATTGTCAGTTCATCAATAAAGTGTGGTCGCTTCGGCAGCACATATACTAAAATTGGAACGATACAGAGAAGATTAGCATGGCCCCTGCGCAAGGATGACACGCAAATTCGTGAAGCGTTCCATATTTTTAACAGCTTTTAGGAGAGAAATCTTTTTTGTTTTCAAGACTAATTGAAAAAATAAAGCAGGTCCCAGTGCTGTCCCCGTAATATGTATTTTTCAATTAGTCTCTCCTCAACATTTTTAATGTATTTGCTTTGCAGTAAAGAAGGTGCGCTCTATGTTCAGCTGCATTTAGCAAGGAAGCCTGCAGGACTTCTGGGACTTTTCTTTCTCTTTATTAGCCTCACTGTCATTATTCTTCACCACCCCCAAATCTATACTGCTGCAGTGTTGTGTTGCTTTGTGGGAGGCAGGACAAAGAGAAGGGCAGGGCCTATGCAAATGAAGGCCTCAGGGATGTCTGGGAGTGCCTTTTTAGCAGTATTGTTAAAGTCCACCTTGCAACCGGATTGGTCGGGTAAGCTGAAAAACACCATGCCAGATTGGGCACCAGGTCTCTAGGCGCTTGGAGGACATATTGGGTCTACATCCCTCAGTTTCTGAGGTCCAAGAAATGTTCACCCTCTACCCTAATAGAGAGGTCTTGGCCGATCGTGGCTGAGAAGGGAAGAAGGTTGCAGCGCAAGATGCTTATGGACCTTCTCTAATAATGGACCAACTTTCTCTCTCTCCTTACCTGTGGTTCTGCCTGGCTACTGGGGCTACCAGTTGTAAGCCTGCAGCCCACAGGGAGTTGGTTTGTTCCTCTCACACATGTAAATGGGTAAGCATTCAAGTGCACACACCTGCCTATGTCCACAGACCCTCGCGCACACACACTTTTGTCAACAAGCTTTTTCGCAATTAAGAGTATCAGGGACCCATGTTGAAATACAAAAGCAGCACACCACGTGACGGCCATCACATAGAGTCCAGCAGCAAATGGGAAACGTTTAACTAGCTGTGGTCCTATTACTTGCGCTCTACCGTGGAACAACTGCTGGATGAGTCCTGCTGGAGAATATTGAACCTACAACAAGTCTGAGGTAAATAAAAATTCCACAGGAATATAATCAAACAGGGACCTACAACCCTTCCGAGCCAGATAGGAGTCGAACCTACAATCTTCTGATCCGTAGTCAGACGCGTTATCCATTGCGCCACTGGCCCTATGTAGACTTATGCATCCTTTTGTCCTTAAGTGGGCTAGAAAGTGTGTGTATGTGTGTGTGAAGGCACAAGGAAACCCATCTGACCTCCTGGAAGTCTGTTCTGTGAGGTTTTCCCAAGTTTTACAAAGGACTTTAGGAGAAGGAAGCACCTAAAAGCTAGGCGAAATGGTCCTAGATCCAAGGAAATCTTTTAGATCAGGCTCAGTTTCTTAAATAGTTTGCATTAACATAATCAGTTCCAGGTCTGTGTGGGGCTGAGCTTGGGAACTCCTTAGTAAGTAGGCGTTTACAACAATAAGGGGTTTAATATTACAACACAGGTGAACATTCAGACACATTATCATAAGCTCACCTTGTCCAGGGACCCAAGCATGCTGCCTTTCCACTCTCAGAGCCCTTCACCTAACCTACTGTTCAGCTGTTTCACCTTTAATATCACTGTTCCACAGGCAGCGTGACGTCACAATGCTCCTTGTCTGTAGCCCGAACCAGGAGCCTTTGCAAACCTGGTATAATCTACATACTTACGGTGTGTTTAGTCTTGGACCACAAATGCAGTGAAGAATAATGGATTGCTACTCTTCATACATTTTTGACCATTGGCTCAGATTTGAATGCGTACTGGCCATCTGAGCATCTCTGCCAGGCCACCCTATGTCTAGAGACTGTAGATTTAGAGAGTTTATAAACATTGTCAGTTCATCAATAAAGTGTGCTCGCTTCGGCAGCACATATACTAAAATTGGAACGATACAGAGAAGATTAGCATGGCCCCTGCGCAAGGATGACACGCAAATTCGTGAAGCGTTCCATATTTTTAACAGCTTTTAGGAGAGAAATCTTTTTTGTTTTCAAGACTAATTGAAAAAATAAAGCAGGTCCCAGTGCTGTCCCCGTAATATGTATTTTTCAATTAGTCTCTCCTCAACATTTTTAATGTATTTGCTTTGCAGTAAAGAAGGTGGGCTCTATGTTCAGCTGCATTTAGCAAGGAAGCCTGCAGGACTTCTGGGACTTTTCTTTCTCTTTTTTAGCCTCACTGTCATTATTCTTCACCACCCCCAAATCTATACTGCTGCAGTGTTGTGTTGCTTTGTGGGAAGCAGGACAAAGAGAAGGGCAGGGCCTATGCAAATGAAGGCCTCAGGGATGTCTGGGAGTGCCTTTTTAGCAGTATTGTTAAAGTCCACCTTGCAACCGGATTGGTCGGGTAAGCTGAAAAACACCATGCCAGATTGGGCACCAGGTCTCTAGGCGCTTGGAGGACATATTGGGTCTACATCCCTCAGTTTCTGAGGTCCAAGAAATGTTCACCCTCTGCCCTAATAGAGAGGTCTTGGCCGATCGTGGCTGAGAGGGGAAGAAGGTAGCAGTGCAAGATGCTTATGGACCTTCTCTAATAATGGACCAACTTTCTCTCTCTCTCCTTACCTGTGGTTCTGCCTGGCTACTGGGGCTACCAGTTGTAAGCCTGCAGCCCACAGGGAGTTGGTTTGTTCCTCTCACACATGTAAATGGGTAAGCATTCAAGTGCACACACCTGCCTACGTCCACAGACCCTCGCGCACACACACTTTTGTCAACAAGCTTTTTCGCAATTAAGAGTATCAGGGACCCATGTTGAAATACAAAAGCAGCACACCACGTGACGGCCATCACATAGAGTCCAGCAGCAAATGGGAAACGTTTAACTAGCTGTGGTCCTATTACTTGCGCTCTACCGTGGAACAACTGCTGGATGAGTCCTGCTGGAGAATATTGAACCTACAACAAGTCTGAGGTAAATAAAAATTCCACAGGAATATAATCAAACAGGGACCTACAACCCTTCCGAGCCAGATAGGAGTCGAACCTACAATCTTCTGATCCGTAGTCAGACGCGTTATCCATTGCGCCACTGGCCCTATGTAGACTTACGCATCCTTTTGTCCTTAAGTGGGCTAGAAAGTGTGTGTATGTGTGTGTGAAGGCACAAGGAAACCCATCTGACCTCCTGGAAGTCTGTTCTGTGAGGTTTTCCCAAGTTTTACAAAGGACTTTAGGAGAAGGAAGCACCTAAAAGCTAGGCGAAATGGTCCTAGATCCAAGGAAATCTTTTAGATCAGGCTCAGTTTCTTAAATAGTTTGCATTAACATAATCAGTTCCAGGTCTGTGTGGGGCTGAGCTTGGGAACTCCTTAGTAAGTAGGCGTTTACAACAATAAGGGGTTTAATATTACAACACAGGTGAACATTCAGACACATTATCATAAGCTCACCTTGTCCAGGGACCCAAGCATGCTGCCTTTCCACTCTCAGAGCCCTTCACCTAACCTACTGTGCAGCTGTTTCACCTTTAATATCACTGTTCCACAGGCAGCGTGACGTCACAATGCTCCTTGTCTGTAGCCCGAACCAGGAGCCTTTGCAAACCTGGTATAATCTACATACTTACGGTGTGTTTAGTCTTGGACCACAAATGCAGTGAAGAATAATGGATTGCTACTCTTCATACATTTTTTACCATTGGCTCAGATTTGAATGCGTACTGGCCATCTGAGCATCTCTGCCAGGCCACCCTATGTCTAGAGACTGTAGATTTAGAGAGTTTATAAACATTGTCAGTTCATCAATAAAGTGTGCTCGCTTCGGCAGCACATATACTAAAATTGGAACGATACAGAGAAGATTAGCATGGCCCCTGCGCATGGATGACACGCAAATTCGTGAAGCGTTCCATATTTTTAACAGCTTTTAGGAGAGAAATCTTTTTTGTTTTCAAGACTAATTGAAAAAATAAAGCAGGTCCCAGTGCTGTCCCCGTAATATGTATTTTTCAATTAGTCTCTCCTCAACATTTTTAATGTATTTGCTTTGCAGTAAAGAAGGTGCGCTCTATGTTCAGCTGCATTTAGCAAGGAAGCCTGCAGGACTTCTGGGACTTTTCTTTCTCTTTTTTAGCCTCACTGTCATTATTCTTCACCACCCCCAAATCTATACTGCTGCAGTGTTGTGTTGCTTTGTGGGACGCAGGACAAAGAGAAGGGCAGGGCCTATGCAAATGAAGGCCTCAGGGATGTCTGGGAGTGCCTTTTTAGCAGTATTGTTAAAGTCCACCTTGCAACCGGATTGGTCGGGTAAGCTGAAAAACACCATGCCAGATTGGGCACCAGGTCTCTAGGCGCTTGGAGGACATATTGGGTCTACATCCCTCAGTTTCTGAGGTCCAAGAAATGTTCACCCTCTACCCTAATAGAGAGGTCTTGGCCGATCGTGGCTGATCGTGGCTGAGAGGGGAAGAAGGTAGCAGTGCAAGATGCTTATGGTCCTTCTCTAATAATGGACCAACTTTCTCTCTCTCCTTACCTGTGGTTCTGCCTGGCTACTGGGGCTACCAGTTGTAAGCCTGCAGCCCACAGGGAGTTGGTTTGTTCCTCTCACACATGTAAATGGGTAAGCATTCAAGTGCACACACCTGCCTACGTCCACAGACCCTCGCGCACACACACTTTTGTCAACAAGCTTTTTTGCAATTAAGAGTATCAGGGACCCATGTTGAAATACAAAAGCAGCACACCACGTGACGGCCATCACATAGAGTCCAGCAGCAAATGGGAAACGTTTAACTAGCTGTGGTCCTATTACTTGCGCTCTACCGTGGAACAACTGCTGGATGAGTCCTGCTGGAGAATATTGAACCTACAACAAGTCTGAGGTAAATAAAAATTCCACAGGAATATAATCAAACAGGGACCTACAACCCTTCCGAGCCAGATAGGAGTTGAACTTACAATCTTCTGATCCGTAGTCAGACGCGTTATCCATTGCGCCACTGGCCCTATGTAGACTTACGCATCCTTTTGTCCTTAAGTGGGCTAGAAAGTGTGTGTATGTGTGTGTGAAGGCACAAGGAAACCCATCTGACCTCCTGGAAGTCTGTTCTGTGAGGTTTTCCCAAGTTTTACAAAGGACTTTAGGAGAAGGAAGCACCTAAAAGCTAGGCGAAATGGTCCTAGATCCAAGGAAATCTTTTAGATCAGGCTCAGTTTCTTAAATAGTTTGCATTAACATAATCAGTTCCAGGTCTGTGTGGGGCTGAGCTTGGGAACTCCTTAGTAAGTAGGCGTTTACAACAATAAGGGGTTTAATATTACAACACAGGTGAACATTCAGACACATTATCATAAGCTCACCTTGTCCAGGGACCCAAGCATGCTGCCTTTCCACTCTCAGAGCCCTTCACCTAACCTACTGTTCAGCTGTTTCACCTTTAATATCACTGTTCCACAGGCAGCGTGACGTCACAATGCTCCTTGTCTGTAGCCCGAACCAGGAGCCTTTGCAAACCTGGTATAATCTACATACTTACGGTGTGTTTAGTCTTGGACCACAAATGCAGTGAAGAATAATGGATTGCTACTCTTCATACATTTTTTACCATTGGCTCAGATTTGAATGCGTACTGGCCATCTGAGCATCTCTGCCAGGCCACCCTATGTCTAGAGACTGTAGATTTAGAGAGTTTATAAACATTGTCAGTTCATCAATAAAGTGTGCTCGCTTCGGCAGCACATATACTAAAATTGGAACGATACAGAGAAGATTAGCATGGCCCCTGCGCAAGGATGACACGCAAATTCGTGAAGCGTTCCATATTTTTAACAGCTTTTAGGAGAGAAATCTTTTTTGTTTTCAAGACTAATTGAAAAAATAAAGCAGGTCCCAGTGCTGTCCCCGTAATATGTATTTTTCAATTAGTCTCTCCTCAACATTTTTAATGTATTTGCTTTGCAGTAAAGAAGGTGCGCTCTATGTTCAGCTGCATTTAGCAAGGAAGCCTGCAGGACTTCTGGGACTTTTCTTTCTCTTTTTTAGCCTCACTGTCATTATTCTTCACCACCCCCAAATCTATACTGCTGCAGTGTTGTGTTGCTTTGTGGGAAGCAGGACAAAGAGAAGGGCAGGGCCTATGCAAATGAAGGCCTCAGGGATGTCTGGGAGTGCCTTTTTAGCAGTATTGTTAAAGTCCACCTTGCAACCGGATTGGTCGGGTAAGCTGAAAAACACCATGCCAGATTGGGCACCAGGTCTCTAGGCGCTTGGAGGACATATTGGGTCTACATCCCTCAGTTTCTGAGGTCCAAGAAATGTTCACCCTCTACCCTAATAGAGAGGTCTTGGCCGATCGTGGCTGAGAGGGGAAGAAGGTAGCA
This sequence comes from Lissotriton vulgaris, assembly GCF_964263255.1. NCBI lineage: Eukaryota > Metazoa > Chordata > Amphibia > Caudata > Salamandridae > Lissotriton > Lissotriton vulgaris. Next base: position 296,377 of record NW_028244743.1, on the reverse strand, counting down.
GTGCAAGATGCTTATGGTCCTTCTCTAATAATGGACCAACTTTCTCTCTCTCCTTACCTGTGGTTCTGCCTGGCTACTGGGGCTACCAGTTGTAAGCCTGCAGCCCACAGGGAGTTGGTTTGTTCCTCTCACACATGTAAATGGGTAAGCATTCAAGTGCACACACCTGCCTACGTCCACAGACCCTCGCGCACACACACTTTTGTCAACAAGCTTTTTCGCAATTAAGAGTATCAGGGACCCATGTTGAAATACAAAAGCAGCACACCACGTGACGGCCATCACATAGAGTCCAGCAGCAAATGGGAAACGTTTAACTAGCTGTGGTCCTATTACTTGCGCTCTACCGTGGAACAACTGCTGGATGAGTCCTGCTGGAGAATATTGAACCTACAACAAGTCTGAGGTAAATAAAAATTCCACAGGAATATAATCAAACAGGGACCTACAACCCTTCCGAGCCAGATAGGAGTCGAACCTACAATCTTCTGATCCGTAGTCAGACGCGTTATCCATTGCGCCACTGGCCCTATGTAGACTTACGCATCCTTTTGTCCTTAAGTGGGCTAGAAAGTGTGTGTATGTGTGTGTGAAGGCACAAGGAAACCCATCTGACCTCCTGGAAGTCTGTTCTGTGAGGTTTTCCCAAGTTTTACAAAGGACTTTAGGAGAAGGAAGCACCTAAAAGCTAGGCGAAATGGTCCTAGATCCAAGGAAATCTTTTAGATCAGGCTCAGTTTCTTAAATAGTTTGCATTAACATAATCAGTTCCAGGTCTGTGTGGGGCTGAGCTTGGGAACTCCTTAGTAAGTAGGCGTTTACAACAATAAGGGGTTTAATATTACAACACAGGTGAACATTCAGACACATTATCATAAGCTCACCTTGTCCAGGGACCCAAGCATGCTGCCTTTCCACTCTCAGAGCCCTTCACCTAACCTACTGTGCAGCTGTTTCACCTTTAATATCACTGTTCCACAGGCAGCGTGACGTCACAATGCTCCTTGTCTGTAGCCCGAACCAGGAGCCTTTGCAAACCTGGTATAATCTACATACTTACGGTGTGTTTAGTCTTGGACCACAAATGCAGTGAAGAATAATGGATTGCTACTCTTCATACATTTTTTACCATTGGCTCAGATTTGAATGCGTACTGGCCATCTGAGCATCTCTGCCAGGCCACCCTATGTCTAGAGACTGTAGATTTAGAGAGTTTATAAACATTGTCAGTTCATCAATAAAGTGTGCTCGCTTCGGCAGCACATATACTAAAATTGGAACGATACAGAGAAGATTAGCATGGCCCCTGCGCATGGATGACACGCAAATTCGTGAAGCGTTCCATATTTTTAACAGCTTTTAGGAGAGAAATCTTTTTTGTTTTCAAGACTAATTGAAAAAATAAAGCAGGTCCCAGTGCTGTCCCCGTAATATGTATTTTTCAATTAGTCTCTCCTCAACATTTTTAATGTATTTGCTTTGCAGTAAAGAAGGTGCGCTCTATGTTCAGCTGCATTTAGCAAGGAAGCCTGCAGGACTTCTGGGACTTTTCTTTCTCTTTTTTAGCCTCACTGTCATTATTCTTCACCACCCCCAAATCTATACTGCTGCAGTGTTGTGTTGCTTTGTGGGACGCAGGACAAAGAGAAGGGCAGGGCCTATGCAAATGAAGGCCTCAGGGATGTCTGGGAGTGCCTTTTTAGCAGTATTGTTAAAGTCCACCTTGCAACCGGATTGGTCGGGTAAGCTGAAAAACACCATGCCAGATTGGGCACCAGGTCTCTAGGCGCTTGGAGGACATATTGGGTCTACATCCCTCAGTTTCTGAGGTCCAAGAAATGTTCACCCTCTACCCTAATAGAGAGGTCTTGGCCGATCGTGGCTGATCGTGGCTGAGAGGGGAAGAAGGTAGCAGTGCAAGATGCTTATGGTCCTTCTCTAATAATGGACCAACTTTCTCTCTCTCCTTACCTGTGGTTCTGCCTGGCTACTGGGGCTACCAGTTGTAAGCCTGCAGCCCACAGGGAGTTGGTTTGTTCCTCTCACACATGTAAATGGGTAAGCATTCAAGTGCACACACCTGCCTACGTCCACAGACCCTCGCGCACACACACTTTTGTCAACAAGCTTTTTTGCAATTAAGAGTATCAGGGACCCATGTTGAAATACAAAAGCAGCACACCACGTGACGGCCATCACATAGAGTCCAGCAGCAAATGGGAAACGTTTAACTAGCTGTGGTCCTATTACTTGCGCTCTACCGTGGAACAACTGCTGGATGAGTCCTGCTGGAGAATATTGAACCTACAACAAGTCTGAGGTAAATAAAAATTCCACAGGAATATAATCAAACAGGGACCTACAACCCTTCCGAGCCAGATAGGAGTTGAACTTACAATCTTCTGATCCGTAGTCAGACGCGTTATCCATTGCGCCACTGGCCCTATGTAGACTTACGCATCCTTTTGTCCTTAAGTGGGCTAGAAAGTGTGTGTATGTGTGTGTGAAGGCACAAGGAAACCCATCTGACCTCCTGGAAGTCTGTTCTGTGAGGTTTTCCCAAGTTTTACAAAGGACTTTAGGAGAAGGAAGCACCTAAAAGCTAGGCGAAATGGTCCTAGATCCAAGGAAATCTTTTAGATCAGGCTCAGTTTCTTAAATAGTTTGCATTAACATAATCAGTTCCAGGTCTGTGTGGGGCTGAGCTTGGGAACTCCTTAGTAAGTAGGCGTTTACAACAATAAGGGGTTTAATATTACAACACAGGTGAACATTCAGACACATTATCATAAGCTCACCTTGTCCAGGGACCCAAGCATGCTGCCTTTCCACTCTCAGAGCCCTTCACCTAACCTACTGTTCAGCTGTTTCACCTTTAATATCACTGTTCCACAGGCAGCGTGACGTCACAATGCTCCTTGTCTGTAGCCCGAACCAGGAGCCTTTGCAAACCTGGTATAATCTACATACTTACGGTGTGTTTAGTCTTGGACCACAAATGCAGTGAAGAATAATGGATTGCTACTCTTCATACATTTTTTACCATTGGCTCAGATTTGAATGCGTACTGGCCATCTGAGCATCTCTGCCAGGCCACCCTATGTCTAGAGACTGTAGATTTAGAGAGTTTATAAACATTGTCAGTTCATCAATAAAGTGTGCTCGCTTCGGCAGCACATATACTAAAATTGGAACGATACAGAGAAGATTAGCATGGCCCCTGCGCAAGGATGACACGCAAATTCGTGAAGCGTTCCATATTTTTAACAGCTTTTAGGAGAGAAATCTTTTTTGTTTTCAAGACTAATTGAAAAAATAAAGCAGGTCCCAGTGCTGTCCCCGTAATATGTATTTTTCAATTAGTCTCTCCTCAACATTTTTAATGTATTTGCTTTGCAGTAAAGAAGGTGCGCTCTATGTTCAGCTGCATTTAGCAAGGAAGCCTGCAGGACTTCTGGGACTTTTCTTTCTCTTTTTTAGCCTCACTGTCATTATTCTTCACCACCCCCAAATCTATACTGCTGCAGTGTTGTGTTGCTTTGTGGGAAGCAGGACAAAGAGAAGGGCAGGGCCTATGCAAATGAAGGCCTCAGGGATGTCTGGGAGTGCCTTTTTAGCAGTATTGTTAAAGTCCACCTTGCAACCGGATTGGTCGGGTAAGCTGAAAAACACCATGCCAGATTGGGCACCAGGTCTCTAGGCGCTTGGAGGACATATTGGGTCTACATCCCTCAGTTTCTGAGGTCCAAGAAATGTTCACCCTCTACCCTAATAGAGAGGTCTTGGCCGATCGTGGCTGAGAGGGGAAGAAGGTAGCAGTGCAAGATGCTTATGGTCCTTCTCTAATAATGGACCAACTTTCTCTCTCTCCTTACCTGTGGTTCTGCCTGGCTACTGGGGCTACCAGTTGTAAGCCTGCAGCCCACAGGGAGTTGGTTTGTTCCTCTCACACATGTAAATGGGTAAGCATTCAAGTGCACACACCTGCCTACGTCCACAGACCCTCGCGCACACACACTTTTGTCAACAAGCTTTTTCGCAATTAAGAGTATCAGGGACCCATGTTGAAATACAAAAGCAGCACACCACGTGACGGCCATCACATAGAGTCCAGCAGCAAATGGGAAACGTTTAACTAGCTGTGGTCCTATTACTTGCGCTCTACCGTGGAACAACTGCTGGATGAGTCCTGCTGGAGAATATTGAACCTACAACAAGTCTGAGGTAAATAAAAATTCCACAGGAATATAATCAAACAGGGACCTACAACCCTTCCGAGCCAGATAGGAGTCGAACCGACAATCTTCTGATCCGTAGTCAGACGCGTTATCCATTGCGCCACTGGCCCTATGTAGACTTACGCATCCTTTTGTCCTTAAGTGGGCTAGAAAGTGTGTGTATGTGTGTGTGAAGGCACAAGGAAACCCATCTGACCTCCTGGAAGTCTGTTCTGTGAGGTTTTCCCAAGTTTTACAAAGGACTTTAGGAGAAGGAAGCACCTAAAAGCTAGGCGAAATGGTCCTAGATCCAAGGAAATCTTTTAGATCAGGCTCAGTTTCTTAAATAGTTTGCATTAACATAATCAGTTCCAGGTCTGTGTGGGGCTGAGCTTGGGAACTCCTTAGTAAGTAGGCGTTTACAACAATAAGGGGTTTAATATTACAACACAGGTGAACATTCAGACACATTATCATAAGCTCACCTTGTCCAGGGACCCAAGCATGCTGCCTTTCCACTCTCAGAGCCCTTCACCTAACCTACTGTTCAGCTGTTTCACCTTTAATATCACTGTTCCACAGGCAGCGTGACGTCACAATGCTCCTTGTCTGTAGCCCGAACCAGGAGCCTTTGCAAACCTGGTATAATCTACATACTTACGGTGTGTTTAGTCTTGGACCACAAATGCAGTGAAGAATAATGGATTGCTACTCTTCATACATTTTTGACCATTGGCTCAGATTTGAATGCGTACTGGCCATCTGAGCATCTCTGCCAGGCCACCCTATGTCTAGAGACTGTAGATTTAGAGAGTTTATAAACATTGTCAGTTCATCAATAAAGTGTGCTCGCTTCGGCAGCACATATACTAAAATTGGAACGATACAGAGAAGATTAGCATGGCCCCTGCGCAAGGATGACACGCAAATTCGTGAAGCGTTCCATATTTTTAACAGCTTTTAGGAGAGAAATCTTTTTTGTTTTCAAGACTAATTGAAAAAATAAAGCAGGTCCCAGTGCTGTCCCCGTAATATGTATTTTTCAATTAGTCTCTCCTCAACATTTTTAATGTATTTGCTTTGCAGTAAAGAAGGTGCGCTCTATGTTCAGCTGCATTTAGCAAGGAAGCCTGCAGGACTTCTGGGACTTTTCTTTCTCTTTTTTAGCCTCACTGTCATTATTCTTCACCACCCCCAAATCTATACTGCTGCAGTGTTGTGTTGCTTTGTGGGAAGCAGGACAAAGAGAAGGGCAGGGCCTATGCAAATGAAGGCCTCAGGGATGTCTGGGAGTGCCTTTTTAGCAGTATTGTTAAAGTCCACCTTGCAACCGGATTGGTCGGGTAAGCTGAAAAACACCATGCCAGATTGGGCACCAGGTCTCTAGGCGCTTGGAGGACATATTGGGTCTACATCCCTCAGTTTCTGAGGTCCAAGAAATGTTCACCCTCTACCCTAATAGAGAGGTCTTGGCCGATCGTGGCTGAGAAGGGAAGAAGGTTGCAGCGCAAGATGCTTATGGTCCTTCTCTAATAATGGACCAACTTTCTCTCTCTCCTTACCTGTGGTTCTGCCTGGCTACTGGGGCTACCAGTTGTAAGCCTGCAGCCCACAGGGAGTTGGTTTGTTCCTCTCACACATGTAAATGGGTAAGCATTCAAGTGCACACACCTGCCTACGTCCACAGACCCTCGCGCACACACACTTTTGTCAACAAGCTTTTTCGCAATTAAGAATATCAGGGACCCATGTTGAAATACAAAAGCAGCACACCACGTGACGGCCATCACATAGAGTCCAGCAGCAAATGGGAAACGTTTAACTAGCTGTGGTCCTATTACTTGCGCTCTACCGTGGAACAACTGCTGGATGAGTCCTGCTGGAGAATATTGAACCTACAACAAGTCTGAGGTAAATAAAAATTCCACAGGAATATAATCAAACAGGGACCTACAACCCTTCCGAGCCAGATAGGAGTCGAACCTACAATCTTCTGATCCGTAGTCAGACGCGTTATCCATTGCGCCACTGGCCCTATGTAGACTTACGCATCCTTTTGTCCTTAAGTGGGCTAGAAAGTGTGTGTATGTGTGTGTGAAGGCACAAGGAAACCCATCTGACCTCCTGGAAGTCTGTTCTGTGAGGTTTTCCCAAGTTTTACAAAGGACTTTAGGAGAAGGAAGCACCTAAAAGCTAGGCGAAATGGTCCTAGATCCAAGGAAATCTTTTAGATCAGGCTCAGTTTCTTAAATAGTTTGCATTAACATAATCAGTTCCAGGTCTGTGTGGGGCTGAGCTTGGGAACTCCTTAGTAAGTAGGCGTTTACAACAATAAGGGGTTTAATATTACAACACAGGTGAACATTCAGACACATTATCATAAGCTCACCTTGTCCAGGGACCCAAGCATGCTGCCTTTCCACTCTCAGAGCCCTTCACCTAACCTACTGTGCAGCTGTTTCACCTTTAATATCACTGTTCCACAGGCAGCGTGACGTCACAATGCTCCTTGTCTGTAGCCCGAACCAGGAGCCTTTGCAAACCTGGTATAATCTACATACTTACGGTGTGTTTAGTCTTGGACCACAAATGCAGTGAAGAATAATGGATTGCTACTCTTCATACATTTTTGACCATTGGCTCAGATTTGAATGCGTACTGGCCATCTGAGCATCTCTGCCAGGCCACCCTATGTCTAGAGACTGTAGATTTAGAGAGTTTATAAACATTGTCAGTTCATCAATAAAGTGTGCTCGCTTCGGCAGCACATATACTAAAATTGGAACGATACAGAGAAGATTAGCATGGCCCCTGCGCAAGGATGACACGCAAATTCGTGAAGCGTTCCATATTTTTAACAGCTTTTAGGAGAGAAATCTTTTTTGTTTTCAAGACTAATTGAAAAAATAAAGCAGGTCCCAGTGCTGTCCCCGTAATATGTATTTTTCAATTAGTCTCTCCTCAACATTTTTAATGTATTTGCTTTGCAGTAAAGAAGGTGCGCTCTATGTTCAGCTGCATTTAGCAAGGAAGCCTGCAGGACTTCTGGGACTTTTCTTTCTCTTTTTTAGCCTCACTGTCATTATTCTTCACCACCCCCAAATCTATACTGCTGCAGTGTTGTGTTGCTTTGTGGGAAGCAGGACAAAGAGAAGGGCAGGGCCTATGCAAATGAAGGCCTCAGGGATGTCTGGGAGTGCCTTTTTAGCAGTATTGTTAAAGTCCACCTTGCAACCGGATTGGTCGGGTAAGCTGAAAAACACCATGCCAGATTGGGCACCAGGTCTCTAGGCGCTTGGAGGACATATTGGGTCTACATCCCTCAGTTTCTGAGGTCCAAGAAATGTTCACCCTCTACCCTAATAGAGAGGTCTTGGCCGATCGTGGCTGAGAAGGGAAGAAGGTTGCAGCGCAAGATGCTTATGGTCCTTCTCTAATAATGGACCAACTTTCTCTCTCTCCTTACCTGTGGTTCTGCCTGGCTACTGAGGCTACCAGTTGTAAGCCTGCAGCCCACAGGGAGTTGGTTTGTTCCTCTCACACATGTAAATGGGTAAGCATTCAAGTGCACACACCTGCCTACGTCCACAGACCCTCGCGCACACACACTTTTGTCAACAAGCTTTTTCGCAATTAAGAGTATCAGGGACCCATGTTGAAATACAAAAGCAGCACACCACGTGACGGCCATCACATAGAGTCCAGCAGCAAATGGGAAACGTTTAACTAGCTGTGGTCCTATTACTTGCGCTCTACCGTGGAACAACTGCTGGATGAGTCCTGCTGGAGAATATTGAACCTACAACAAGTCTGAGGTAAATAAAAATTCCACAGGAATATAATCAAACAGGGACCTACAACCCTTCCGAGCCAGATAGGAGTCGAACCTACAATCTTCTGATCCGTAGTCAGACGCGTTATCCATTGCGCCACTGGCCCTATGTAGACTTACGCATCCTTTTGTCCTTAAGTGGGCTAGAAAGTGTGTGTATGTGTGTGTGAAGGCACAAGGAAACCCATCTGACCTCCTGGAAGTCTGTTCTGTGAGGTTTTCCCAAGTTTTACAAAGGACTTTAGGAGAAGGAAGCACCTAAAAGCTAGGCGAAATGGTCCTAGATCCAAGGAAATCTTTTAGATCAGGCTCAGTTTCTTAAATAGTTTGCATTAACATAATCAGTTCCAGGTCTGTGTGGGGCTGAGCTTGGGAACTCCTTAGTAAGTAGGCGTTTACAACAATAAGGGGTTTAATATTACAACACAGGTGAACATTCAGACACATTATCATAAGCTCACCTTGTCCAGGGACCCAAGCATGCTGCCTTTCCACTCTCAGAGCCCTTCACCTAACCTACTGTGCAGCTGTTTCACCTTTAATATCACTGTTCCACAGGCAGCGTGACGTCACAATGCTCCTTGTCTGTAGCCCGAACCAGGAGCCTTTGCAAACCTGGTATAATCTACATACTTACGGTGTGTTTAGTCTTGGACCACAAATGCAGTGAAGAATAATGGATTGCTACTCTTCATACATTTTTGACCATTGGCTCAGATTTGAATGCGTACTGGCCATCTGAGCATCTCTGCCAGGCCACCCTATGTCTAGAGACTGTAGATTTAGAGAGTTTATAAACATTGTCAGTTCATCAATAAAGTGTGCTCGCTTCGGCAGCACATATACTAAAATTGGAACGATACAGAGAAGATTAGCATGGCCCCTGCGCAAGGATGACACGCAAATTCGTGAAGCGTTCCATATTTTTAACAGCTTTTAGGAGAGAAATCTTTTTTGTTTTCAAGACTAATTGAAAAAATAAAGCAGGTCCCAGTGCTGTCCCCGTAATATGTATTTTTCAATTAGTCTCTCCTCAACATTTTTAATGTATTTGCTTTGCAGTAAAGAAGGTGCGCTCTATGTTCAGCTGCATTTAGCAAGGAAGCCTACAGGACTTCTGGGACTTTTCTTTCTCTTTTTTAGCCTCACTGTCATTATTCTTCACCACCCCCAAATCTATACTGCTGCAGTGTTGTGTTGCTTTGTGGGAAGCAGGACAAAGAGAAGGGCAGGGCCTATGCAAATGAAGGCCTCAGGGATGTCTGGGAGTGCCTTTTTAGCAGTATTGTTAAAGTCCACCTTGCAACCGGATTGGTCGGGTAAGCTGAAAAACACCATGCCAGATTGGGCACCAGGTCTCTAGGCGCTTGGAGGACATATTGGGTCTACATCCCTCAGTTTCTGAGGTCCAAGAAATGTTCACCCTCTACCCTAATAGAGAGGTCTTGGCCGATCGTGGCTGAGAAGGGAAGAAGGTTGCAGCGCAAGATGCTTATGGTCCTTCTCTAATAATGGACCAACTTTCTCTCTCTCCTTACCTGTGGTACTGCCTGGCTACTGGGGCTACCAGTTGTAAGCCTGCAGCCCACAGGGAGTTGGTTTGTTCCTCTCACACATGTAAATGGGTAAGCATTCAAGTGCACACACCTGCCTACGTCCACAGACCCTCGCGCACACACACTTTTGTCAACAAGCTTTTTCGCAATTAAGAGTATCAGGGACCCATGTTGAAATACAAAAGCAGCACACCACGTGACGGCCATCACATAGAGTCCAGCAGCAAATGGGAAACGTTTAACTAGCTGTGGTCCTATTACTTGCGCTCTACCGTGGAACAACTGCTGGATGAGTCCTGCTGGAGAATATTGAACCTACAACAAGTCTGAGGTAAATAAAAATTCCACAGGATTATAATCAAACAGGGGCCTACAACCCTTCCGAGCCAGATAGGAGTCGAACCTACAATCTTCTGATCCGTAGTCAGACGCGTTATCCATTGCACCACTGGCCCTATGTAGACTTACGCATCCTTTTGTCCTTAAGTGGGCTAGAAAGTGTGTGTATGTGTGTGTGAAGGCACAAGGAAACCCATCTGACCTCCTGGAAGTCTGTTCTGTGAGGTTTTCCCAAGTTTTACAAAGGACTTTAGGAGAAGGAAGCACCTAAAAGCTAGGCGAAATGGTCCTAGATCCAAGGAAATCTTTTAGATCAGGCTCAGTTTCTTAAATAGTTTGCATTAACATAATCAGTTCCAGGTCTGTGTGGGGCTGAGCTTGGGAACTCCTTAGTAAGTAGGCATTTACAACAATAAGGGGTTTAATATTACAACACAGGTGAACATTCAGACACATTATCATAAGCTCACCTTGTCCAGGGACCCAAGCATGCTGCCTTTCCACTCTCAGAGCCCTTCACCTAACCTACTGTGCAGCTGTTTCACCTTTAATATCACTGTTCCACAGGCAGCGTGACGTCACAATGCTCCTTGTCTGTAGCCCGAACCAGGAGCCTTTGCAAACCTGGTATAATCTACATACTTACGGTGTGTTTAGTCTTGGACCACAAATGCAGTGAAGAATAATGGATTGCTACTCTTCATACATTTTTGACCATTGGCTCAGATTTGAATGCGTACTGGCCATCTGAGCATCTCTGCCAGGCCACCCTATGTCTAGAGACTGTAGATTTAGAGAGTTTATAAACATTGTCAGTTCATCAATAAAGTGTGGTCGCTTCGGCAGCACATATACTAAAATTGGAACGATACAGAGAAGATTAGCATGGCCCCTGCGCAAGGATGACACGCAAATTCGTGAAGCGTTCCATATTTTTAACAGCTTTTAGGAGAGAAATCTTTTTTGTTTTCAAGACTAATTGAAAAAATAAAGCAGGTCCCAGTGCTGTCCCCGTAATATGTATTTTTCAATTAGTCTCTCCTCAACATTTTTAATGTATTTGCTTTGCAGTAAAGAAGGTGCGCTCTATGTTCAGCTGCATTTAGCAAGGAAGCCTGCAGGACTTCTGGGACTTTTCTTTCTCTTTATTAGCCTCACTGTCATTATTCTTCACCACCCCCAAATCTATACTGCTGCAGTGTTGTGTTGCTTTGTGGGAGGCAGGACAAAGAGAAGGGCAGGGCCTATGCAAATGAAGGCCTCAGGGATGTCTGGGAGTGCCTTTTTAGCAGTATTGTTAAAGTCCACTTTGCAACCGGATTGGTCGGGTAAGCTGAAAAACACCATGCCAGATTGGGCACCAGGTCTCTAGGCGCTTGGAGGACATATTGGGTCTACATCCCTCAGTTTCTGAGGTCCAAGAAATGTTCACCCTCTACCCTAATAGAGAGGTCTTGGCCGATCGTGGCTGAGAAGGGAAGAAGGTTGCAGCGCAAGATGCTTATGGACCTTCTCTAATAATGGACCAACTTTCTCTCTCTCCTTACCTGTGGTTCTGCCTGGCTACTGGGGCTACCAGTTGTAAGCCTGCAGCCCACAGGGAGTTGGTTTGTTCCTCTCACACATGTAAATGGGTAAGCATTCAAGTGCACACACCTGCCTATGTCCACAGACCCTCGCGCACACACACTTTTGTCAACAAGCTTTATCGCAATTAAGAGTATCAGGGACCCATGTTGAAATACAAAAGCAGCACACCACGTGACGGCCATCACATAGAGTCCAGCAGCAAATGGGAAACGTTTAACTAGCTGTGGTCCTATTACTTGCGCTCTACCGTGGAACAACTGCTGGATGAGTCCTGCTGGAGAATATTGAACCTACAACAAGTCTGAGGTAAATAAAAATTCCACAGGAATATAATCAAACAGGGACCTACAACCCTTCCGAGCCAGATAGGAGTCGAACCTACAATCTTCTGATCCGTAGTCAGACGCGTTATCCATTGCGCCACTGGCCCTATGTAGACTTACGCATCCTTTTGTCCTTAAGTGGGCTAGAAAGTGTGTGTATGTGTGTGTGAAGGCACAAGGAAACCCATCTGACCTCCTGGAAGTCTGTTCTGTGAGGTTTTCCCAAGTTTTACAAAGGACTTTAGGAGAAGGAAGCACCTAAAAGCTAGGCGAAATGGTCCTAGATCCAAGGAAATCTTTTAGATCAGGCTCAGTTTCTTAAATAGTTTGCATTAACATAATCAGTTCCAGGTCTGTGTGGGGCTGAGCTTGGGAACTCCTTAGTAAGTAGGCGTTTACAACAATAAGGGGTTTAATATTACAACACAGGTGAACATTCAGACACATTATCATAAGCTCACCTTGTCCAGGGACCCAAGCATGCTGCCTTTCCACTCTCAGAGCCCTTCACCTAACCTACTGTTCAGCTGTTTCACCTTTAATATCACTGTTCCACAGGCAGCGTGACGTCACAATGCTCCTTGTCTGTAGCCCGAACCAGGAGCCTTTGCAAACCTGGTATAATCTACATACTTACGGTGTGTTTAGTCTTGGACCACAAATGCAGTGAAGAATAATGGATTGCTACTCTTCATACATTTTTGACCATTGGCTCAGATTTGAATGCGTACTGGCCATCTGAGCATCTCTGCCAGGCCACCCTATGTCTAGAGACTGTAGATTTAGAGAGTTTATAAACATTGTCAGTTCATCAATAAAGTGTGCTCGCTTCGGCAGCACATATACTAAAATTGGAACGATACAGAGAAGATTAGCATGGCCCCTGCGCAAGGATGACACGCAAATTCGTGAAGCGTTCCATATTTTTAACAGCTTTTAGGAGAGAAATCTTTTTTGTTTTCAAGACTAATTGAAAAAATAAAGCAGGTCCCAGTGCTGTCCCCGTAATATGTATTTTTCAATTAGTCTCTCCTCAACATTTTTAATGTATTTGCTTTGCAGTAAAGAAGGTGGGCTCTATGTTCAGCTGCATTTAGCAAGGAAGCCTGCAGGACTTCTGGGACTTTTCTTTCTCTTTTTTAGCCTCACTGTCATTATTCTTCACCACCCCCAAATCTATACTGCTGCAGTGTTGTGTTGCTTTGTGGGAAGCAGGACAAAGAGAAGGGCAGGGCCTATGCAAATGAAGGCCTCAGGGATGTCTGGGAGTGCCTTTTTAGCAGTATTGTTAAAGTCCACCTTGCAACCGGATTGGTCGGGTAAGCTGAAAAACACCATGCCAGATTGGGCACCAGGTCTCTAGGCGCTTGGAGGACATATTGGGTCTACATCCCTCAGTTTCTGAGGTCCAAGAAATGTTCACCCTCTGCCCTAATAGAGAGGTCTTGGCCGATCGTGGCTGAGAGGGGAAGAAGGTAGCAGTGCAAGATGCTTATGGACCTTCTCTAATAATGGACCAACTTTCTCTCTCTCTCCTTACCTGTGGTTCTGCCTGGCTACTGGGGCTACCAGTTGTAAGCCTGCAGCCCACAGGGAGTTGGTTTGTTCCTCTCACACATGTAAATGGGTAAGCATTCAAGTGCACACACCTGCCTACGTCCACAGACCCTCGCGCACACACACTTTTGTCAACAAGCTTTTTCGCAATTAAGAGTATCAGGGACCCATGTTGAAATACAAAAGCAGCACACCACGTGACGGCCATCACATAGAGTCCAGCAGCAAATGGGAAACGTTTAACTAGCTGTGGTCCTATTACTTGCGCTCTACCGTGGAAAAACTGCTGGATGAGTCCTGCTGGAGAATATTGAACCTACAACAAGTCTGAGGTAAATAAAAATTCCACAGGAATATAATCAAACAGGGACCTACAACCCTTCCGAGCCAGATAGGAGTCGAACCTACAATCTTCTGATCCGTAGTCAGACGCGTTATCCATTGCGCCACTGGCCCTATGTAGACTTACGCATCCTTTTGTCCTTAAGTGGGCTAGAAAGTGTGTGTATGTGTGTGTGAAGGCACAAGGAAACCCATCTGACCTCCTGGAAGTCTGTTCTGTGAGGTTTTCCCAAGTTTTACAAAGGACTTTAGGAGAAGGAAGCACCTAAAAGCTAGGCGAAATGGTCCTAGATCCAAGGAAATCTTTTAGATCAGGCTCAGTTTCTTAAATAGTTTGCATTAACATAATCAGTTCCAGGTCTGTGTGGGGCTGAGCTTGGGAACTCCTTAGTAAGTAGGCGTTTACAACAATAAGGGGTTTAATATTACAACACAGGTGAACATTCAGACACATTATCATAAGCTCACCTTGTCCAGGGACCCAAGCATGCTGCCTTTCCACTCTCAGAGCCCTTCACCTAACCTACTGTTCAGCTGTTTCACCTTTAATATCACTGTTCCACAGGCAGCGTGACGTCACAATGCTCCTTGTCTGTAGCCCGAACCAGGAGCCTTTGCAAACCTGGTATAATCTACATACTTACGGTGTGTTTAGTCTTGGACCACAAATGCAGTGAAGAATAATGGATTGCTACTCTTCATACATTTTTGACCATTGGCTCAGATTTGAATGCGTACTGGCCATCTGAGCATCTCTGCCAGGTCACCCTATGTCTAGAGACTGTAGATTTAGAGAGTTTATAAACATTGTCAGTTCATCAATAAAGTGTGCTCGCTTCGGCAGCACATATACTAAAATTGGAACGATACAGAGAAGATTAGCATGGCCCCTGCGCAAGGATGACACGCAAATTCGTGAAGCGTTCCATATTTTTAACAGCTTTTAGGAGAGAAATCTTTTTTGTTTTCAAGACTAATTGAAAAAATAAAGCAGGTCCCAGTGCTGTCCCCGTAATATGTATTTTTCAATTAGTCTCTCCTCAACATTTTTAATGTATTTGCTTTGCAGTAAAGAAGGTGCGCTCTATGTTCAGCTGCATTTAGCAAGGAAGCCTGCAGGACTTCTGGGACTTTTCTTTCTCTTTTTTAGCCTCACTGTCATTATTCTTCACCACCCCCAAATCTATACTGCTGCAGTGTTGTGTTGCTTTGTGGGAAGCAGGACAAAGAGAAGGGCAGGGCCTATGCAAATGAAGGCCTCAGGGATGTCTGGGAGTGCCTTTTTAGCAGTATTGTTAAAGTCCACCTTGCAACCGGATTGGTCGGGTAAGCTGAAAAACACCATGCCAGATTGGGCACCAGGTCTCTAGGCGCTTGGAGGACATATTGGGTCTACATCCCTCAGTTTCTGAGGTCCAAGAAATGTTCACCCTCTACCCTAATAGAGAGGTCTTGGCCGATCGTGGCTGAGAAGGGAAGAAGGTTGCAGCGCAAGATGCTTATGGTCCTTCTCTAATAATGGACCAACTTTCTCTCTCTCCTTACCTGTGGTTCTGCCTGGCTACTGGGGCTACCAGTTGTAAGCCTGCAGCCCACAGGGAGTTGGTTTGTTCCTCTCACACATGTAAATGGGTAAGCATTCAAGTGCACACACCTGCCTACGTCCACAGACCCTTGCGCACACACACTTTTGTCAACAAGCTTTTTCGCAATTAAGAGTATCAGGGACCCATGTTGAAATACAAAAGCAGCACACCACGTGACGGCCATCACATAGAGTCCAGCAGCAAATGGGAAACGTTTAACTAGCTGTGGTCCTATTACTTGCGCTCTACCGTGGAACAACTGCTGGATGAGTCCTGCTGGAGAATATTGAACCTACAACAAGTCTGAGGTAAATAAAAATTCCACAGGAATATAATCAAACAGGGACCTACAACCCTTCCGAGCCAGATAGGAGTCGAACCTACAATCTTCTGATCCGTAGTCAGACGCGTTATCCATTGCGCCACTGGCCCTATGTAGACTTATGCATCCTTTTGTCCTTAAGTGGGCTAGAAAGTGTGTGTATGTGTGTGTGAAGGCACAAGGAAACCCATCTGACCTCCTGGAAGTCTGTTCTGTGAGGTTTTCCCAAGTTTTACAAAGGACTTTAGGAGAAGGAAGCACCTAAAAGCTAGGCGAAATGGTCCTAGATCCAAGGAAATCTTTTAGATCAGGCTCAGTTTCTTAAATAGTTTGCATTAACATAATCAGTTCCAGGTCTGTGTGGGGCTGAGTTTGGGAACTCCTTAGTAAGTAGGCGTTTACAACAATAAGGGGTTTAATATTACAACACAGGTGAACATTCAGACACATTATCATAAGCTCACCTTGTACAGGGACCCAAGCATGCTGCCTTTCCACTCTCAGAGCCCTTCACCTAACCTACTGTGCAGCTGTTTCACCTTTAATATCACTGTTCCACAGGCAGCGTGACGTCACAATGCTCCTTGTCTGTAGCCCGAACCAGGAGCCTTTGCAAACCTGGTATAATCTACATACTTACGGTGTGTTTAGTCTTGGACCACAAATGCAGTGAAGAATAATGGATTGCTACTCTTCATACATTTTTGACCATTGGCTCAGATTTGAATGCGTACTGGCCATCTGAGCATCTCTGCCAGGCCACCCTATGTCTAGAGACTGTAGATTTAGAGAGTTTATAAACATTGTCAGTTCATCAATAAAATGTGCTCGCTTCGGCAGCACATATACCAAAATTGGAACGATACAGAGAAGATTAGCATGGCCCCTGCGCAAGGATGACACGCAAATTCGTGAAGCGTTCCATATTTTTAACAGCTTTTAGGAGAGAAATCTTTTTTGTTTTCAAGACTAATTGAAAAAATAAAGCAGGTCCCAGTGCTGTCCCCGTAATATGTATTTTTCAATTAGTCTCTCCTCAACATTTTTAATGTATTTGCTTTGCAGTAAAGAAGGTGCGCTCTATGTTCAGCTGCATTTAGCAAGGAAGCCTGCAGGACTTCTGGGACTTTTCTTTCTCTTTTTTAGCCTCCCTGTCATTATTCTTCACCACCCCCAAATCTATACTGCTGCAGTGTTGTGTTGCTTTGTGGGAAGCAGGACAAAGAGAAGGGCAGGGCCTATGCAAATGAAGGCCTCAGGGATGTCTGGGAGTGCCTTTTTAGCAGTATTGTTAAAGTCCACCTTGCAACCGGATTGGTCGGGTAAGCTGAAAAACACCATGCCAGATTGGGCACCAGGTCTCTAGGCGCTTGGAGGACATATTGGGTCTACATCCCTCAGTTTCTGAGGTCCAAGAAATGTTCACCCTCTACCCTAATAGAGAGGTCTTGGCCGATCGTGGCTGAGAAGGGAAGAAGGTTGCAGTGCAAGATGCTTATGGTCCTTCTCTAATAATGGACCAACTTTCTCTCTCTCCTTACCTGTGGTTCTGCCTGGCTACTGGGGCTACCAGTTGTAAGCCTGCAGCCCACAGGGAGTTGGTTTGTTCCTCTCACACATGTAAATGGGTAAGCATTCAAGTGCACACACCTGCCTACGTCCACAGACCCTCGCGCACACACACTTTTGTCAACAAGCTTTTTCGCAATTAAGAGTATCAGGGACCCATGTTGAAATACAAAAGCAGCACACCACGTGACGGCCATCACATAGAGTCCAGCAGCAAATGGGAAACGTTTAACTAGCTGTGGTCCTATTACTTGCGCTCTACCGTGGAACAACTGCTGGATGAGTCCTGCTGGAGAATATTGAACCTACAACAAGTCTGAGGTAAATAAAAATTCCACAGGAATATAATCAAACAGGGACCTACAACCCTTCCGAGCCAGATAGGACTCGAACCTACAATCTTCTGATCCGTAGTCAGACGCATTATCCATTGCGCCACTGGCCCTATGTAGACTTATGCATCCTTTTGTCCTTAAGTGGGCTAGAAAGTGTGTGTATGTGTGTGTGAAGGCACAAGGAAACCCATCTGACCTCCTGGAAGTCTGTTCTGTGAGGTTTTCCCAAGTTTTACAAAGGACTTTAGGAGAAGGAAGCACCTAAAAGCTAGGCGAAATGGTCCTAGATCCAAGGAAATCTTTTAGATCAGGCTCAGTTTCTTAAATAGTTTGCATTAACATAATCAGTTCCAGGTCTGTGTGGGGCTGAGCTTGGGAACTCCTTAGTAAGTAGGCGTTTACAACAATAAGGGGTTTAATATTACAACACAGGTGAACATTCAGACACATTATCATAAGCTCACCTTGTCCAGGGACCCAAGCATGCTGCCTTTCCACTCTCAGAGCCCTTCACCTAACCTACTGTGCAGCTGTTTCACCTTTAATATCACTGTTCCACAGGCAGCGTGACGTCACAATGCTCCTTGTCTGTAGCCCGAACCAGGAGCCTTTGCAAACCTGGTATAATCTACATACTTACGGTGTGTTTAGTCTTGGACCACAAATGCAGTGAAGAATAATGGATTGCTACTCTTCATACATTTTTGACCATTGGCTCAGATTTGAATGCGTACTGGCCATCTGAGCATCTCTGCCAGGCCACCCTATGTCTAGAGACTGTAGATTTAGAGAGTTTATAAACATTGTCAGTTCATAAATAAAGTGTGCTCGCTTCGGCAGCACATATACTAAAATTGGAACGATACAGAGAAGATTAGCATGGCCCCTGCGCAAGGATGACACGCAAATTCGTGAAGCGTTCCATATTTTTAACAGCTTTTAGGAGAGAAATCTTTTTTGTTTTCAAGACTAATTGAAAAAATAAAGCAGGTCCCAGTGCTGTCCCCGTAATATGTATTTTTCAATTAGTCTCTCCTCAACATTTTTAATGTATTTGCTTTGCAGTAAAGAAGGTGCGCTCTATGTTCAGCTGCATTTAGCAAGGAAGCCTGCAGGACTTCTGGGACTTTTCTTTCTCTTTTTTAGCCTCACTGTCATTATTCTTCACCACCCCCAAATCTATACTGCTGCAGTGTTGTGTTGCTTTGTGGGAAGCAGGACAAAGAGAAGGGCAGGGCCTATGCAAATGAAGGCCTCAGGGATGTCTGGGAGTGCCTTTTTAGCAGTATTGTTAAAGTCCACCTTGCAACCGGATTGGTCGGGTAAGCTGAAAAACACCATGCCAGATTGGGCACCAGGTCTCTAGGCGCTTGGAGGACATATTGGGTCTACATCCCTCAGTTTCTGAGGTCCAAGAAATGTTCACCCTCTACCCTAATAGAGAGGTCTTGGCCGATCGTGGCTGAGAAGGGAAGAAGGTTGCAGCGCAAGATGCTTATGGTCCTTCTCTAATAATGGACCAACTTTCTCTCTCTCCTTACCTGTGGTTCTGCCTGGCTACTGGGGCTACCAGTTGTAAGCCTGCAGCCCACAGGGAGTTGGTTTGTTCCTCTCACACATGTAAATGGGTAAGCATTCAAGTGCACACACCTGCCTACGTCCACAGACCCTCGCGCACACACACTTTTGTCAACAAGCTTTTTCGCAATTAAGAGTATCAGGGACCCATGTTGAAATACAAAAGCAGCACACCACGTGACGGCCATCACATAGAGTCCAGCAGCAAATGGGAAACGTTTAACTAGCTGTGGTCCTATTACTTGCGCTCTACCGTGGAACAACTGCTGGATGAGTCCTGCTGGAGAATATTGAACCTACAACAAGTCTGAGGTAAATAAAAATTCCACAGGAATATAATCAAACAGGGACCTACAACCCTTCCGAGCCAGATAGGAGTCGAACCTACAATCTTCTGATCCGTAGTCAGACGCGTTATCCATTGCGCCACTGGCCCTATGTAGACTTACGCATCCTTTTGTCCTTAAGTGGGCTAGAAAGTGTGTGTATGTGTGTGTGAAGGCACAAGGAAACCCATCTGACCTCCTGGAAGTCTGTTCTGTGAGGTTTTCCCAAGTTTTACAAAGGACTTTAGGAGAAGGAAGCACCTAAAAGCTAGGCGAAATGGTCCTAGATCCAAGGAAATCTTTTAGATCAGGCTCAGTTTCTTAAATAGTTTGCATTAACATAATCAGTTCCAGGTCTGTGTGGGGCTGAGCTTGGGAACTCCTTAGTAAGTAGGCATTTACAACAATAAGGGGTTTAATATTACAACACAGGTGAACATTCAGACACATTATCATAAGCTCACCTTGTCCAGGGACCCAAGCATGCTGCCTTTCCACTCTCAGAGCCCTTCACCTAACCTACTGTGCAGCTGTTTCACCTTTAATATCACTGTTCCACAGGCAGCGTGACGTCACAATGCTCCTTGTCTGTAGCCCGAACCAGGAGCCTTTGCAAACCTGGTATAATCTACATACTTACGGTGTGTTTAGTCTTGGACCACAAATGCAGTGAAGAATAATGGATTGCTACTCTTCATACATTTTTGACCATTGGCTCAGATTTGAATGTGTACTGGCCATCTGAGCATCTCTGCCAGGCCACCCTATGTCTAGAGACTGTAGATTTAGAGAGTTTATAAACATTGTCAGTTCATCAATAAAGTGTGGTCGCTTCGGCAGCACATATACTAAAATTGGAACGATACAGAGAAGATTAGCATGGCCCCTGCGCAAGGATGACACGCAAATTCGTGAAGCGTTCCATGTTTTTAACAGCTTTTAGGAGAGAAATCTTTTTTGTTTTCAAGACTAATTGAAAAAATAAAGCAGGTCCCAGTGCTGTCCCCGTAATATGTATTTTTCAATTAGTCTCTCCTCAACATTTTTAATGTATTTGCTTTGCAGTAAAGAAGGTGCGCTCTATGTTCAGCTGCATTTAGCAAGGAAGCCTGCAGGACTTCTGGGACTTTTCTTTCTCTTTTTTAGCCTCACTGTCATTATTCTTCACCACCCCCAAATCTATACTGCTGCAGTGTTGTGTTGCTTTGTGGGAAGCAGGACAAAGAGAAGGGCAGGGCCTATGCAAATGAAGGCCTCAGGGATGTCTGGGAGTGCCTTTTTAGCAGTATTGTTAAAGTCCACCTTGCAACCGGATTGGTCGGGTAAGCTGAAAAACACCATGCCAGATTGGGCACCAGGTCTCTAGGCGCTTGGAGGACATATTGGGTCTACATCCCTCAGTTTCTGAGGTCCAAGAAATGTTCACCCTCTACCCTAATAGAGAGGTCTTGGCCGATCGTGGCTGAGAAGGTAAGAAGGTTGCAGCGCAAGATGCTTATGGTCCTTCTCTAATAATGGACCAACTTTCTCTCTCTCCTTACCTGTGGTTCTGCCTGGCTACTGGGGCTACCAGTTGTAAGCCTGCAGCCCACAGGGAGTTGGTTTGTTCCTCTCACACATGTAAATGGGTAAGCATTCAAGTGCACACACCTGCCTACGTCCACAGACCCTCGCGCACACACACTTTTGTCAACAAGCTTTTTCGCAATTAAGCGTATCAGGGACCCATGTTGAAATACAAAAGCAGCACACCACGTGACGGCCATCACATAGAGTCCAGCAGCAAATGGGAAACGTTTAACTAGCTGTGGTCCTATTACTTGCGCTCTACCGTGGAACAACTGCTGGATGAGTCCTGCTGGAGAATATTGAACCTACAACAAGTCTGAGGTAAATAAAAATTCCACAGGAATATAATCAAACAGGGACCTACAACCCTTCCAAGCCAGATAGGACTCGAACCTACAATCTTCTGATCCGTAGTCAGACGCGTTATCCATTGCGCCACTGGCCCTATGTAGACTTACGCATCCTTTTGTCCTTAAGTGGGCTAGAAAGTGTGTGTATGTGTGTGTGAAGGCACAAGGAAACCCATCTGACCTCCTGGAAGTCTGTTCTGTGAGGTTTTCCCAAGTTTTACAAAGGACTTTAGGAGAAGGAAGCACCTAAAAGCTAGGCGAAATGGTCCTAGATCCAAGGAAATCTTTTAGATCAGGCTCAGTTTCTTAAATAGTTTGCATTAACATAATCAGTTCCAGGTCTGTGTGGGGCTGAGCTTGGGAACTCCTTAGTAAGTAGGCGTTTACAACAATAAGGGGTTTAATATTACAACACAGGTGAACATTCAGACACATTATCATAAGCTCACCTTGTCCAGGGACCCAAGCATGCTGCCTTTCCACTCTCAGAGCCCTTCACCTAACCTACTGTGCAGCTGTTTCACCTTTAATATCACTGTTCCACAGGCAGCGTGACGTCACAATGCTCCTTGTCTGTAGCCCGAACCAGGAGCCTTTGCAAACCTGGTATAATCTACATACTTACGGTGTGTTTAGTCTTGGACCACAAATGCAGTGAAGAATAATGGATTGCTACTCTTCATACATTTTTGACCATTGGCTCAGATTTGAATGCGTACTGGCCATCTGAGCATCTCTGCCAGGCCACCCTATGTCTAGAGACTGTAGATTTAGAGAGTTTATAAACATTGTCAGTTCATCAATAAAGTGTGGTCGCTTCGGCAGCACATATACTAAAATTGGAACGATACAGAGAAGATTAGCATGGCCCCTGCGCAAGGATGACACGCAAATTCGTGAAGCGTTCCATATTTTTAACAGCTTTTAGGAGAGAAATCTTTTTTGTTTTCAAGACTAATTGAAAAAATAAAGCAGGTCCCAGTGCTGTCCCCGTAATATGTATTTTTCAATTAGTCTCTCCTCAACATTTTTAATGTATTTGCTTTGCAGTAAAGAAGGTGCGCTCTATGTTCAGCTGCATTTAGCAAGGAAGCCTGCAGGACTTCTGGGACTTTTCTTTCTCTTTTTTAGCCTCACTGTCATTATTCTTCACCACCCCCAAATCTATACTGCTGCAGTGTTGTGTTGCTTTGTGGGAAGCAGGACAAAGAGAAGGGCAGGGCCTATGCAAATGAAGGCCTCAGGGATGTCTGGGAGTGCCTTTTTAGCAGTATTGTTAAAGTCCACCTTGCAACCGGATTGGTCGGGTAAGCTGAAAAACACCATGCCAGATTGGGCACCAGGTCTCTAGGCGCTTGGAGGACATATTGGGTCTACATCCCTCAGTTTCTGAGGTCCAAGAAATGTTCACCCTCTACCCTAATAGAGAGGTCTTGGCCGATCGTGGCTGAGAAGGTAAGAAGGTTGCAGCGCAAGATGCTTATGGTCCTTCTCTAATAATGGACCAACTTTCTCTCTCTCCTTACCTGTGGTTCTGCCTGGCTACTGGGGCTACCAGTTGTAAGCCTGCAGCCCACAGGGAGTTGGTTTGTTCCTCTCACACATGTAAATGGGTAAGCATTCAAGTGCACACACCTGCCTACGTCCACAGACCCTCGCGCACACACACTTTTGTCAACAAGCTTTTTCGCAATTAAGCGTATCAGGGACCCATGTTGAAATACAAAAGCAGCACACCACGTGACGGCCATCACATAGAGTCCAGCAGCAAATGGGAAACGTTTAACTAGCTGTGGTCCTATTACTTGCGCTCTACCGTGGAACAACTGCTGGATGAGTCCTGCTGGAGAATATTGAACCTACAACAAGTCTGAGGTAAATAAAAATTCCACAGGAATATAATCAAACAGGGACCTACAACCCTTCCGAGCCAGATAGGACTCGAACCTACAATCTTCTGATCCGTAGTCAGACGCGTTATCCATTGCGCCACTGGCCCTATGTAGACTTACGCATCCTTTTGTCCTTAAGTGGGCTAGAAAGTGTGTGTATGTGTGTGTGAAGGCACAAGGAAACCCATCTGACCTCCTGGAAGTCTGTTCTGTGAGGTTTTCCCAAGTTTTACAAAGGACTTTAGGAGAAGGAAGCACCTAAAAGCTAGGCGAAATGGTCCTAGATCCAAGGAAATCTTTTAGATCAGGCTCAGTTTCTTAAATAGTTTGCATTAACATAATCAGTTCCAGGTCTGTGTGGGGCTGAGCTTGGGAACTCCTTAGTAAGTAGGCGTTTACAACAATAAGGGGTTTAATATTACAACACAGGTGAACATTCAGACACATTATCATAAGCTCACCTTGTCCAGGGACCCAAGCATGCTGCCTTTCCACTCTCAGAGCCCTTCACCTAACCTACTGTGCAGCTGTTTCACCTTTAATATCACTGTTCCACAGGCAGCGTGACGTCACAATGCTCCTTGTCTGTAGCCCGAACCAGGAGCCTTTGCAAACCTGGTATAATCTACATACTTACGGTGTGTTTAGTCTTGGACCACAAATGCAGTGAAGAATAATGGATTGCTACTCTTCATACATTTTTGACCATTGGCTCAGATTTGAATGCGTACTGGCCATCTGAGCATCTCTGCCAGGCCACCCTATGTCTAGAGACTGTAGATTTAGAGAGTTTATAAACATTGTCAGTTCATCAATAAAGTGTGGTCGCTTCGGCAGCACATATACTAAAATTGGAACGATACAGAGAAGATTAGCATGGCCCCTGCGCAAGGATGACACGCAAATTCGTGAAGCGTTCCATATTTTTAACAGCTTTTAGGAGAGAAATCTTTTTTGTTTTCAAGACTAATTGAAAAAATAAAGCAGGTCCCAGTGCTGTCCCCGTAATATGTATTTTTCAATTAGTCTCTCCTCAACATTTTTAATGTATTTGCTTTGCAGTAAAGAAGGTGCGCTCTATGTTCAGCTGCATTTAGCAAGGAAGCCTGCAGGACTTCTGGGACTTTTCTTTCTCTTTTTTAGCCTCACTGTCATTATTCTTCACCACCCCCAAATCTATACTGCTGCAGTGTTGTGTTGCTTTGTGGGAAGCAGGACAAAGAGAAGGGCAGGGCCTATGCAAATGAAGGCCTCAGGGATGTCTGGGAGTGCCTTTTTAGCAGTATTGTTAAAGTCCACCTTGCAACCGGATTGGTCGGGTAAGCTGAAAAACACCATGCCAGATTGGGCACCAGGTCTCTAGGCGCTTGGAGGACATATTGGGTCTACATCCCTCAGTTTCTGAGGTCCAAGAAATGTTCACCCTCTACCCTAATAGAGAGGTCTTGGCCGATCGTGGCTGAGAAGGGAAGAAGGTTGCAGCGCAAGATGCTTATGGTCCTTCTCTAATAATGGACCAACTTTCTCTCTCTCCTTACCTGTGGTTCTGCCTGGCTACTGGGGCTACCAGTTGTAAGCCTGCAGCCCACAGGGAGTTGGTTTGTTCCTCTCACACATGTAAATGGGTAAGCATTCAAGTGCACACACCTGCCTACGTCCACAGACCCTCGCGCACACACACTTTTGTCAACAAGCTTTTTCGCAATTAAGAGTATCAGGGACCCATGTTGAAATACAAAAGCAGCACACCACGTGACGGCCATCACATAGAGTCCAGCAGCAAATGGGAAACGTTTAACTAGCTGTGGTCCTATTACTTGCGCTCTACCGTGGAACAACTGCTGGATGAGTCCTGCTGGAGAATATTGAACCTACAACAAGTCTGAGGTAAATAAAAATTCCACAGGAATATAATCAAACAGGGACCTACAACCCTTCCGAGCCAGATAGGAGTCGAACCTACAATCTTCTGATCCGTAGTCAGACGCGTTATCCATTGCGCCACTGGCCCTATGTAGACTTACGCATCCTTTTGTCCTTAAGTGGGCTAGAAAGTGTGTGTATGTGTGTGTGAAGGCACAAGGAAACCCATCTGACCTCCTGGAAGTCTGTTCTGTGAGGTTTTCCCAAGTTTTACAAAGGACTTTAGGAGAAGGAAGCACCTAAAAGCTAGGCGAAATGGTCCTAGATCCAAGGAAATCTTTTAGATCAGGCTCAGTTTCTTAAATAGTTTGCATTAACATAATCAGTTCCAGGTCTGTGTGGGGCTGAGCTTGGGAACTCCTTAGTAAGTAGGCGTTTACAACAATAAGGGGTTTAATATTACAACACAGGTGAACATTCAGACACATTATCATAAGCTCACCTTGTCCAGGGACCCAAGCATGCTGCCTTTCCACTCTCAGAGCCCTTCACCTAACCTACTGTGCAGCTGTTTCACCTTTAATATCACTGTTCCACAGGCAGCGTGACGTCACAATGCTCCTTGTCTGTAGCCCGAACCAGGAGCCTTTGCAAACCTGGTATAATCTACATACTTACGGTGTGTTTAGTCTTGGACCACAAATGCAGTGAAGAATAATGGATTGCTACTCTTCATACATTTTTGACCATTGGCTCAGATTTGAATGCGTACTGGCCATCTGAGCATCTCTGCCAGGCCACCCTATGTCTAGAGACTGTAGATTTAGAGAGTTTATAAACATTGTCAGTTCATCAATAAAGTGTGGTCGCTTCGGCAGCACATATACTAAAATTGGAACGATACAGAGAAGATTAGCATGGCCCCTGCGCAAGGATGACACGCAAATTCGTGAAGCGTTCCATGTTTTTAACAGCTTTTAGGAGAGAAATCTTTTTTGTTTTCAAGACTAATTGAAAAAATAAAGCAGGTCCCAGTGCTGTCCCCGTAATATGTATTTTTCAATTAGTCTCTCCTCAACATTTTTAATGTATTTGCTTTGCAGTAAAGAAGGTGCGCTCTATGTTCAGCTGCATTTAGCAAGGAAGCCTGCAGGACTTCTGGGACTTTTCTTTCTCTTTTTTAGCCTCACTGTCATTATTCTTCACCACCCCCAAATCTATACTGCTGCAGTGTTGTGTTGCTTTGTGGGAAGCAGGACAAAGAGAAGGGCAGGGCCTATGCAAATGAAGGCCTCAGGGATGTCTGGGAGTGCCTTTTTAGCAGTATTGTTAAAGTCCACCTTGCAACCGGATTGGTCGGGTAAGCTGAAAAACACCATGCCAGATTGGGCACCAGGTCTCTAGGCGCTTGGAGGACATATTGGGTCTACATCCCTCAGTTTCTGAGGTCCAAGAAATGTTCACCCTCTACCCTAATAGAGAGGTCTTGGCCGATCGTGGCTGAGAAGGGAAGAAGGTTGCAGCGCAAGATGCTTATGGTCCTTCTCTAATAATGGACCAACTTTCTCTCTCTCCTTACCTGTGGTTCTGCCTGGCTACTGGGGCTACCAGTTGTAAGCCTGCAGCCCACAGGGAGTTGGTTTGTTCCTCTCACACATGTAAATGGGTAAGCATTCAAGTGCACACACCTGCCTACGTCCACAGACCCTCGCGCACACACACTTTTGTCAACAAGCTTTTTCGCAATTAAGAGTATCAGGGACCCATGTTGAAATACAAAAGCAGCACACCACGTGACGGCCATCACATAGAGTCCAGCAGCAAATGGGAAACGTTTAACTAGCTGTGGTCCTATTACTTGCGCTCTACCGTGGAACAACTGCTGGATGAGTCCTGCTGGAGAATATTGAACCTACAACAAGTCTGAGGTAAATAAAAATTCCACAGGAATATAATCAAACAGGGACCTACAACCCTTCCGAGCCAGATAGGAGTCGAACCTACAATCTTCTGATCCGTAGTCAGACGCGTTATCCATTGCGCCACTGGCCCTATGTAGACTTACGCATCCTTTTGTCCTTAAGTGGGCTAGAAAGTGTGTGTATGTGTGTGTGAAGGCACAAGGAAACCCATCTGACCTCCTGGAAGTCTGTTCTGTGAGGTTTTCCCAAGTTTTACAAAGGACTTTAGGAGAAGGAAGCACCTAAAAGCTAGGCGAAATGGTCCTAGATCCAAGGAAATCTTTTAGATCAGGCTCAGTTTCTTAAATAGTTTGCATTAACATAATCAGTTCCAGGTCTGTGTGGGGCTGAGCTTGGGAACTCCTTAGTAAGTAGGCGTTTACAACAATAAGGGGTTTAATATTACAACACAGGTGAACATTCAGACACATTATCATAAGCTCACCTTGTCCAGGGACCCAAGCATGCTGCCTTTCCACTCTCAGAGCCCTTCACCTAACCTACTGTGCAGCTGTTTCACCTTTAATATCACTGTTCCACAGGCAGCGTGACGTCACAATGCTCCTTGTCTGTAGCCCGAACCAGGAGCCTTTG
This sequence comes from Lissotriton vulgaris, assembly GCF_964263255.1. Lineage (NCBI taxonomy): Eukaryota > Metazoa > Chordata > Amphibia > Caudata > Salamandridae > Lissotriton > Lissotriton vulgaris. The sequence continues at coordinate 268,676 of NW_028244743.1, read as the reverse complement.
CAAACCTGGTATAATCTACATACTTACGGTGTGTTTAGTCTTGGACCACAAATGCAGTGAAGAATAATGGATTGCTACTCTTCATACATTTTTGACCATTGGCTCAGATTTGAATGCGTACTGGCCATCTGAGCATCTCTGCCAGGCCACCCTATGTCTAGAGACTGTAGATTTAGAGAGTTTATAAACATTGTCAGTTCATCAATAAAGTGTGGTCGCTTCGGCAGCACATATACTAAAATTGGAACGATACAGAGAAGATTAGCATGGCCCCTGCGCAAGGATGACACGCAAATTCGTGAAGCGTTCCATATTTTTAACAGCTTTTAGGAGAGAAATCTTTTTTGTTTTCAAGACTAATTGAAAAAATAAAGCAGGTCCCAGTGCTGTCCCCGTAATATGTATTTTTCAATTAGTCTCTCCTCAACATTTTTAATGTATTTGCTTTGCAGTAAAGAAGGTGCGCTCTATGTTCAGCTGCATTTAGCAAGGAAGCCTGCAGGACTTCTGGGACTTTTCTTTCTCTTTTTTAGCCTCACTGTCATTATTCTTCACCACCCCCAAATCTATACTGCTGCAGTGTTGTGTTGCTTTGTGGGAAGCAGGACAAAGAGAAGGGCAGGGCCTATGCAAATGAAGGCCTCAGGGATGTCTGGGAGTGCCTTTTTAGCAGTATTGTTAAAGTCCACCTTGCAACCGGATTGGTCGGGTAAGCTGAAAAACACCATGCCAGATTGGGCACCAGGTCTCTAGGCGCTTGGAGGACATATTGGGTCTACATCCCTCAGTTTCTGAGGTCCAAGAAATGTTCACCCTCTACCCTAATAGAGAGGTCTTGGCCGATCGTGGCTGAGAAGGGAAGAAGGTTGCAGCGCAAGATGCTTATGGTCCTTCTCTAATAATGGACCAACTTTCTCTCTCTCCTTACCTGTGGTTCTGCCTGGCTACTGGGGCTACCAGTTGTAAGCCTGCAGCCCACAGGGAGTTGGTTTGTTCCTCTCACACATGTAAATGGGTAAGCATTCAAGTGCACACACCTGCCTACGTCCACAGACCCTCGCGCACACACACTTTTGTCAACAAGCTTTTTCGCAATTAAGAGTATCAGGGACCCATGTTGAAATACAAAAGCAGCACACCACGTGACGGCCATCACATAGAGTCCAGCAGCAAATGGGAAACGTTTAACTAGCTGTGGTCCTATTACTTGCGCTCTACCGTGGAACAACTGCTGGATGAGTCCTGCTGGAGAATATTGAACCTACAACAAGTCTGAGGTAAATAAAAATTCCACAGGAATATAATCAAACAGGGACCTACAACCCTTCCGAGCCAGATAGGAGTCGAACCTACAATCTTCTGATCCGTAGTCAGACGCGTTATCCATTGCGCCACTGGCCCTATGTAGACTTACGCATCCTTTTGTCCTTAAGTGGGCTAGAAAGTGTGTGTATGTGTGTGTGAAGGCACAAGGAAACCCATCTGACCTCCTGGAAGTCTGTTCTGTGAGGTTTTCCCAAGTTTTACAAAGGACTTTAGGAGAAGGAAGCACCTAAAAGCTAGGCGAAATGGTCCTAGATCCAAGGAAATCTTTTAGATCAGGCTCAGTTTCTTAAATAGTTTGCATTAACATAATCAGTTCCAGGTCTGTGTGGGGCTGAGCTTGGGAACTCCTTAGTAAGTAGGCATTTACAACAATAAGGGGTTTAATATTACAACACAGGTGAACATTCAGACACATTATCATAAGCTCACCTTGTCCAGGGACCCAAGCATGCTGCCTTTCCACTCTCAGAGCCCTTCACCTAACCTACTGTGCAGCTGTTTCACCTTTAATATCACTGTTCCACAGGCAGCGTGACGTCACAATGCTCCTTGTCTGTAGCCCGAACCAGGAGCCTTTGCAAACCTGGTATAATCTACATACTTACGGTGTGTTTAGTCTTGGACCACAAATGCAGTGAAGAATAATGGATTGCTACTCTTCATACATTTTTGACCATTGGCTCAGATTTGAATGCGTACTGGCCATCTGAGCATCTCTGCCAGGCCACCCTATGTCTAGAGACTGTAGATTTAGAGAGTTTATAAACATTGTCAGTTCATCAATAAAGTGTGGTCGCTTCGGCAGCACATATACTAAAATTGGAACGATACAGAGAAGATTAGCATGGCCCCTGCGCAAGGATGACACGCAAATTCGTGAAGCGTTCCATGTTTTTAACAGCTTTTAGGAGAGAAATCTTTTTTGTTTTCAAGACTAATTGAAAAAATAAAGCAGGTCCCAGTGCTGTCCCCGTAATATGTATTTTTCAATTAGTCTCTCCTCAACATTTTTAATGTATTTGCTTTGCAGTAAAGAAGGTGCGCTCTATGTTCAGCTGCATTTAGCAAGGAAGCCTGCAGGACTTCTGGGACTTTTCTTTCTCTTTTTTAGCCTCACTGTCATTATTCTTCACCACCCCCAAATCTATACTGCTGCAGTGTTGTGTTGCTTTGTGGGAAGCAGGACAAAGAGAAGGGCAGGGCCTATGCAAATGAAGGCCTCAGGGATGTCTGGGAGTGCCTTTTTAGCAGTATTGTTAAAGTCCACCTTGCAACCGGATTGGTCGGGTAAGCTGAAAAACACCATGCCAGATTGGGCACCAGGTCTCTAGGCGCTTGGAGGACATATTGGGTCTACATCCCTCAGTTTCTGAGGTCCAAGAAATGTTCACCCTCTACCCTAATAGAGAGGTCTTGGCCGATCGTGGCTGAGAAGGTAAGAAGGTTGCAGCGCAAGATGCTTATGGTCCTTCTCTAATAATGGACCAACTTTCTCTCTCTCCTTACCTGTGGTTCTGCCTGGCTACTGGGGCTACCAGTTGTAAGCCTGCAGCCCACAGGGAGTTGGTTTGTTCCTCTCACACATGTAAATGGGTAAGCATTCAAGTGCACACACCTGCCTACGTCCACAGACCCTCGCGCACACACACTTTTGTCAACAAGCTTTTTCGCAATTAAGCGTATCAGGGACCCATGTTGAAATACAAAAGCAGCACACCACGTGACGGCCATCACATAGAGTCCAGCAGCAAATGGGAAACGTTTAACTAGCTGTGGTCCTATTACTTGCGCTCTACCGTGGAACAACTGCTGGATGAGTCCTGCTGGAGAATATTGAACCTACAACAAGTCTGAGGTAAATAAAAATTCCACAGGAATATAATCAAACAGGGACCTACAACCCTTAGGAGCCAGATAGGACTCGAACCTACAATCTTCTGATCCGTAGTCAGACGCGTTATCCATTGCGCCACTGGCCCTATGTAGTCTTACGCATCCTTTTGTCCTTAAGTGGGCTAGAAAGTGTGTGTATGTGTGTGTGAAGGCACAAGGAAACCCATCTGACCTCCTGGAAGTCTGTTCTGTGAGGTTTTCCCAAGTTTTACAAAGGACTTTAGGAGAAGGAAGCACCTAAAAGCTAGGCGAAATGGTCCTAGATCCAAGGAAATCTTTTAGATCAGGCTCAGTTTCTTAAATAGTTTGCATTAACATAATCAGTTCCAGGTCTGTGTGGGGCTGAGCTTGGGAACTCCTTAGTAAGTAGGCGTTTACAACAATAAGGGGTTTAATATTACAACACAGGTGAACATTCAGACACATTATCATAAGCTCACCTTGTCCAGGGACCCAAGCATGCTGCCTTTCCACTCTCAGAGCCCTTCACCTAACCTACTGTGCAGCTGTTTCACCTTTAATATCACTGTTCCACAGGCAGCGTGACGTCACAATGCTCCTTGTCTGTAGCCCGAACCAGGAGCCTTTGCAAACCTGGTATAATCTACATACTTACGGTGTGTTTAGTCTTGGACCACAAATGCAGTGAAGAATAATGGATTGCTACTCTTCATACATTTTTGACCATTGGCTCAGATTTGAATGCGTACTGGCCATCTGAGCATCTCTGCCAGGCCACCCTATGTCTAGAGACTGTAGATTTAGAGAGTTTATAAACATTGTCAGTTCATCAATAAAGTGTGGTCGCTTCGGCAGCACATATACTAAAATTGGAACGATACAGAGAAGATTAGCATGGCCCCTGCGCAAGGATGACACGCAAATTCGTGAAGCGTTCCATATTTTTAACAGCTTTTAGGAGAGAAATCTTTTTTGTTTTCAAGACTAATTGAAAAAATAAAGCAGGTCCCAGTGCTGTCCCCGTAATATGTATTTTTCAATTAGTCTCTCCTCAACATTTTTAATGTATTTGCTTTGCAGTAAAGAAGGTGCGCTCTATGTTCAGCTGCATTTAGCAAGGAAGCCTGCAGGACTTCTGGGACTTTTCTTTCTCTTTTTTAGCCTCACTGTCATTATTCTTCACCACCCCCAAATCTATACTGCTGCAGTGTTGTGTTGCTTTGTGGGAAGCAGGACAAAGAGAAGGGCAGGGCCTATGCAAATGAAGGCCTCAGGGATGTCTGGGAGTGCCTTTTTAGCAGTATTGTTAAAGTCCACCTTGCAACCGGATTGGTCGGGTAAGCTGAAAAACACCATGCCAGATTGGGCACCAGGTCTCTAGGCGCTTGGAGGACATATTGGGTCTACATCCCTCAGTTTCTGAGGTCCAAGAAATGTTCACCCTCTACCCTAATAGAGAGGTCTTGGCCGATCGTGGCTGAGAAGGGAAGAAGGTTGCAGCGCAAGATGCTTATGGTCCTTCTCTAATAATGGACCAACTTTCTCTCTCTCCTTACCTGTGGTTCTGCCTGGCTACTGGGGCTACCAGTTGTAAGCCTGCAGCCCACAGGGAGTTGGTTTGTTCCTCTCACACATGTAAATGGGTAAGCATTCAAGTGCACACACCTGCCTACGTCCACAGACCCTCGCGCACACACACTTTTGTCAACAAGCTTTTTCGCAATTAAGAGTATCAGGGACCCATGTTGAAATACAAAAGCAGCACACCACGTGACGGCCATCACATAGAGTCCAGCAGCAAATGGGAAACGTTTAACTAGCTGTGGTCCTATTACTTGCGCTCTACCGTGGAACAACTGCTGGATGAGTCCTGCTGGAGAATATTGAACCTACAACAAGTCTGAGGTAAATAAAAATTCCACAGGAATATAATCAAACAGGGACCTACAACCCTTCCGAGCCAGATAGGAGTCGAACCTACAATCTTCTGATCCGTAGTCAGACGCGTTATCCATTGCGCCACTGGCCCTATGTAGACTTACGCATCCTTTTGTCCTTAAGTGGGCTAGAAAGTGTGTGTATGTGTGTGTGAAGGCACAAGGAAACCCATCTGACCTCCTGGAAGTCTGTTCTGTGAGGTTTTCCCAAGTTTTACAAAGGACTTTAGGAGAAGGAAGCACCTAAAAGCTAGGCGAAATGGTCCTAGATCCAAGGAAATCTTTTAGATCAGGCTCAGTTTCTTAAATAGTTTGCATTAACATAATCAGTTCCAGGTCTGTGTGGGGCTGAGCTTGGGAACTCCTTAGTAAGTAGGCGTTTACAACAATAAGGGGTTTAATATTACAACACAGGTGAACATTCAGACACATTATCATAAGCTCACCTTGTCCAGGGACCCAAGCATGCTGCCTTTCCACTCTCAGAGCCCTTCACCTAACCTACTGTGCAGCTGTTTCACCTTTAATATCACTGTTCCACAGGCAGCGTGACGTCACAATGCTCCTTGTCTGTAGCCCGAACCAGGAGCCTTTGCAAACCTGGTATAATCTACATACTTACGGTGTGTTTAGTCTTGGACCACAAATGCAGTGAAGAATAATGGATTGCTACTCTTCATACATTTTTGACCATTGGCTCAGATTTGAATGCGTACTGGCCATCTGAGCATCTCTGCCAGGCCACCCTATGTCTAGAGACTGTAGATTTAGAGAGTTTATAAACATTGTCAGTTCATCAATAAAGTGTGGTCGCTTCGGCAGCACATATACTAAAATTGGAACGATACAGAGAAGATTAGCATGGCCCCTGCGCAAGGATGACACGCAAATTCGTGAAGCGTTCCATGTTTTTAACAGCTTTTAGGAGAGAAATCTTTTTTGTTTTCAAGACTAATTGAAAAAATAAAGCAGGTCCCAGTGCTGTCCCCGTAATATGTATTTTTCAATTAGTCTCTCCTCAACATTTTTAATGTATTTGCTTTGCAGTAAAGAAGGTGCGCTCTATGTTCAGCTGCATTTAGCAAGGAAGCCTGCAGGACTTCTGGGACTTTTCTTTCTCTTTTTTAGCCTCACTGTCATTATTCTTCACCACCCCCAAATCTATACTGCTGCAGTGTTGTGTTGCTTTGTGGGAAGCAGGACAAAGAGAAGGGCAGGGCCTATGCAAATGAAGGCCTCAGGGATGTCTGGGAGTGCCTTTTTAGCAGTATTGTTAAAGTCCACCTTGCAACCGGATTGGTCGGGTAAGCTGAAAAACACCATGCCAGATTGGGCACCAGGTCTCTAGGCGCTTGGAGGACATATTGGGTCTACATCCCTCAGTTTCTGAGGTCCAAGAAATGTTCACCCTCTACCCTAATAGAGAGGTCTTGGCCGATCGTGGCTGAGAAGGGAAGAAGGTTGCAGCGCAAGATGCTTATGGTCCTTCTCTAATAATGGACCAACTTTCTCTCTCTCCTTACCTGTGGTTCTGCCTGGCTACTGGGGCTACCAGTTGTAAGCCTGCAGCCCACAGGGAGTTGGTTTGTTCCTCTCACACATGTAAATGGGTAAGCATTCAAGTGCACACACCTGCCTACGTCCACAGACCCTCGCGCACACACACTTTTGTCAACAAGCTTTTTCGCAATTAAGAGTATCAGGGACCCATGTTGAAATACAAAAGCAGCACACCACGTGACGGCCATCACATAGAGTCCAGCAGCAAATGGGAAACGTTTAACTAGCTGTGGTCCTATTACTTGCGCTCTACCGTGGAACAACTGCTGGATGAGTCCTGCTGGAGAATATTGAACCTACAACAAGTCTGAGGTAAATAAAAATTCCACAGGAATATAATCAAACAGGGACCTACAACCCTTCCGAGCCAGATAGGAGTCGAACCTACAATCTTCTGATCCGTAGTCAGACGCGTTATCCATTGCGCCACTGGCCCTATGTAGACTTACGCATCCTTTTGTCCTTAAGTGGGCTAGAAAGTGTGTGTATGTGTGTGTGAAGGCACAAGGAAACCCATCTGACCTCCTGGAAGTCTGTTCTGTGAGGTTTTCCCAAGTTTTACAAAGGACTTTAGGAGAAGGAAGCACCTAAAAGCTAGGCGAAATGGTCCTAGATCCAAGGAAATCTTTTAGATCAGGCTCAGTTTCTTAAATAGTTTGCATTAACATAATCAGTTCCAGGTCTGTGTGGGGCTGAGCTTGGGAACTCCTTAGTAAGTAGGCGTTTACAACAATAAGGGGTTTAATATTACAACACAGGTGAACATTCAGACACATTATCATAAGCTCACCTTGTCCAGGGACCCAAGCATGCTGCCTTTCCACTCTCAGAGCCCTTCACCTAACCTACTGTGCAGCTGTTTCACCTTTAATATCACTGTTCCACAGGCAGCGTGACGTCACAATGCTCCTTGTCTGTAGCCCGAACCAGGAGCCTTTGCAAACCTGGTATAATCTACATACTTACGGTGTGTTTAGTCTTGGACCACAAATGCAGTGAAGAATAATGGATTGCTACTCTTCATACATTTTTGACCATTGGCTCAGATTTGAATGCGTACTGGCCATCTGAGCATCTCTGCCAGGCCACCCTATGTCTAGAGACTGTAGATTTAGAGAGTTTATAAACATTGTCAGTTCATCAATAAAGTGTGGTCGCTTCGGCAGCACATATACTAAAATTGGAACGATACAGAGAAGATTAGCATGGCCCCTGCGCAAGGATGACACGCAAATTCGTGAAGCGTTCCATATTTTTAACAGCTTTTAGGAGAGAAATCTTTTTTGTTTTCAAGACTAATTGAAAAAATAAAGCAGGTCCCAGTGCTGTCCCCGTAATATGTATTTTTCAATTAGTCTCTCCTCAACATTTTTAATGTATTTGCTTTGCAGTAAAGAAGGTGCGCTCTATGTTCAGCTGCATTTAGCAAGGAAGCCTGCAGGACTTCTGGGACTTTTCTTTCTCTTTTTTAGCCTCACTGTCATTATTCTTCACCACCCCCAAATCTATACTGCTGCAGTGTTGTGTTGCTTTGTGGGAAGCAGGACAAAGAGAAGGGCAGGGCCTATGCAAATGAAGGCCTCAGGGATGTCTGGGAGTGCCTTTTTAGCAGTATTGTTAAAGTCCACCTTGCAACCGGATTGGTCGGGTAAGCTGAAAAACACCATGCCAGATTGGGCACCAGGTCTCTAGGCGCTTGGAGGACATATTGGGTCTACATCCCTCAGTTTCTGAGGTCCAAGAAATGTTCACCCTCTACCCTAATAGAGAGGTCTTGGCCGATCGTGGCTGAGAAGGGAAGAAGGTTGCAGCGCAAGATGCTTATGGTCCTTCTCTAATAATGGACCAACTTTCTCTCTCTCCTTACCTGTGGTTCTGCCTGGCTACTGGGGCTACCAGTTGTAAGCCTGCAGCCCACAGGGAGTTGGTTTGTTCCTCTCACACATGTAAATGGGTAAGCATTCAAGTGCACACACCTGCCTACGTCCACAGACCCTCGCGCACACACACTTTTGTCAACAAGCTTTTTCGCAATTAAGAGTATCAGGGACCCATGTTGAAATACAAAAGCAGCACACCACGTGACGGCCATCACATAGAGTCCAGCAGCAAATGGGAAACGTTTAACTAGCTGTGGTCCTATTACTTGCGCTCTACCGTGGAACAACTGCTGGATGAGTCCTGCTGGAGAATATTGAACCTACAACAAGTCTGAGGTAAATAAAAATTCCACAGGAATATAATCAAACAGGGACCTACAACCCTTCCGAGCCAGATAGGAGTCGAACCTACAATCTTCTGATCCGTAGTCAGACGCGTTATCCATTGCGCCACTGGCCCTATGTAGACTTACGCATCCTTTTGTCCTTAAGTGGGCTAGAAAGTGTGTGTATGTGTGTGTGAAGGCACAAGGAAACCCATCTGACCTCCTGGAAGTCTGTTCTGTGAGGTTTTCCCAAGTTTTACAAAGGACTTTAGGAGAAGGAAGCACCTAAAAGCTAGGCGAAATGGTCCTAGATCCAAGGAAATCTTTTAGATCAGGCTCAGTTTCTTAAATAGTTTGCATTAACATAATCAGTTCCAGGTCTGTGTGGGGCTGAGCTTGGGAACTCCTTAGTAAGTAGGCGTTTACAACAATAAGGGGTTTAATATTACAACACAGGTGAACATTCAGACACATTATCATAAGCTCACCTTGTACAGGGACCCAAGCATGCTGCCTTTCCACTCTCAGAGCCCTTCACCTAACCTACTGTGCAGCTGTTTCACCTTTAATATCACTGTTCCACAGGCAGCGTGACGTCACAATGCTCCTTGTCTGTAGCCCGAACCAGGAGCCTTTGCAAACCTGGTATAATCTACATACTTACGGTGTGTTTAGTCTTGGACCACAAATGCAGTGAAGAATAATGGATTGCTACTCTTCATACATTTTTGACCATTGGCTCAGATTTGAATGCGTACTGGCCATCTGAGCATCTCTGCCAGGCCACCCTATGTTTAGAGACTGTAGATTTAGAGAGTTTATAAACATTGTCAGTTCATCAATAAAGTGTGCTCGCTTCGGCAGCACATATACTAAAATTGGAACGATACAGAGAAGATTAGCATGGCCCCTGCGCAAGGATGACACGCAAATTCGTGAAGCGTTCCATATTTTTAACAGCTTTCAGGAGAGAAATCTTTTTTGTTTTCAAGACTAATTGAAAAAATAAAGCAGGTCCCAGTGCTGTCCCCGTAATATGTATTTTTCAATTAGTCTCTCCTCAACATTTTTAATGTATTTGCTTTGCAGTAAAGAAGGTGCGCTCTATGTTCAGCTGCATTTAGCAAGGAAGCCTGCAGGACTTCTGGGACTTTTCTTTCTCTTTTTTAGCCTCACTGTCATTATTCTTCACCACCCCCAAATCTATACTGCTGCAGTGTTGTGTTGCTTTGTGGGAAGCAGGACAAAGAGAAGGGCAGGGCCTATGCAAATGAAGGCCTCAGGGATGTCTGGGAGTGCCTTTTTAGCAGTATTGTTAAAGTCCACCTTGCAACCGGATTGGTCGGGTAAGCTGAAAAACACCATGCCAGATTGGGCACCAGGTGTCTAGGCGCTTGGAGGACATATTGGGTCTACATCCCTCAGTTTCTGAGGTCCAAGAAATGTTCACCCTCTACCCTAATAGAGAGGTCTTGGCCGATCGTGGCTGATCGTGGCTGAGAGGGGAAGAAGGTAGCAGTGCAAGATGCTTATGGTCCTTCTCTAATAATGGACCAACTTTCTCTCTCTCCTTACCTGTGGTTCTGCCTGGCTACTGGGGCTACCAGTTGTAAGCCTGCAGCCCACAGGGAGTTGGTTTGTTCCTCTCACACATGTAAATGGGTAAGCATTCAAGTGCACACACCTGCCTACGTCCACAGACCCTCGCGCACACACACTTTTGTCAACAAGCTTTTTCGCAATTAAGAGTATCAGGGACCCATGTTGAAATACAAAAGCAGCACACCACGTGACGGCCATCACATAGAGTCCAGCAGCAAATGGGAAACGTTTAACTAGCTGTGGTCCTATTACTTGCGCTCTACCGTGGAACAACTGCTGGATGAGTCCTGCTGGAGAATATTGAACCTACAACAAGTCTGAGGTAAATAAAAATTCCACAGGAATATAATCAAACAGGGACCTACAACCCTTCCGAGCCAGATAGGAGTCGAACCTACAATCTTCTGATCCGTAGTCAGACGCGTTATCCATTGCGCCACTGGCCCTATGTAAACTTACGCATCCTTTTGTCCTTAAGTGGGCTAGAAAGTGTGTGTATGTGTGTGTGAAGGCACAAGGAAACCCATCTGACCTCCTGGAAGTCTGTTCTGTGAGGTTTTCCCAAGTTTTACAAAGGACTTTAGGAGAAGGAAGCACCTAAAAGCTAGGCGAAATGGTCCTAGATCCAAGGAAATCTTTTAGATCAGGCTCAGTTTCTTAAATAGTTTGCATTAACATAATCAGTTCCAGGTCTGTGTGGGGCTGAGCTTGAGAACTCCTTAGTAAGTAGGCGTTTACAACAATAAGGGGTTTAATATTACAACACAGGTGAACATTCAGACACATTATCATAAGCTCACCTTGTCCAGGGACCCAAGCATGCTGCCTTTCCACTCTCAGAGCCCTTCACCTAACCTACTGTGCAGCTGTTTCACCTTTAATATCACTGTTCCACAGGCAACGTGACGTCACAATGCTCCTTGTCTGTAGCCCGACCCAGGAGCCTTTGCAAACCTGGTATAATCTACATACTTACGGTGTGTTTAATCTTGGACCACAAATGCAGTGAAGAATAATGGATTGCTACTCTTCATACATTTTTGACCATTGGCTCAGATTTGAATGCGTACTGGCCATCTGAGCATCTCTGCCAGGCCACCCTATGTCTAGAGACTGTAGATTTAGAGAGTTTATAAACATTGTCAGTTCATCAATAAAGTGTGCTCGCTTCGGCAGCACATATACTAAAATTGGAACGATACAGAGAAGATTAGCATGGCCCCTGCGCAAGGATGACACGCAAATTCGTGAAGCGTTCCATATTTTTAACAGCTTTCAGGAGAGAAATCTTTTTTGTTTTCAAGACTAATTGAAAAAATAAAGCAGGTCCCAGTGATGTCCCCGTAATATGTATTTTTCAATTAGTCTCTCCTCAACATTTTTAATGTATTTGCTTTGCAGTAAAGAAGGTGCGCTCTATGTTCAGCTGCATTTAGCAAGGAAGCCTGCAGGACTTCTGGGACTTTTCTTTCTCTTTTTTAGCCTCACTGTCATTATTCTTCACCACCCCCAAATCTATACTGCTGCAGTGTTGTGTTGCTTTGTGGGAAGCAGGACAAAGAGAAGGGCAGGGCCTATGCAAATGAAGGCCTCAGGGATGTCTGGGAGTGCCTTTTTAGCAGTATTGTTAAAGTCCACCTTGCAACCGGATTGGTCGGGTAAGCTGAAAAACACCATGCCAGATTGGGCACCAGGTCTCTAGGCGCTTGGAGGACATATTGGGTCTACATCCCTCAGTTTCTGAGGTCCAAGAAATGTTCACCCTCTACCCTAATAGAGAGGTCTTGGCCGATCGTGGCTGAGAAGGGAAGAAGGTTGCAGCGCAAGATGCTTATGGTCCTTCTCTAATAATGGACCAACTTTCTCTCTCTCCTTACCTGTGGTTCTGCCTGGCTACTGGGGCTACCAGTTGTAAGCCTGCAGCCCACAGGGAGTTGGTTTGTTCCTCTCACACATGTAAATGGGTAAGCATTCAAGTGCACACACCTGCCTACGTCCACAGACCCTCGCGCTCACACACTTTTGTCAACAAGCTTTTTCGCAATTAAGAGTATCAGGGACCCATGTTGAAATACAAAAGCAGCACACCACGTGACGGCCATCACATAGAGTCCAGCAGCAAATGGGAAACGTTTAACTAGCTGTGGTCCTATTACTTGCGCTCTACCGTGGAACAACTGCTGGATGAGTCCTGCTGGAGAATATTGAACCTACAACAAGTCTGAGGTAAATAAAAATTCCACAGGAATATAATCAAACAGGGACCTACAACCCTTCCGAGCCAGACAGGAGTCGAACCTACAATCTTCTGATCCGTAGTCAGACGCGTTATCCATTGCGCCACTGGCCCTATGTAGACTTACGCATCCTTTTGTCCTTAAGTGGGCTAGAAAGTGTGTGTATGTGTGTGTGAAGGCACAAGGAAACCCATCTGACCTCCTGGAAGTCTGTTCTGTGAGGTTTTCCCAAGTTTTACAAAGGACTTTAGGAGAAGGAAGCACCTAAAAGCTAGGCGAAATGGTCCTAGATCCAAGGAAATCTTTTAGATCAGGCTCAGTTTCTTAAATAGTTTGCATTAACATAATCAGTTCCAGGTCTGTGTGGGGCTGAGCTTGGGAACTCCTTAGTAAGTAGGCGTTTACAACAATAAGGGGTTTAATATTACAACACAGGTGAACATTCAGACACATTATCATAAGCTCACCTTGTACAGGGACCCAAGCATGCTGCCTTTCCACTCTCAGAGCCCTTCACCTAACCTACTGTGCAGCTGTTTCACCTTTAATATCACTGTTCCACAGGCAGCGTGACGTCACAATGCTCCTTGTCTGTAGCCCGAACCAGGAGCCTTTGCAAACCTGGTATAATCTACATACTTACGGTGTGTTTAGTCTTGGACCACAAATGCAGTGAAGAATAATGGATTGCTACTCTTCATACATTTTTGACCATTGGCTCAGATTTGAATGCGTACTGGCCATCTGAGCATCTCTGCCAGGCCACCCTATGTCTAGAGACTGTAGATTTAGAGAGTTTATAAACATTGTCAGTTCATCAATAAAGTGTGCTCGCTTCGGCAGCACATATACTAAAATTGGAACGATACAGAGAAGATTAGCATGGCCCCTGCGCAAGGATGACACGCAAATTCGTGAAGCGTTCCATATTTTTAACAGCTTTCAGGAGAGAAATCTTTTTTGTTTTCAAGACTAATTGAAAAAATAAAGCAGGTCCCAGTGCTGTCCCCGTAATATGTATTTTTCAATTAGTCTCTCCTCAACATTTTTAATGTATTTGCTTTGCAGTAAAGAAGGTGCGCTCTATGTTCAGCTGCATTTAGCAAGGAAGCCTGCAGGACTTCTGGGACTTTTCTTTCTCTTTTTTAGCCTCACTGTCATTATTCTTCACCACCCCCAAATCTATACTGCTGCAGTGTTGTGTTGCTTTGTGGGAAGCAGGACAAAGAGAAGGGCAGGGCCTATGCAAATGAAGGCCTCAGGGATGTCTGGGAGTGCCTTTTTAGCAGTATTGTTAAAGTCCACCTTGCAACCGGATTGGTCGGGTAAGCTGAAAAACACCATGCCAGATTGGGCACCAGGTGTCTAGGCGCTTGGAGGACATATTGGGTCTACATCCCTCAGTTTCTGAGGTCCAAGAAATGTTCACCCTCTACCCTAATAGAGAGGTCTTGGCCGATCGTGGCTGATCGTGGCTGAGAGGGGAAGAAGGTAGCAGTGCAAGATGCTTATGGTCCTTCTCTAATAATGGACCAACTTTCTCTCTCTCCTTACCTGTGGTTCTGCCTGGCTACTGGGGCTACCAGTTGTAAGCCTGCAGCCCACAGGGAGTTGGTTTGTTCCTCTCACACATGTAAATGGGTAAGCATTCAAGTACACACACCTGCCTACGTCCACAGACCCTCGCGCACACACACTTTTGTCAACAAGCTTTTTCGCAATTAAGAGTATCAGGGACCCATGTTGAAATACAAAAGCAGCACACCACGTGACGGCCATCACATAGAGTCCAGCAGCAAATGGGAAACGTTTAACTAGCTGTGGTCCTATTACTTGCGCTCTACCGTGGAACAACTGCTGGATGAGTCCTGCTGGAGAATATTGAACCTACAACAAGTCTGAGGTAAATAAAAATTCCACAGGAATATAATCAAACAGGGACCTACAACCCTTCCGAGCCAGATAGGAGTCGAACCTACAATCTTCTGATCCGTAGTCAGACGCGTTATCCATTGCGCCACTGGCCCTATGTAAGCTTACGCATCCTTTTGTCCTTAAGTGGGCTAGAAAGTGTGTGTATGTGTGTGTGAAGGCACAAGGAAACCCATCTGACCTCCTGGAAGTCTGTTCTGTGAGGTTTTCCCAAGTTTTACAAAGGACTTTAGGAGAAGGAAGCACCTAAAAGCTAGGCGAAATGGTCCTAGATCCAAGGAAATCTTTTAGATCAGGCTCAGTTTCTTAAATAGTTTGCATTAACATAATCAGTTCCAGGTCTGTGTGGGGCTGAGCTTGAGAACTCCTTAGTAAGTAGGCGTTTACAACAATAAGGGGTTTAATATTACAACACAGGTGAACATTCAGACACATTATCATAAGCTCACCTTGTCCAGGGACCCAAGCATGCTGCCTTTCCACTCTCAGAGCCCTTCACCTAACCTACTGTGCAGCTGTTTCACCTTTAATATCACTGTTCCACAGGCAACGTGACGTCACAATGCTCCTTGTCT
The DNA here is from genome assembly GCF_964263255.1 of Lissotriton vulgaris. Classification (NCBI taxonomy): domain Eukaryota; kingdom Metazoa; phylum Chordata; class Amphibia; order Caudata; family Salamandridae; genus Lissotriton; species Lissotriton vulgaris. The sequence goes on along the minus strand of NW_028244743.1, from coordinate 253,447 downwards.
GTAGCCCGACCCAGGAGCCTTTGCAAACCTGGTATAATCTACATACTTACGGTGTGTTTAGTCTTGGACCACAAATGCAGTGAAGAATAATGGATTGCTACTCTTCATACATTTTTGACCATTGGCTCAGATTTGAATGCGTACTGGCCATCTGAGCATCTCTGCCAGGCCACCCTATGTCTAGAGACTGTAGATTTAGAGAGTTTATAAACATTGTCAGTTCATCAATAAAGTGTGCTCGCTTCGGCAGCACATATACTAAAATTGGAACGATACAAAGAAGATTAGCATGGCCCCTGCGCAAGGATGACACGCAAATTCGTGAAGCGTTCCATATTTTTAACAGCTTTCAGGAGAGAAATCTTTTTTGTTTTCAAGACTAATTGAAAAAATAAAGCAGGTCCCAGTGCTGTCCCCGTAATATGTATTTTTCAATTAGTCTCTCCTCAACATTTTTAATGTATTTGCTTTGCAGTAAAGAAGGTGCGCTCTATGTTCAGCTGCATTTAGCAAGGAAGCCTGCAGGACTTCTGGGACTTTTCTTTCTCTTTTTTAGCCTCACTGTCATTATTCTTCACCACCCCCAAATCTATACTGCTGCAGTGTTGTGTTGCTTTGTGGGAAGCAGGACAAAGAGAAGGGCAGGGCCTATGCAAATGAAGGCCTCAGGGATGTCTGGGAGTGCCTTTTTAGCAGTATTGTTAAAGTCCACCTTGCAACCGGATTGGTCGGGTAAGCTGAAAAACACCATGCCAGATTGGGCACCAGGTCTCTAGGCGCTTGGAGGACATATTGGGTCTACATCCCTCAGTTTCTGAGGTCCAAGAAATGTTCACCCTCTACCCTAATAGAGAGGTCTTGGCCGATCGTGGCTGAGAAGGGAAGAAGGTTGCAGCGCAAGATGCTTATGGTCCTTCTCTAATAATGGACCAACTTTCTCTCTCTCCTTACCTGTGGTTCTGCCTGGCTACTGGGGCTACCAGTTGTAAGCCTGCAGCCCACAGGGAGTTGTTTTGTTCCTCTCACACATGTAAATGGGTAAGCATTCAAGTGCACACACCTGCCTACGTCCACAGACCCTCGCGCTCACACACTTTTGTCAACAAGCTTTTTCGCAATTAAGAGTATCAGGGACCCATGTTGAAATACAAAAGCAGCACACCACGTGACGGCCATCACATAGAGTCCAGCAGCAAATGGGAAACGTTTAACTAGCTGTGGTCCTATTACTTGCGCTCTACCGTGGAACAACTGCTGGATGAGTCCTGCTGGAGAATATTGAACCTACAACAAGTCTGAGGTAAATAAAAATTCCACAGGAATATAATCAAACAGGGACCTACAACCCTTCCGAGCCAGATAGGAGTCGAACCTACAATCTTCTGATCCGTAGTCAGACGCGTTATCCATTGCGCCACTGGCCCTATGTAGACTTATGCATCCTTTTGTCCTTAAGTGGGCTAGAAAGTGTGTGTATGTGTGTGTGAAGGCACAAGGAAACCCATCTGACCTCCTGGAAGTCTGTTCTGTGAGGTTTTCCCAAGTTTTACAAAGGACTTTAGGAGAAGGAAGCACCTAAAAGCTAGGCGAAATGGTCCTAGATCCAAGGAAATCTTTTAGATCAGGCTCAGTTTCTTAAATAGTTTGCATTAACATAATCAGTTCCAGGTCTGTGTGGGGCTGAGCTTGGGAACTCCTTAGTAAGTAGGCGTTTACAACAATAAGGGGTTTAATATTACAACACAGGTGAACATTCAGACACATTATCATAAGCTCACCTTGTCCAGGGACCCAAGCATGCTGCCTTTCCACTCTCAGAGCCCTTCACCTAACCTACTGTTCAGCTGTTTCACCTTTAATATCACTGTTCCACAGGCAGCGTGACGTCACAATGCTCCTTGTCTGTAGCCCGAACCAGGAGCCTTTGCAAACCTGGTATAATCTACATACTTACGGTGTGTTTAGTCTTGGACCACAAATGCAGTGAAGAATAATGGATTGCTACTCTTCATACATTTTTGACCATTGGCTCAGATTTGAATGCGTACTGGCCATCTGAGCATCTCTGCCAGGCCACCCTATGTCTAGAGACTGTAGATTTAGAGAGTTTATAAACATTGTCAGTCCATCAATAAAGTGTACTCGCTTCGGCAGCACATATACTAAAATTGGAACGATACAGAGAAGATTAGCATGGCCCCTGCGCAAGGATGACACGCAAATTCGTGAAGCGTTCCATATTTTTAACAGCTTTTAGGAGAGAAATCTTTTTTGTTTTCAAGACTAATTGAAAAAATAAAGCAGGTCCCAGTGCTGTCCCCGTAATATGTATTTTTCAATTAGTCTCTCCTCAACATTTTTAATGTATTTGCTTTGCAGTAAAGAAGGTGCGCTCTATGTTCAGCTGCATTTAGCAAGGAAGCCTGCAGGACTTCTGGGACTTTTCTTTCTCTTTTTTAGCCTCACTGTCATTATTCTTCACCACCCCCAAATCTATACTGCTGCAGTGTTGTGTTGCTTTGTGGGAAGCAGGACAAAGAGAAGGGCAGGGCCTATGCAAATGAAGGCCTCAGGGATGTCTGGGAGTGCCTTTTTAGCAGTATTGTTAAAGTCCACCTTGCAACCGGATTGGTCGGGTAAGCTGAAAAACACCATGCCAGATTGGGCACCAGGTCTCTAGGCGCTTGGAGGACATATTGGGTCTACATCCCTCAGTTTCTGAGGTCCAAGAAATGTTCACCCTCTACCCTAATAGAGAGGTCTTGGCCGATCGTGGCTGAGAGGGGAAGAAGGTAGCAGTGCAAGATGCTTATGGTCCTTCTCTAATAATGGACCAACTTTCTCTCTCTCCTTACCTGTGGTTCTGCCTGGCTACTGGGGCTACCAGTTGTAAGCCTGCAGCCCACAGGGAGTTGGTTTGTTCCTCTCACACATGTAAATGGGTAAGCATTCAAGTGCACACACCTGCCTACGTCCACAGACCCTCGCGCACACACACTTTTGTCAACAAGCTTTTTCGCAATTAAGAGTATCAGGGACCCATGTTGAAATACAAAAGCAGCACACCACGTGACGGCCATCACATAAAGTCCAGCAGCAAATGGGAAACGTTTAACTAGCTGTGGTCCTATTACTTGCGCTCTACCGTGGAACAACTGCTGGATGAGTCCTGCTGGAGAATATTGAACCTACAACAAGTCTGAGGTAAATAAAAATTCCACAGGAATATAATCAAACAGGGACCTACAACCCTTCCGAGCCAGATAGGAGTCGAACCTACAATCTTCTGATCCGTAGTCAGACGCGTTATCCATTGCGCCACTGGCCCTATGTAGACTTACGCATCCTTTTGTCCTTAAGTGGGCTAGAAAGTGTGTGTATGTGTGTGTGAAGGCACAAGGAAACCCATCTGACCTCCTGGAAGTCTGTTCTGTGAGGTTTTCCCAAGTTTTACAAAGGACTTTAGGAGAAGGAAGCACCTAAAAGCTAGGCGAAATGGTCCTAGATCCAAGGAAATCTTTTAGATCAGGCTCAGTTTCTTAAATAGTTTGCATTAACATAATCAGTTCCAGGTCTGTGTGGGGCTGAGCTTGGGAACTCCTTAGTAAGTAGGCGTTTACAACAATAAGGGTTTTAATATTACAACACAGGTGAACATTCAGACACATTATCATAAGCTCACCTTGTCCAGGGACCCAAGCATGCTGCCTTTCCACTCTCAGAGCCCTTCACCTAACCTACTGTTCAGCTGTTTCACCTTTAATATCACTGTTCCACAGGCAGCGTGACGTCACAATGCTCCTTGTCTGTAGCCCGAACCAGGAGCCTTTGCAAACCTGGTATAATCTACATACTTACGGTGTGTTTAGTCTTGGACCACAAATGCAGTGAAGAATAATGGATTGCTACTCTTCATACATTTTTGACCATTGGCTCAGATTTGAATGCGTACTGGCCATCTGAGCATCTCTGCCAGGCCACCCTATGTCTAGAGACTGTAGATTTAGAGAGTTTATAAACATTGTCAGTTCATCAATAAAGTGTGCTCGCTTCGGCAGCACATATACTAAAATTGGAACGATACAGAGAAGATTAGCATGGCCCCTGCGCAAGGATGACACGCAAATTCGTGAAGCGTTCCATATTTTTAACAGCTTTTAGGAGAGAAATCTTTTTTGTTTTCAAGACTAATTGAAAAAATAAAGCAGGTCCCAGTGCTGTCCCCGTAATATGTATTTTTCAATTAGTCTCTCCTCAACATTTTTAATGTATTTGCTTTGCAGTAAAGAAGGTGCGCTCTATGTTCAGCTGCATTTAGCAAGGAAGCCTGCAGGACTTCTGGGACTTTTCTTTCTCTTTTTTAGCCTCACTGTCATTATTCTTCACCACCCCCAAATCTATACTGCTGCAGTGTTGTGTTGCTTTGTGGGAAGCAGGACAAAGAGAAGGGCAGGGCCTATGCAAATGAAGGCCTCAGTTATGTCTGGGAGTGCCTTTTTAGCAGTATTGTTAAAGTCCACCTTGCAACCGGATTGGTCGGGTAAGCTGAAAAACACCATGCCAGATTGGGCACCAGGTCTCTAGGCGCTTGGAGGACATATTGGGTCTACATCCCTCAGTTTCTGAGGTCCAAGAAATGTTCACCCTCTACCCTAATAGAGAGGTCTTGGCCGATCGTGGCTGAGAGGGGAAGAAGGTAGCAGTGCAAGATGCTTATGGTCCTTCTCTAATAATGGACCAACTTTCTCTCTCTCCTTACCTGTGGTTCTGCCTGGCTACTGGGGCTACCAGTTGTAAGCCTGCAGCCCACAGGGAGTTGGTTTGTTCCTCTCACACATGTAAATGGGTAAGCATTCAAGTGCACACACCTGCCTACGTCCACAGACCCTCGCGCACACACACTTTTGTCAACAAGCTTTTTCGCAATTAAGAGTATCAGGGACCCATGTTGAAATACAAAAGCAGCACACCACGTGACGGCCATCACATAGAGTCCAGCAGCAAATGGGAAACGTTTAACTAGCTGTGGTCCTATTACTTGCGCTCTACCGTGGAACAACTGCTGGATGAGTCCTGCTGGAGAATATTGAACCTACAACAAGTCTGAGGTAAATAAAAATTCCACAGGAATATAATCAAACAGGGACCTACAACCCTTCCGAGCCAGATAGGAGTCGAACCTACAATCTTCTGATCCGTAGTCAGACGCGTTATCCATTGCGCCACTGGCCCTATGTAGACTTACGCATCCTTTTGTCCTTAAGTGGGCTAGAAAGTGTGTGTATGTGTGTGTGAAGGCACAAGGAAACCCATCTGACCTCCTGGAAGTCTGTTCTGTGAGGTTTTCCCAAGTTTTACAAAGGACTTTAGGAGAAGGAAGCACCTAAAAGCTAGGCGAAATGGTCCTAGATCCAAGGAAATCTTTTAGATCAGGCTCAGTTTCTTAAATAGTTTGCATTAACATAATCAGTTCCAGGTCTGTGTGGGGCTGAGCTTGGGAACTCCTTAGTAAGTAGGCGTTTACAACAATAAGGGGTTTAATATTACAACACAGGTGAACATTCAGACACATTATCATAAGCTCACCTTGTCCAGGGACCCAAGCATGCTGCCTTTCCACTCTCAGAGCCCTTCACCTAACCTACTGTTCAGCTGTTTCACCTTTAATATCACTGTTCCACAGGCAGCGTGACGTCACAATGCTCCTTGTCTGTAGCCCGAACCAGGAGCCTTTGCAAACCTGGTATAATCTACATACTTACGGTGTGTTTAGTCTTGGACCACAAATGCAGTGAAGAATAATGGATTGCTACTCTTCATACATTTTTGACCATTGGCTCAGATTTGAATGCGTACTGGCCATCTGAGCATCTCTGCCAGGCCACCCTATGTCTAGAGACTGTAGATTTAGAGAGTTTATAAACATTGTCAGTTCATCAATAAAGTGTGCTCGCTTCGGCAGCACATATACTAAAATTGGAACGATACAGAGAAGATTAGCATGGCCCCTGCGCAAGGATGACACGCAAATTCGTGAAGCGTTCCATATTTTTAACAGCTTTTAGGAGAGAAATCTTTTTTGTTTTCAAGACTAATTGAAAAAATAAAGCAGGTCCCAGTGCTGTCCCCGTAATATGTATTTTTCAATTAGTCTCTCCTCAACATTTTTTATGTATTTGCTTTGCAGTAAAGAAGGTGCGCTCTATGTTCAGCTGCATTTAGCAAAGAAGCCTGCAGGACTTCTGGGACTTTTCTTTCTCTTTTTTAGCCTCACTGTCATTATTCTTCACCACCCCCAAATCTATACTGCTGCAGTGTTGTGTTGCTTTGTGGGAAGCAGGACAAAGAGAAGGGCAGGGCCTATGCAAATGAAGGCCTCAGGGATGTCTGGGAGTGCCTTTTTAGCAGTATTGTTAAAGTCCACCTTGCAACCGGATTGGTCGGGTAAGCTGAAAAACACCATGCCAGATTGGGCACCAGGTCTCTAGGCGCTTGGAGGACATATTGGGTCTACATCCCTCAGTTTCTGAGGTCCAAGAAATGTTCACCCTCTACCCTAATAGAGAGGTCTTGGCCGATCGTGGCTGAGAGGGGAAGAAGGTAGCAGTGCAAGATGCTTATGGTCCTTCTCTAATAATGGACCAACTTTCTCTCTCTCCTTACCTGTGGTTCTGCCTGGCTACTGGGGCTACCAGTTGTAAGCCTGCAGCCCACAGGGAGTTGGTTTGTTCCTCTCACACATGTAAATGGGTAAGCATTCAAGTGCACACACCTGCCTACGTCCACAGACCCTCGCGCACACACACTTTTGTCAACAAGCTTTTTCGCAATTAAGAGTATCAGGGACCCATGTTGAAATACAAAAGCAGCACACCACGTGACGGCCATCACATAAAGTCCAGCAGCAAATGGGAAACGTTTAACTAGCTGTGGTCCTATTACTTGCGCTCTACCGTGGAACAACTGCTGGATGAGTCCTGCTGGAGAATATTGAACCTACAACAAGTCTGAGGTAAATAAAAATTCCACAGGAATATAATCAAACAGGGACCTACAACCCTTCCGAGCCAGATAGGAGTCGAACCTACAATCTTCTGATCCGTAGTCAGACGCGTTATCCATTGCGCCACTGGCCCTATGTAGACTTACGCATCCTTTTGTCCTTAAGTGGGCTAGAAAGTGTGTGTATGTGTGTGTGAAGGCACAAGGAAACCCATCTGACCTCCTGGAAGTCTGTTCTGTGAGGTTTTCCCAAGTTTTACAAAGGACTTTAGGAGAAGGAAGCACCTAAAAGCTAGGCGAAATGGTCCTAGATCCAAGGAAATCTTTTAGATCAGGCTCAGTTTCTTAAATAGTTTGCATTAACATAATCAGTTCCAGGTCTGTGTGGGGCTGAGCTTGGGAACTCCTTAGTAAGTAGGCGTTTACAACAATAAGGGGTTTAATATTACAACACAGGTGAACATTCAGACACATTATCATAAGCTCACCTTGTCCAGGGACCCAAGCATGCTGCCTTTCCACTCTCAGAGCCCTTCACCTAACCTACTGTTCAGCTGTTTCACCTTTAATATCACTGTTCCACAGGCAGCGTGACGTCACAATGCTCCTTGTCTGTAGCCCGAACCAGGAGCCTTTGCAAACCTGGTATAATCTACATACTTACGGTGTGTTTAGTCTTGGACCACAAATGCAGTGAAGAATAATGGATTGCTACTCTTCATACATTTTTGACCATTGGCTCAGATTTGAATGCGTACTGGCCATCTGAGCATCTCTGCCAGGCCACCCTATGTCTAGAGACTGTAGATTTAGAGAGTTTATAAACATTGTCAGTTCATCAATAAAGTGTGCTCGCTTCGGCAGCACATATACTAAAATTGGAACGATACAGAGAAGATTAGCATGGCCCCTGCGCAAGGATGACACGCAAATTCGTGAAGCGTTCCATATTTTTTAACAGCTTTTAGGAGAGAAATCTTTTTTGTTTTCAAGACTAATTGAAAAAATAAAGCAGGTCCCAGTGCTGTCCCCGTAATATGTATTTTTCAATTAGTCTCTCCTCAACATTTTTAATGTATTTGCTTTGCAGTAAAGAAGGTGCGCTCTATGTTCAGCTGCATTTAGCAAGGAAGCCTGCAGGACTTCTGGGACTTTTCTTTCTCTTTTTTAGCCTCACTGTCATTATTCTTCACCACCCCCAAATCTATACTGCTGCAGTGTTGTGTTGCTTTGTGGGAAGCAGGACAAAGAGAAGGGCAGGGCCTATGCAAATGAAGGCCTCAGGGATGTCTGGGAGTGCCTTTTTAGCAGTATTGTTAAAGTCCACCTTGCAACCGGATTGGTCGGGTAAGCTGAAAAACACCATGCCAGATTGGGCACCAGGTCTCTAGGCGCTTGGAGGACATATTGGGTCTACATCCCTCAGTTTCTGAGGTCCAAGAAATGTTCACCCTCTACCCTAATAGAGAGGTCTTGGCCGATCGTGGCTGAGAGGGGAAGAAGGTAGCAGTGCAAGATGCTTATGGTCCTTCTCTAATAATGGACCAACTTTCTCTCTCTCCTTACCTGTGGTTCTGCCTGGCTACTGGGGCTACCAGTTGTAAGCCTGCAGCCCACAGGGAGTTGGTTTGTTCCTCTCACACATGTAAATGGGTAAGCATTCAAGTGCACACACCTGCCTACGTCCACAGACCCTCGCGCACACACACTTTTGTCAACAAGCTTTTTCGCAATTAAGAGTATCAGGGACCCATGTTGAAATACAAAAGCAGCACACCACGTGACGGCCATCACATAGAGTCCAGCAGCAAATGGGAAACGTTTAACTAGCTGTGGTCCTATTACTTGCGCTCTACCGTAGAACAACTGCTGGATGAGTCCTGCTGGAGAATATTGAACCTACAACAAGTCTGAGGTAAATAAAAATTCCACAGGAATATAATCAAACAGGGACCTACAACCCTTCCGAGCCAGATAGGAGTCGAACCTACAATCTTCTGATCCGTAGTCAGACGCGTTATCCATTGCGCCACTGGCCCTATGTAGACTTACGCATCCTTTTGTCCTTAAGTGGGCTAGAAAGTGTGTGTATGTGTGTGTGAAGGCACAAGGAAACCCATCTGACCTCCTGGAAGTCTGTTCTGTGAGGTTTTCCCAAGTTTTACAAAGGACTTTAGGAGAAGGAAGCACCTAAAAGCTAGGCGAAATGGTCCTAGATCCAAGGAAATCTTTTAGATCAGGCTCAGTTTCTTAAATAGTTTGCATTAACATAATCAGTTCCAGGTCTGTGTGGGGCTGAGCTTGGGAACTCCTTAGTAAGTAGGCGTTTACAACAATAAGGGGTTTAATATTACAACACAGGTGAACATTCAGACACATTATCATAAGCTCACCTTGTCCAGGGACCCAAGCATGCTGCCTTTCCACTCTCAGAGCCCTTCACCTAACCTACTGTTCAGCTGTTTCACCTTTAATATCACTGTTCCACAGGCAGCGTGACGTCACAATGCTCCTTGTCTGTAGCCCGAACCAGGAGCCTTTGCAAACCTGGTATAATCTACATACTTACGGTGTGTTTAGTCTTGGACCACAAATGCAGTGAAGAATAATGGATTGCTACTCTTCATACATTTTTGACCATTGGCTCAGATTTGAATGCGTACTGGCCATCTGAGCATCTCTGCCAGGCCACCCTATGTCTAGAGACTGTAGATTTAGAGAGTTTATAAACATTGTCAGTTCATCAATAAAGTGTGCTCGCTTCGGCAGCACATATACTAAAATTGGAACGATACAGAGAAGATTAGCATGGCCCCTGCGCAAGGATGACACGCAAATTCGTGAAGCGTTCCATATTTTTAACAGCTTTTAGGAGAGAAATCTTTTTTGTTTTCAAGACTAATTGAAAAAATAAAGCAGGTCCCAGTGCTGTCCCCGTAATATGTATTTTTCAATTAGTCTCTCCTCAACATTTTTAATGTATTTGCTTTGCAGTAAAGAAGGTGCGCTCTATGTTCAGCTGCATTTAGCAAGGAAGCCTGCAGGACTTCTGGGACTTTTCTGTCTCTTTTTTAGCCTCACTGTCATTATTCTTCACCACCCCCAAATCTATACTGCTGCAGTGTTGTGTTGCTTTGTGGGAAGCAGGACAAAGAGAAGGGCAGGGCCTATGCAAATGAAGGCCTCAGGGATGTCTGGGAGTGCCTTTTTAGCAGTATTGTTAAAGTCCACCTTGCAACCGGATTGGTCGGGTAAGCTGAAAAACACCATGCCAGATTGGGCACCAGGTCTCTAGGCGCTTGGAGGACATATTGGGTCTACATCCCTCAGTTTCTGAGGTCCAAGAAATGTTCACCCTCTACCCTAATAGAGAGGTCTTGGCGGATCGTGGCTGAGAAGGTTAGAAGGTTGCAGCGCAAGATGCTTATGGTCCTTCTCTAATAATGGACCAACTTTCTCTCTCTCCTTACCTGTGGTTCTGCCTGGCTACTGGGGCTACCAGTTGTAAGCCTGCAGCCCACAGGGAGTTGGTTTGTTCCTCTCACACATGTAAATGGGTAAGCATTCAAGTGCACACACCTGCCTACGTCCACAGACCCTCGCGCACACACACTTTTGTCAACAAGCTTTTTCGCAATTAAGAGTATCAGGGACCCATGTTGAAATACAAAAGCAGCACACCACGTGACGGCCATCACATAGAGTCCAGCAGCAAATGGGAAACGTTTAACTAGCTGTGGTCCTATTACTTGCGCTCTACCGTGGAACAACTGCTGGATGAGTCCTGCTGGAGAATATTGAACCTACAACAAGTCTGAGGTAAATAAAAATTCCACAGGAATATAATCAAACAGGGACCTACAACCCTTCCGAGCCAGATAGGAGTCGAACCTACAATCTTCTGATCCGTAGTCAGACGCGTTATCCATTGCGCCACTGGCCCTATGTAGACTTACGCATCCTTTTGTCCTTAAGTGGGCTAGAAAGTGTGTGTATGTGTGTGTGAAGGCACAAGGAAACCCATCTGACCTCCTGGAAGTCTGTTCTGTGAGGTTTTCCCAAGTTTTACAAAGGACTTTAGGAGAAGGAAGCACCTAAAAGCTAGGCGAAATGGTCCTAGATCCAAGGAAATCTTTTAGATCAGGCTCAGTTTCTTAAATAGTTTGCATTAACATAATCAGTTCCAGGTCTGTGTGGGGCTGAGTTTGGGAACTCCTTAGTAAGTAGGCGTTTACAACAATAAGGGGTTTAATATTACAACACAGGTGAACATTCAGACACATTATCATAAGCTCACCTTGTACAGGGACCCAAGCATGCTGCCTTTCCACTCTCAGAGCCCTTCACCTAACCTACTGTGCAGCTGTTTCACCTTTAATATCACTGTTCCACAGGCAGCGTGACGTCACAATGCTCCTTGTCTGTAGCCCGAACCAGGAGCCTTTGCAAACCTGGTATAATCTACATACTTACGGTGTGTTTAGTCTTGGACCACAAATGCAGTGAAGAATAATGGATTGCTACTCTTCATACATTTTTGACCATTGGCTCAGATTTGAATGCGTACTGGCCATCTGAGCATCTCTGCCAGGCCACCCTATGTCTAGAGACTGTAGATTTAGAGAGTTTATAAACATTGTCAGTTCATCAATAAAGTGTGCTCGCTTCGGCAGCACATATACTAAAATTGGAACGATACAGAGAAGATTAGCATGGCCCCTGCGCAAGGATGACACGCAAATTCGTGAAGCGTTCCATATTTTTAACAGCTTTTAGGAGAGAAATCTTTTTTGTTTTCAAGACTAATTGAAAAAATAAAGCAGGTCCCAGTGCTGTCCCCGTAATATGTATTTTTCAATTAGTCTCTCCTCAACATTTTTAATGTATTTGCTTTGCAGTAAAGAAGGTGCGCTCTATGTTCAGCTGCATTTAGCAAGGAAGCCTGCAGGACTTCTGGGACTTTTCTTTCTCTTTTTTAGCCTCACTGTCATTATTCTTCACCACCCCCAAATCTATACTGCTGCAGTGTTGTGTTGCTTTGTGGGAAGCAGGACAAAGAGAAGGGCAGGGCCTATGCAAATGAAGGCCTCAGGGATGTCTGGGAGTGCCTTTTTAGCAGTATTGTTAAAGTCCACCTTGCAACCGGATTGGTCGGGTAAGCTGAAAAACACCATGCCAGATTGGGCACCAGGTGTCTAGGCGCTTGGAGGACATATTGGGTCTACATCCCTCAGTTTCTGAGGTCCAAGAAATGTTCACCCTCTACCCTAATAGAGAGGTCTTGGCCGATCGTGGCTGAGAAGGGAAGAAGGTTGCAGCGCAAGATGCTTATGGTCCTTCTCTAATAATGGACCAACTTTCTCTCTCTCCTTACCTGTGGTTCTGCCTGGCTACTGGGGCTACCAGTTGTAAGCCTGCAGCCCACAGGGAGTTGGTTTGTTCCTCTCACACATGTAAATGGGTAAGCATTCAAGTGCACACACCTGCCTACGTCCACAGACCCTCGCGCACACACACTTTTGTCAACAAGCTTTTTCGCAATTAAGAGTATCAGGGACCCATGTTGAAATACAAAAGCAGCACACCACGTGACGGCCATCACATAGAGTCCAGCAGCAAATGGGAAACGTTTAACTAGCTGTGGTCCTATTAAATGCGCTCTACCGTGGAACAACTGCTGGATGAGTCCTGCTGGAGAATATTGAACCTACAACAAGTCTGAGGTAAATAAAAATTCCACAGGAATATAATCAAACAGGGACCTACAACCCTTCCGAGCCAGATAGGAGTCGAACCTACAATCTTCTGATCCGTAGTCAGACGCGTTATCCATTGCGCCACTGGCCCTATGTAGACTTACGCATCCTTTTGTCCTTAAGTGGGCTAGAAAGTGTGTGTATGTGTGTGTGAAGGCACAAGGAAACCCATCTGACCTCCTGGAAGTCTGTTCTGTGAGGTTTTCCCAAGTTTTACAAAGGACTTTAGGAGAAGGAAGCACCTAAAAGCTAGGCGAAATGGTCCTAGATCCAAGGAAATCTTTTAGATCAGGCTCAGTTTCTTAAATAGTTTGCATTAACATAATCAGTTCCAGGTCTGTGTGGGGCTGAGCTTGGGAACTCCTTAGTAAGTAGGCGTTTACAACAATAAGGGGTTTAATATTACAACACAGGTGAACATTCAGACACATTATCATAAGCTCACCTTGTCCAGGGACCCAAGCATGCTGCCTTTCCACTCTCAGAGCCCTTCACCTAACCTACTGTGCAGCTGTTTCACCTTTAATATCACTGTTCAACAGGCAGCGTGACGTCACAATGCTCCTTGTCTGTAGCCCGAACCAGGAGCCTTTGCAAACCTGGTATAATCTACATACTTACGGTGTGTTTAGTCTTGGACCACAAATGCAGTGAAGAATAATGGATTGCTACTCTTCATACATTTTTGACCATTGGCTCAGATTTGAATGCGTACTGGCCATCTGAGCATCTCTGCCAGGCCACCCTATGTCTAGAGACTGTAGATTTAGAGAGTTTATAAACATTGTCAGTTCATCAATAAAGTGTGCTCGCTTCGGCAGCACATATACTAAAATTGGAACGATACAGAGAAGATTAGCATGGCCCCTGCGCAAGGATGACACGCAAATTCGTGAAGCGTTCCATATTTTTAACAGCTTTTAGGAGAGAAATCTTTTTTGTTTTCAAGACTAATTGAAAAAATAAAGCAGGTCCCAGTGCTGTCCCCGTAATATGTATTTTTCAATTAGTCTCTCCTCAACATTTTTAATGTATTTGCTTTGCAGTAAAGAAGGTGCGCTCTATGTTCAGCTGCATTTAGCAAGGAAGCCTGCAGGACTTCTGGGACTTTTCTTTCTCTTTTTTAGCCTCACTGTCATTATTCTTCACCACCCCCAAATCTATACTGCTGCAGTGTTGTGTTGCTTTGTGGGAAGCAGGACAAAGAGAAGGGCAGGGCCTATGCAAATGAAGGCCTCAGGGATGTCTGGGAGTGCCTTTTTAGCAGTATTGTTAAAGTCCACCTTGCAACCGGATTGGTCGGGTAAGCTGAAAAACACCATGCCAGATTGGGCACCAGGTCTCTAGGCGCTTGGAGGACATATTGGGTCTACATCCCTCAGTTTCTGAGGTCCAAGAAATGTTCACCCTCTACCCTAATAGAGAGGTCTTGGCTGATCGTGGCTGAGAAGGGAAGAAGGTTGCAGCGCAAGATGCTTATGGTCCTTCTCTAATAATGGACCAACTTTCTCTCTCTCCTTACCTGTGGTTCTGCCTGGCTACTGGGGCTACCAGTTGTAAGCCTGCAGCCCACAGGGAGTTGGTTTGTTCCTCTCACACATGTAAATGGGTAAGCATTCAAGTGCACACACCTGCCTACGTCCACATACCCTCGCGCACACACACTTTTGTCAACAAGCTTTTTCGCAATTAAGAGTATCAGGGACCCATGTTGAAATACAAAAGCAGCACACCACGTGACGGCCATCACATAGAGTCCAGCAGCAAATGGGAAACGTTTAACTAGCTGTGGTCCTATTACTTGCGCTCTACCGTGGAACAACTGCTGGATGAGTCCTGCTGGAGAATATTGAACCTACAACAAGTCTGAGGTAAATAAAAATTCCACAGGAATATAATCAAACAGGGACCTACAACCCTTCCGAGCCAGATAGGAGTCGAACCTACAATCTTCTGATCCGTAGTCAGACGCGTTATCCATTGCGCCACTGGCCCTATGTAGACTTACGCATCCTTTTGTCCTTAAGTGGGCTAGAAAGTGTGTGTATGTGTGTGTGAAGGCACAAGGAAACCCATCTGACCTCCTGGAAGTCTGTTCTGTGAGGTTTTCCCAAGTTTTACAAAGGACTTTAGGAGAAGGAAGCACCTAAAAGCTAGGCGAAATGGTCCTAGATCCAAGGAAATCTTTTAGATCAGGCTCAGTTTCTTAAATAGTTTGCATTAACATAATCAGTTCCAGGTCTGTGTGGGGCTGAGCTTGGGAACTCCTTAGTAAGTAGGCATTTACAACAATAAGGGGTTTAATATTACAACACAGGTGAACATTCAGACACATTATCATAAGCTCACCTTGTCCAGGGACCCAAGCATGCTGCCTTTCCACTCTCAGAGCCCTTCACCTAACCTACTGTGCAGCTGTTTCACCTTTAATATCACTGTTCCACAGGCAGCGTGACGTCACAATGCTCCTTGTCTGTAGCCCGAACCAGGAGCCTTTGCAAACCTGGTATAATCTACATACTTACGGTGTGTTTAGTCTTGGACCACAAATGCAGTGAAGAATAATGGATTGCTACTCTTCATACATTTTTGACCATTGGCTCAGATTTGAATGCGTACTGGCCATCTGAGCATCTCTGCCAGGCCACCCTATGTCTAGAGACTGTAGATTTAGAGAGTTTATAAACATTGTCAGTTCATCAATAAAGTGTGCTCGCTTCGGCAGCACATATACTAAAATTGGAACGATACAGAGAAGATTAGCATGGCCCCTGCGCAAGGATGACACGCAAATTCGTGAAGCGTTCCATATTTTTAACAGCTTTTAGGAGAGAAATCTTTTTTGTTTTCAAGACTAATTGAAAAAATAAAGCAGGTCCCAGTGCTGTCCCCGTAATATGTATTTTTCAATTAGTCTCTCCTCAACATTTTTAATGTATTTGCTTTGCAGTAAAGAAGGTGCGCTCTATGTTCAGCTGCATTTAGCAAGGAAGCCTGCAGGACTTCTGGGACTTTTCTTTCTCTTTTTTAGCCTCACTGTCATTATTCTTCACCACCCCCAAATCTATACTGCTGCAGTGTTGTGTTGCTTTGTGGGAAGCAGGACAAAGAGAAGGGCAGGGCCTATGCAAATGAAGGCCTCAGGGATGTCTGGGAGTGCCTTTTTAGCAGTATTGTTAAAGTCCACCTTGCAACCGGATTGGTCGGGTAAGCTGAAAAACACCATGCCAGATTGGGCACCAGGTGTCTAGGCGCTTGGAGGACATATTGGGTCTACATCCCTCAGTTTCTGAGGTCCAAGAAATGTTCACCCTCTACCCTAATAGAGAGGTCTTGGCCGATCGTGGCTGAGAAGGGAAGAAGGTTGCAGCGCAAGATGCTTATGGTCCTTCTCTAATAATGGACCAACTTTCTCTCTCTCCTTACCTGTGGTTCTGCCTGGCTACTGGGGCTACCAGTTGTAAGCCTGCAGCCCACAGGGAGTTGGTTTGTTCCTCTCACACATGTAAATGGGTAAGCATTCAAGTGCACACACCTGCCTACGTCCACAGACCCTCGCGCACACACACTTTTGTCAACAAGCTTTTTCGCAATTAAGAGTATCAGGGACCCATGTTGAAATACAAAAGCAGCACACCACGTGACGGCCATCACATAGAGTCCAGCAGCAAATGGGAAACGTTTAACTAGCTGTGGTCCTATTAAATGCGCTCTACCGTGGAACAACTGCTGGATGAGTCCTGCTGGAGAATATTGAACCTACAACAAGTCTGAGGTAAATAAAAATTCCACAGGAATATAATCAAACAGGGACCTACAACCCTTCCGAGCCAGATAGGAGTCGAACCTACAATCTTCTGATCCGTAGTCAGACGCGTTATCCATTGCGCCACTGGCCCTATGTAGACTTACGCATCCTTTTGTCCTTAAGTGGGCTAGAAAGTGTGTGTATGTGTGTGTGAAGGCACAAGGAAACCCATCTGACCTCCTGGAAGTCTGTTCTGTGAGGTTTTTCCAAGTTTTACAAAGGACTTTAGGAGAAGGAAGCACCTAAAAGCTAGGCGAAATGGTCCTAGATCCAAGGAAATCTTTTAGATCAGGCTCAGTTTCTTAAATAGTTTGCATTAACATAATCAGTTCCAGGTCTGTGTGGGGCTGAGCTTGGGAACTCCTTAGTAAGTAGGCGTTTACAACAATAAGGGGTTTAATATTACAACACAGGTGAACATTCAGACACATTATCATAAGCTCACCTTGTCCAGGGACCCAAGCATGCTGCCTTTCCACTCTCAGAGCCCTTCACCTAACCTACTGTGCAGCTGTTTCACCTTTAATATCACTGTTCAACAGGCAGCGTGACGTCACAATGCTCCTTGTCTGTAGCCCGAACCAGGAGCCTTTGCAAACCTGGTATAATCTACATACTTACGGTGTGTTTAGTCTTGGACCACAAATGCAGTGAAGAATAATGGATTGCTACTCTTCATACATTTTTGACCATTGGCTCAGATTTGAATGCGTACTGGCCATCTGAGCATCTCTGCCAGGCCACCCTATGTCTAGAGACTGTAGATTTAGAGAGTTTATAAACATTGTCAGTTCATCAATAAAGTGTGCTCGCTTCGGCAGCACATATACTAAAATTGGAACGATACAGAGAAGATTAGCATGGCCCCTGCGCAAGGATGACACGCAAATTCGTGAAGCGTTCCATATTTTTAACAGCTTTTAGGAGAGAAATCTTTTTTGTTTTCAAGACTAATTGAAAAAATAAAGCAGGTCCCAGTGCTGTCCCCGTAATATGTATTTTTCAATTAGTCTCTCCTCAACATTTTTAATGTATTTGCTTTGCAGTAAAGAAGGTGCGCTCTATGTTCAGCTGCATTTAGCAAGGAAGCCTGCAGGACTTCTGGGACTTTTCTTTCTCTTTTTTAGCCTCACTGTCATTATTCTTCACCACCCCCAAATCTATACTGCTGCAGTGTTGTGTTGCTTTGTGGGAAGCAGGACAAAGAGAAGGGCAGGGCCTATGCAAATGAAGGCCTCAGGGATGTCTGGGAGTGCCTTTTTAGCAGTATTGTTAAAGTCCACCTTGCAACCGGATTGGTCGGGTAAGCTGAAAAACACCATGCCAGATTGGGCACCAGGTCTCTAGGCGCTTGGAGGACATATTGGGTCTACATCCCTCAGTTTCTGAGGTCCAAGAAATGTTCACCCTCTACCCTAATAGAGAGGTCTTGGCTGATCGTGGCTGAGAAGGGAAGAAGGTTGCAGCGCAAGATGCTTATGGTCCTTCTCTAATAATGGACCAACTTTCTCTCTCTCCTTACCTGTGGTTCTGCCTGGCTACTGGGGCTACCAGTTGTAAGCCTGCAGCCCACAGGGAGTTGGTTTGTTCCTCTCACACATGTAAATGGGTAAGCATTCAAGTGCACACACCTGCCTACGTCCACAGACCCTCGCGCACACACACTTTTGTCAACAAGCTTTTTCGCAATTAAGAGTATCAGGGACCCATGTTGAAATACAAAAGCAGCACACCACGTGACGGCCATCACATAGAGTCCAGCAGCAAATGGGAAACGTTTAACTAGCTGTGGTCCTATTACTTGCGCTCTACCGTGGAACAACTGCTGGATGAGTCCTGCTGGAGAATATTGAACCTACAACAAGTCTGAGGTAAATAAAAATTCCACAGGAATATAATCAAACAGGGACCTACAACCCTTCCGAGCCAGATAGGAGTCGAACCTACAATCTTCTGATCCGTAGTCAGACGCGTTATCCATTGCGCCACTGGCCCTATGTAGACTTACGCATCCTTTTGTCCTTAAGTGGGCTAGAAAGTGTGTGTATGTGTGTGTGAAGGCACAAGGAAACCCATCTGACCTCCTGGAAGTCTGTTCTGTGAGGTTTTCCCAAGTTTTACAAAGGACTTTAGGAGAAGGAAGCACCTAAAAGCTAGGCGAAATGGTCCTAGATCCAAGGAAATCTTTTAGATCAGGCTCAGTTTCTTAAATAGTTTGCATTAACATAATCAGTTCCAGGTCTGTGTGGGGCTGAGCTTGGGAACTCCTTAGTAAGTAGGCATTTACAACAATAAGGGGTTTAATATTACAACACAGGTGAACATTCAGACACATTATCATAAGCTCACCTTGTCCAGGGACCCAAGCATGCTGCCTTTCCACTCTCAGAGCCCTTCACCTAACCTACTGTGCAGCTGTTTCACCTTTAATATCACTGTTCCACAGGCAGCGTGACGTCACAATGCTCCTTGTCTGTAGCCCGAACCAGGAGCCTTTGCAAACCTGGTATAATCTACATACTTACGGTGTGTTTAGTCTTGGACCACAAATGCAGTGAAGAATAATGGATTGCTACTCTTCATACATTTTTGACCATTGGCTCAGATTTGAATGCGTACTGGCCATCTGAGCATCTCTGCCAGGCCACCCTATGTCTAGAGACTGTAGATTTAGAGAGTTTATAAACATTGTCAGTTCATCAATAAAGTGTGGTCGCTTCGGCAGCACATATACTAAAATTGGAACGATACAGAGAAGATTAGCATGGCCCCTGCGCAAGGATGACACGCAAATTCGTGAAGGGTTCCATATTTTTAACAGCTTTTAGGAGAGAAATCTTTTTTGTTTTCAAGACTAATTGAAAAAATAAAGCAGGTCCCAGTGCTGTCCCCGTAATATGTATTTTTCAATTAGTCTCTCCTCAACATTTTTAATGTATTTGCTTTGCAGTAAAGAAGGTGCGCTCTATGTTCAGCTGCATTTAGCAAGGAAGCCTGCAGGACTTCTGGGACTTTTCTTTCTCTTTATTAGCCTCACTGTCATTATTCTTCACCACCCCTAAATCTATACTGCTGCAGTGTTGTGTTGCTTTGTGGGAAGCAGGACAAAGAGAAGGGCAGGGCCTATGCAAATGAAGGCCTCAGGGATGTCTGGGAGTGCCTTTTTAGCAGTATTGTTAAAGTCCACCTTGCAACCGGATTGGTCGGGTAAGCTGAAAAACACCATGCCAGATTGGGCACTAGGTCTCTAGGCGCTTGGAGGACATATTGGGTCTACATCCCTCAGTTTCTGAGGTCCAAGAAATGTTCACCCTCTACCCTAATAGAGAGGTCTTGGCCGATCGTGGCTGAGAGGGGAAGAAGGTAGCAGTGCAAGATGCTTATGGTCCTTCTCTAATAATGGACCAACTTTCTCTCTCTCCTTACCTATGGTTCTGCCTGGCTACTGGGGCTACCAGTTGTAAGCCTGCAGCCCACAGGGAGTTGGTTTGTTCCTCTCACACATGTAAATGGGTAAGCATTCAAGTACACACACCTGCCTACGTCCACAGACCCTCGCGCACACACACTTTTGTCAACAAGCTTTTTCGCAATTAAGAGTATCAGGGACCCATGTTGAAATACAAAAGCAGCACACCACGTGACGGCCATCACATAGAGTCCAGCAGCAAATGGGAAACGTTTAACTAGCTGTGGTCCTATTACTTGCGCTCTACCGTGGAACAACTGCTGGATGAGTCCTGCTGGAGAATATTGAACCTACAACAAGTCTGAGGTAAATAAAAATTCCACAGGAATATAATCAAACAGGGACCTACAACCCTTCCGAGCCAGATAGGAGTCGAACCTACAATCTTCTGATCCGTAGTCAGACGCGTTATCCACTGCGCCACTGGCCCTATATAGACTTACGCATCCTTTTGTCCTTAAGTGGGCTAGAAAGTGTGTGTATGTGTGTGTGAAGGCACAAGGAAAGCCATCTGACCTCCTGGAAGTCTGTTCTGTGAGGTTTTCCCAAGTTTTACAAAGGACTTTAGGAGAAGGAAGCACCTAAAAGCTAGGCGAAATGGTCCTAGATCCAAGGAAATCTTTTAGATCAGGCTCAGTTTCTTAAATAGTTTGCATTAACATAATCAGTTCCAGGTCTGTGTGGGGCTGAGCTTGAGAACTCCTTAGTAAGTAGGCGTTTACAACAATAAGGGGTTTAATATTACAACACAGGTGAACATTCAGACACATTATCATAAGCTCACCTTGTCCAGGGACCCAAGCATGCTGCCTTTCCACTCTCAGAGCCCTTCACCTAACCTACTGTGCAGCTGTTTCACCTTTAATATCACTGTTCCACAGGCAGCGTGACGTCACAATGCTCCTTGTCTGTAGCCCGACCCAGGAGCCTTTGCAAACCTGGTATAATCTACATACTTACGGTGTGTTTAGTCTTGGACCACAAATGCAGTGAAGAATAATGGATTGCTACTCTTCATACATTTTTGACCATTGGCTCAGATTTGAATGCGTACTGGCCATCTGAGCATCTCTGCCAGGCCACCCTATGTCTAGAGACTGTAGATTTAGAGAGTTTATAAACATTGTCAGTTCATCAATAAAGTGTGGTCGCTTCGGCAGCACATATACTAAAATTGGAACGATACAGAGAAGATTAGCATGGCCCCTGTGCAAGGATGACACGCAAATTCGTGAAGCGTTCCATATTTTTAACAGCTTTTAGGAGAGAAATCTTTTTTGTTTTCAAGACTAATTGAAAAAATAAAGCAGGTCCCAGTGCTGTCCCCGTAATATGTATTTTTCAATTAGTCTCTCCTCAACATTTTTAATGTATTTGCTTTGCAGTAAAGAAGGTGCGCTCTATGTTCAGCTGCATTTAGCAAGGAAGCCTGCAGGACTTCTGGGACTTTTCTTTCTCTTTATTAGCCTCACTGTCATTATTCTTCACCACCCCCAAATCTATACTGCTGCAGTGTTGTGTTGCTTTGTGGGAAGCAGGACAAAGAGAAGGGCAGGGCCTATGCAAATGAAGGCCTCAGGGATGTCTGGGAGTGCCTTTTTAGCAGTATTGTTAAAGTCCACCTTGCAACCGGATTGGTCGGGTAAGCTGAAAAACACCATGCCAGATTGGGCACCAGGTCTCTAGGCGCTTGGAGGACATATTGGGTCTACATCCCTCAGTTTCTGAGGTCCAAGAAATGTTCACCCTCTACCCTAATAGAGAGGTCTTGGCCGATCGTGGCTGAGAAGGGAAGAAGGTTGCAGCGCAAGATGCTTATGGTCCTTCTCTAATAATGGACCAACTTTCTCTCTCTCCTTACCTGTGGTTCTGCCTGGCTACTGGGGCTACCAGTTGTAAGCCTGCAGCCCACAGGGAGTTGGTTTGTTCCTCTCACACATGTAAATGGGTAAGCATTCAAGTGCACACACCTGCCTACGTCCACAGACCCTCGCGCACACACACTTTTGTCAACAAGCTTTTTCGCAATTAAGAGTATCAGGGACCCATGTTGAAATACAAAAGCAGCACACCACGTGACGGCCATCACATAGAGTCCAGCAGCAAATGGGAAACGTTTAACTAGCTGTGGTCCTATTACTTGCGCTCTACCGTGGAACAACTGCTGGATGAGTCCTGCTGGAGAATATTGAACCTACAACAAGTCTGGGGTAAATAAAAATTCCACAGGAATATAATCAAACAGGGACCTACAACCCTTCCGAGCCAGATAGGAGTCGAACCTACAATCTTCTGATCCGTAGTCAGACGCGTTATCCATTGCGCCACTGGCCCTATGTAGACTTACGCATCCTTTTGTCCTTAAGTGGGCTAGAAAGTGTGTGTATGTGTGTGTGAAGGCACAAGGAAACCCATCTGACCTCCTGGAAGTCTGTTCTGTGAGGTTTTCCCAAGTTTTACAAAGGACTTTAGGAGAAGGAAGCACCTAAAAGCTAGGCGAAATGGTCCTAGATCCAAGGAAATCTTTTAGATCAGGCTCAGTTTCTTAAATAGTTTGCATTAACATAATCAGTTCCAGGTCTGTGTGGGGCTGAGCTTGGGAACTCCTTAGTAAGTAGGCGTTTACAACAATAAGGGGTTTAATATCACAACACAGGTGAACATTCAGACACATTCTCATAAGCTCACCTTGTACAGGGACCCAAGCATGCTGCCTTTCCACTCTCAGAGCCCTTCACCTAACCTACTGTGCAGCTGTTTCACCTTTAATATCACTGTTCCACAGGCAGCGTGACGTCACAATGCTCCTTGTCTGTAGCCCGAACCAGGAGCCTTTGCAAACCTGGTATAATCTACATACTTACGGTGTGTTTAGTCTTGGACCACAAATGCAGTGAAGAATAATGGATTGCTACTCTTCATACATTTTTGACCATTGGCTCAGATTTGAATGCGTACTGGCCATCTGAGCATCTCTGCCAGGCCACCCTATGTCTAGAGACTGTAGATTTAGAGAGTTTATAAACATTGTCAGTTCATCAATAAAGTGTGCTCGCTTCGGCAGCACATATACTAAAATTGGAACGATACAGAGAAGATTAGCATGGCCCCTGCGCAAGGATGACACGCAAATTCGTGAAGCGTTCCATATTTTTAACAGCTTTCAGGAGAGAAATCTTTTTTGTTTTCAAGACTAATTGAAAAAATAAAGCAGGTCCCAGTGCTGTCCCCGTAATATGTATTTTTCAATTAGTCTCTCCTCAACATTTTTAATGTATTTGCTTTGCAGTAAAGAAGGTGCGCTCTATGTTCAGCTGCATTTAGCAAGGAAGCCTGCAGGACTTCTGGGACTTTTCTTTCTCTTTTTTAGCCTCACTGTCATTATTCTTCACCACCCCCAAATCTATACTGCTGCAGTGTTGTGTTGCTTTGTGGGAAGCAGGACAAAGAGAAGGGCAGGGCCTATGCAAATGAAGGCCTCAGGGATGTCTGGGAGTGCCTTTTTAGCAGTATTGTTAAAGTCCACCTTGCAACCGGATTGGTCGGGTAAGCTGAAAAACACCATGCCAGATTGGGCACCAGGTCTCTAGGCGCTTGGAGGACATATTGGGTCTACATCCCTCAGTTTCTGAGGTCCAAGAAATGTTCACCCTCTACCCTAATAGAGAGGTCTTGGCCGATCGTGGCTGAGAGGGGAAGAAGGTAGCAGTGCAAGATGCTTATGGTCCTTCTCTAATAATGGACCAACTTTCTCTCTCTCCTTACCTGTGGTTCTGCCTGGCTACTGGGGCTACCAGTTGTAAGCCTGCAGCCCACAGGGAGTTGGTTTGTTCCTCTCACACATGTAAATGGGTAAGCATTCAAGTGCACACATCTGCCTACGTCCACAGACCCTCGCGCACACACACTTTTGTCAACAAGCTTTTTCGCAATTAAGAGTATCAGGGACCCATGTTGAAATACAAAAGCAGCACACCACGTGACGGCCATCACATAGAGTCCAGCAGCAAATGGGAAACGTTTAACTAGCTGTGGTCCTATTACTTGCGCTCTACCGTGGAACAACTGCTGGATGAGTCCTGCTGGAGAATATTGAACCTACAACAAGTCTGAGGTAAATAAAAATTCCACAGGAATATAATCAAACAGGGACCTACAACCCTTCCGAGCCAGATAGGAGTCGAACCTACAATCTTCTGATCCGTAGTCAGACGCGTTATCCATTGCACCACTGGCCCTATGTAGACTTACGCATCCTTTTGTCCTTAAGTGGGCTAGAAAGTGTGTGTATGTGTGTGTGAAGGCACAAGGAAACCCATCTGACCTCCTGGAAGTCTGTTCTGTGAGGTTTTCCCAAGTTTTACAAAGGACTTTAGGAGAAGGAAGCACCTAAAAGCTAGGCGAAATGGTCCTAGATCCAAGGAAATCTTTTAGATCAGGCTCAGTTTCTTAAATAGTTTGCATTAACATAATCAGTTCCAGGTCTGTGTGGGGCTGAGCTTGAGAACTCCTTAGTAAGTAGGCGTTTACAACAATAAGGGGTTTAATATTACAACACAGGTGAACATTCAGACACATTATCATAAGCTCACCTTGTCCAGGGACCCAAGCATGCTGCCTTTCCACTCTCAGAGCCCTTCACCTAACCTACTGTGCAGCTGTTTCACCTTTAATATCACTGTTCCACAGGCAGCGTGACGTCACAATGCTCCTTGTCTGTAGCCCGACCCAGGAGCCTTTGCAAACCTGGTATAATCTACATACTTACGGTGTGTTTAGTCTTGGACCACAAATGCAGTGAAGAATAATGGATTGCTACTCTTCATACATTTTTGACCATTGGTTCAGATTTGAATGCGTACTGGCCATCTGAGCATCTCTGCCAGGCCACCCTATGTCTAGAGACTGTAGATTTAGAGAGTTTATAAACATTGTCAGTTTATCAATAAAGTGTGCTCGCTTCGGCAGCACATATACTAAAATTGGAACGATACAGAGAAGATTAGCATGGCCCCTGCGCAAGGATGACACGCAAATTCGTGAAGCGTTCCATATTTTTAACAGCTTTCAGGAGAGAAATCTTTTTTGTTTTCAAGACTAATTGAAAAAATAAAGCAGGTCCCAGTGCTGTCCCCGTAATATGTATTTTTCAATTAGTCTCTCCTCAACATTTTTAATGTATTTGCTTTGCAGTAAAGAAGGTGCGCTCTATGTTCAGCTGCATTTAGCAAGGAAGCCTGCAGGACTTCTGGGACTTTTCCTTCTCTTTTTTAGCCTCACTGTCATTATTCTTCACCACCCCCAAATCTATACTGCTGCAGTGTTGTGTTGCTTTGTGGGAAGCAGGACAAAGAGAAGGGCAGGGCCTATGCAAATGAAGGCCTCAGGGATGTCTGGGAGTGCCTTTTTAGCAGTATTGTTAAAGTCCACCTTGCAACCGGATTGGTCGGGTAAGCTGAAAAACACCATGCCAGATTGGGCACCAGGTGTCTAGGCGCTTGGAGGACATATTGGGTCTACATCCCTCAGTTTCTGAGGTCCAAGAAATGTTCACCCTCTACCCTAATAGAGAGGTCTTGGCCGATTGTGCCGATCGTGGCTGAGAGGGGAAGAAGGTAGCAGTGCAAGATGCTTATGGTCCTTCTCTAATAATGGACCAACTTTCTCTCTCTCTCTCCTTACCTGTGGTTCTGCCTGGCTACTGGGGCTACCAGT
The DNA here is from genome assembly GCF_964263255.1 of Lissotriton vulgaris. NCBI lineage: Eukaryota > Metazoa > Chordata > Amphibia > Caudata > Salamandridae > Lissotriton > Lissotriton vulgaris. The sequence goes on along the minus strand of NW_028244743.1, from coordinate 227,697 downwards.
TGTAAGCCTGCAGCCCACAGGGAGTTGGTTTGTTCCTCTCACACATGTAAATGGGTAAGCATTCAAGTGCACACACCTGCCTACGTCCACAGACCCTCGCGCACACACACTTTTGTCAACAAGCTTTTTCGCAATTAAGAGTATCAGGGACCCATGTTGAAATACAAAAGCAGCACACCACGTGACGGCCATCACATAGAGTCCAGCAGCAAATGGGAAACGTTTAACTAGCTGTGGTCCTATTACTTGCGCTCTACCGTGGAACAACTGCTGGATGAGTCCTGCTGGAGAATATTGAACCTACAACAAGTCTGAGGTAAATAAAAATTCCACAGGAATATAATCAAACAGGGACCTACAACCCTTCCGAGCCAGATAGGAGTCGAACCTACAATCTTCTGATCCGTAGTCAGACGCGTTATCCATTGCGCCACTGGCCCTATGTAGACTTACGCATCCTTTTGTCCTTAAGTGGGCTAGAAAGTGTGTGTATGTGTGTGTGAAGGCACAAGGAAACCCATCTGACCTCCTGGAAGTCTGTTCTGTGAGGTTTTCCCAAGTTTTACAAAGGACTTTAGGAGAAGGAAGCACCTAAAAGCTAGGCGAAATGGTCCTAGATCCAAGGAAATCTTTTAGATCAGGCTCAGTTTCTTAAATAGTTTGCATTAACATAATCAGTTCCAGGTCTGTGTGGGGCTGAGCTTGAGAACTCCTTAGTAAGTAGGCGTTTACAACAATAAGGGGTTTAATATTACAACACAGGTGAACATTCAGACACATTATCATAAGCTCACCTTGTCCAGGGACCCAAGCATGCTGCCTTTCCACTCTCAGAGCCCTTCACCTAACCTACTGTGCAGCTGTTTCACCTTTAATATCACTGTTCCACAGGCAGCGTGACGTCACAATGCTCCTTGTCTGTAGCCCGACCCAGGAGCCTTTGCAAACCTGGTATAATCTACATACTTACGGTGTGTTTAGTCTTGGACCACAAATGCAGTGAAGAATAATGGATTGCTACTCTTCATACATTTTTGACCATTGGCTCAGATTTGAATGCGTACTGGCCATCTGAGCATCTCTGCCAGGCCACCCTATGTCTAGAGACTGTAGATTTAGAGAGTTTATAAACATTGTCAGTTCATCAATAAAGTGTGCTCGCTTCGGCAGCACATATACTAAAATTGGAACGATACAGAGAAGATTAGCATGGCCCCTGCGCAAGGATGACACGCAAATTCGTGAAGCGTTCCATATTTTTAACAGCTTTCAGGAGAGAAATCTTTTTTGTTTTCAAGACTAATTGAAAAAATAAAGCAGGTCCCAGTGCTGTCCCCGTAATATGTATTTTTCAATTAGTCTCTCCTCAACATTTTTAATGTATTTGCTTTGCAGTAAAGAAGGTGCGCTCTATGTTCAGCTGCATTTAGCAAGGAAGCCTGCAGGACTTCTGGGACTTTTCTTTCTCTTTTTTAGCCTCACTGTCATTATTCTTCACCACCCCCAAATCTATACTGCTGCAGTGTTGTGTTGCTTTGTGGGAAGCAGGACAAAGAGAAGGGCAGGGCCTATGCAAATGAAGGCCTCAGGGATGTCTGGGAGTGCCTTTTTAGCAGTATTGTTAAAGTCCACCTTGCAACCGGATTGGTCGGGTAAGCTGAAAAACACCATGCCAGATTGGGCACCAGGTGTCTAGGCGCTTGGAGGACATATTGGGTCTACATCCCTCAGTTTCTGAGGTCCAAGAAATGTTCACCCTCTACCCTAATAGAGAGGTCTTGGCCGATCGTGGCTGAGAGGGGAAGAAGGTAGCAGTGCAAGATGCTTATGGTCCTTCTCTAATAATGGACCAACTTTCTCTCTCTCCTTACCTGTGGTTCTGCCTGGCTACTGGGGCTACCAGTTGTAAGCCTGCAGCCCACAGGGAGTTGGTTTGTTCCTCTCACACATGTAAATGGGTAAGCATTCAAGTGCACACACCTGCCTACGTCCACAGACCCTCGCGCACACACACTTTTGTCAACAAGCTTTTTCGCAATTAAGAGTATCAGGGTTCCATGTTGAAATACAAAAGCAGCACACCACGTGACGGCCATCACATAGAGTCCAGCAGCAAATGGGAAACGTTTAACTAGCTGTGGTCCTATTACTTGCGCTCTACCGTGGAACAACTGCTGGATGAGTCCTGCTGGAGAATATTGAACCTACAACAAGTCTGAGGTAAATAAAAATTCCACAGGAATATAATCAAACAGGGACCTACAACCCTTCCGAGCCAGATAGGAGTCGAACCTACAATCTTCTGATCCGTAGTCAGACGCGTTATCCATTGCGCCACTGGCCCTATGTAGACTTACGCATCCTTTTGTCCTTAAGTGGGCTAGAAAGTGTGTGTATGTGTGTGTGAAGGCACAAGGAAACCCATCTGACCTCCTGGAAGTCTGTTCTGTGAGGTTTTCCCAAGTTTTACAAAGGACTTTAGGAGAAGGAAGCACCTAAAAGCTAGGCGAAATGGTCCTAGATCCAAGGAAATCTTTTAGATCAGGCTCAGTTTCTTAAATAGTTTGCATTAACATAATCAGTTCCAGGTCTGTGTGGGGCTGAGCTTGAGAACTCCTTAGTAAGTAGGCGTTTACAACAATAAGGGGTTTAATATTACAACACAGGTGAACATTCAGACACATTATCATAAGCTCACCTTGTCCAGGGACCCAAGCATGCTGCCTTTCCACTCTCAGAGCCCTTCACCTAACCTACTGTGCAGCTGTTTCACCTTTAATATCACTGTTCCACAGGCAACGTGACGTCACAATGCTCCTTGTCTGTAGCCCGACCCAGGAGCCTTTGCAAACCTGGTATAATCTACATACTTACGGTGTGTTTAGTCTTGGACCACAAATGCAGTGAAGAATAATGGATTGCTACTCTTCATACATTTTTGACCATTGGCTCAGATTTGAATGCGTACTGGCCATCTGAGCATCTCTGCCAGGCCACCCTATGTCTAGAGACTGTAGATTTAGAGAGTTTATAAACATTGTCAGTTCATCAATAAAGTGTGCTCGCTTCGGCAGCACATATACTAAAATTGGAACGATACAGAGAAGATTAGCATGGCCCCTGCGCAAGGATGACACGCAAATTCGTGAAGCGTTCCATATTTTTAACAGCTTTCAGGAGAGAAATCTTTTTTGTTTTCAAGACTAATTGAAAAAATAAAGCAGGTCCCAGTGCTGTCCCCGTAATATGTATTTTTCAATTAGTCTCTCCTCAACATTTTTAATGTATTTGCTTTGCAGTAAAGAAGGTGCGCTCTATGTTCAGCTGCATTTAGCAAGGAAGCCTGCAGGACTTCTGGGACTTTTCTTTCTCTTTTTTAGCCTCACTGTCATTATTCTTCACCACCCCCAAATCTATACTGCTGCAGTGTTGTGTTGCTTTGTGGGAAGCAGGACAAAGAGAAGGGCAGGGCCTATGCAAATGAAGGCCTCAGGGATGTCTGGGAGTGCCTTTTTAGCAGTATTGTTAAAGTCCACCTTGCAACCGGATTGGTCGGGTAAGCTGAAAAACACCATGCCAGATTGGGCACCAGGTCTCTAGGCGCTTGGAGGACATATTGGGTCTACATCCCTCAGTTTCTGAGGTCCAAGAAATGTTCACCCTCTACCCTAATAGAGAGGTCTTGGCCGATCGTGGCTGAGAAGGGAAGAAGGTTGCAGCGCAAGATGCTTATGGTCCTTCTCTAATAATGGACCAACTTTCTCTCTCTCCTTACCTGTGGTTCTGCCTGGCTACTGGGGCTACCAGTTGTAAGCCTGCAGCCCACAGGGAGTTGGTTTGTTCCTCTCACACATGTAAATGGGTAAGCATTCAAGTGCACACACCTGCCTACGTCCACAGACCCTCGCGCACACACACTTTTGTCAACAAGCTTTTTCGCAATTAAGAGTATCAGGGACCCATGTTGAAATACAAAAGCAGCACACCACGTGACGGCCATCACATAGAGTCCAGCAGCAAATGGGAAACGTTTAACTAGCTGTGGTCCTATTACTTGCGCTCTACCGTGGAACAACTGCTGGATGAGTCCTGCTGGAGAATATTGAACCTACAACAAGTCTGAGGTAAATAAAAATTCCACAGGAATATAATCAAACAGGGACCTACAACCCTTCCGAGCCAGATAGGAGTCGAACCTACAATCTTCTGATCCGTAGTCAGACGCGTTATCCATTGCGCCACTGGCCCTATGTAGACTTACGCATCCTTTTGTCCTTAAGTGGGCTAGAAAGTGTGTGTATGTGTGTGTGAAGGCACAAGGAAACCCATCTGACCTCCTGGAAGTCTGTTCTGTGAGGTTTTCCCAAGTTTTACAAAGGACTTTAGGAGAAGGAAGCACCTAAAAGCTAGGCGAAATGGTCCTAGATCCAAGGAAATCTTTTAGATCAGGCTCAGTTTCTTAAATAGTTTGCATTAACATAATCAGTTCCAGGTCTGTGTGGGGCTGAGCTTGGGAACTCCTTAGTAAGTAGGCGTTTACAACAATAAGGGGTTTAATATTACAACACAGGTGAACATTCAGACACATTATCATAAGCTCACCTTGTCCAGGGACCCAAGCATGCTGCCTTTCCACTCTCAGAGCCCTTCACCTAACCTACTGTGCAGCTGTTTCACCTTTAATATCACTGTTCCACAGGCAGCGTGACGTCACAATGCTCCTTGTCTGTAGCCCGAACCAGGAGCCTTTGCAAACCTGGTATAATCTACATACTTACGGTGTGTTTAGTCTTGGACCACAAATGCAGTGAAGAATAATGGATTGCTACTCTTCATACATTTTTGACCATTGGCTCAGATTTGAATGCGTACTGGCCATCTGAGCATCTCTGCCAGGCCACCCTATGTCTAGAGACTGTAGATTTAGAGAGTTTATAAACATTGTCAGTTCATCAATAAAGTGTGCTCGCTTCGGCAGCACATATACTAAAATTGGAACGATACAGAGAAGATTAGCATGGCCCCTGCGCAAGGATGACACGCAAATTCGTGAAGCGTTCCATATTTTTAACAGCTTTTAGGAGAGAAATCTTTTTTGTTTTCAAGACTAATTGAAAAAATAAAGCAGGTCCCAGTGCTGTCCCCGTAATATGTATTTTTCAATTAGTCTCTCCTCAACATTTTTAATGTATTTGCTTTGCAGTAAAGAAGGTGCGCTCTATGTTCAGCTGCATTTAGCAAGGAAGCCTGCAGGACTTCTGGGACTTTTCTTTCTCTTTTTTAGCCACACTGTCATTATTCTTCACCACCCCCAAATCTATACTGCTGCAGTGTTGTGTTGCTTTGTGGGAAGCAGGACAAAGAGAAGGGCAGGGCCTATGCAAATGAAGGCCTCAGGGATGTCTGGGAGTGCCTTTTTAGCAGTATTGTTAAAGTCCACCTTGCAACCGGATTGGTCGGGTAAGCTGAAAAACACCATGCCAGATTGGGCACCAGGTCTCTAGGCGCTTGGAGGACATATTGGGTCTACATCCCTCAGTTTCTGAGGTCCAAGAAATGTTCACCCTCTACCCTAATAGAGAGGTGTTGGCCGATCGTGGCTGATCGTGGCTGAGAGGGGAAGAAGGTAGCAGTGCAAGATGCTTATGGTCCTTCTCTAATAATGGACCAACTTTCTCTCTCTCCTTACCTGTGGTTCTGCCTGGCTACTGGGGCTACCAGTTGTAAGCCTGCAGCCCACAGGGAGTTGGTTTGTTCCTCTCACACATGTAAATGGGTAAGCATTCAAGTGCACACACCTGCCTACGTCCACAGACCCTCGCGCACACACACTTTTGTCAACAAGCTTTTTCGCAATTAAGAGTATCAGGGACCCATGTTGAAATACAAAAGCAGCACACCACGTGACGGCCATCACATAGAGTCCAGCAGCAAATGGGAAACGTTTAACTAGCTGTGGTCCTATTACTTGCGCTCTACCGTGGAACAACTGCTGGATGAGTCCTGCTGGAGAATATTGAACCTACAACAAGTCTGAGGTAAATAAAAATTCCACAGGAATATAATCAAACAGGGACCTACAACCCTTCCGAGCCAGATAGGAGTCGAACCTACAATCTTCTAATCTGTAGTCAGACGCGTTATCCATTGCGCCACTGGCCCTATGTAGACTTACGCATCCTTTTGTCCTTAAGTGGGCTAGAAAGTGTGTGTATGTGTGTGTGAAGGCACAAGGAAACCCATCTGACCTCCTGGAAGTCTGTTCTGTGAGGTTTTCCCAAGTTTTACAAAGGACTTTAGGAGAAGGAAGCACCTAAAAGCTAGGCGAAATGGTCCTAGATCCAAGGAAATCTTTTAGATCAGGCTCAGTTTCTTAAATAGTTTGCATTAACATAATCAGTTCCAGGTCTGTGTGGGGCTGACCTTGGGAACTCCTTAGTAAGTAGGCGTTTACAACAATAAGGGGTTTAATATTACAACACAGGTGAACATTCAGACACATTATCATAAGCTCACCTTGTCCAGGGACCCAAGCATGCTGCCTTTCCACTCTCAGAGCCCTTCACCTAACCTACTGTGCAGCTGTTTCACCTTTAATATCACTGTTCCACAGGCAGCGTGACGTCACAATGCTCCTTGTCTGTAGCCCGAACCAGGAGCCTTTGCAAACCTGGTATAATCTACATACTTACGGTGTGTTTAGTCTTGGACCACAAATGCAGTGAAGAATAATGGATTGCTACTCTTCATACATTTTTGACCATTGGCTCAGATTTGAATGCGTACTGGCCATCTGAGCATCTCTGCCAGGCCACCCTATGTTTAGAGACTGTAGATTTAGAGAGTTTATAAACATTGTCAGTTCATCAATAAAGTGTGCTCGCTTCGGCAGCACATATACTAAAATTGGAACGATACAGAGAAGATTAGCATGGCCCCTGCGCAAGGATGACACGCAAATTCGTGAAGCGTTCCATATTTTTAACAGCTTTTAGGAGAGAAATCTTTTTTGTTTTCAAGACTAATTGAAAAAATAAAGCAGGTCCCAGTGCTGTCCCCGTAATATGTATTTTTCAATTAGTCTCTCCTCAACATTTTTAATGTATTTGCTTTGCAGTAAAGAAGGTGCGCTCTATGTTCAGCTGCATTTAGCAAGGAAGCCTGCAGGACTTCTGGGACTTTTCTTTCTCTTTTTTAGCCTCACTGTCATTATTCTTCACCACCCCCAAATCTATACTGCTGCAGTGTTGTGTTGCTTTGTGGGAAGCAGGACAAAGAGAAGGGCAGGGCCTATGCAAATGAAGGCCTCAGGGATGTCTGGGAGTGCCTTTTTAGCAGTATTGTTAAAGTCCACCTTGCAACCGGATTGGTCGGGTAAGCTGAAAAACACCATGCCAGATTGGGCACCAGGTCTCTAGGCGCTTGGAGGACATATTGGGTCTACATCCCTCAGTTTCTGAGGTCCAAGAAATGTTCACCCTCTACCCTAATAGAGAGGTCTTGGCCGATCGTGGCTGAGAGGGGAAGAAGGTAGCAGTGCAAGATGCTTATGGTCCTTCTCTAATAATGGACCAACTTTCTCTCTCTCCTTACCTGTGGTTCTGCCTGGCTACTGGGGCTACCAGTTGTAAGCCTGCAGCCCACAGGGAGTTGGTTTGTTCCTCTCACACATGTAAATGGGTAAGCATTCAAGTGCACACACCTGCCTACGTCCACAGACCCTCGCGCACACACACTTTTGTCAACAAGCTTTTTCGCAATTAAGAGTATCAGGGACCCATGTTGAAATACAAAAGCAGCACACCACGTGACGGCCATCACATAGAGTCCAGCAGCAAATGGGAAACGTTTAACTAGCTGTGGTCCTATTACTTGCGCTCTACCGTGGAACAACTGCTGGATGAGTCCTGCTGGAGAATATTGAACCTACAACAAGTCTGAGGTAAATAAAAATTCCACAGGAATATAATCAAACAGGGACCTACAACCCTTCCGAGCCAGATAGGAGTCGAACCTACAATCACCTGATCCGTAGTCAGACGCGTTATCCATTGCGCCACTGGCCCTATGTAGACTTACGCATCCTTTTGTCCTTAAGTGGGCTAGAAAGTGTGTGTATGTGTGTGTGAAGGCACAAGGAAACCCATCTGACCTCCTGGAAGTCTGTTCTGTGAGGTTTTCCCAAGTTTTACAAAGGACTTTAGGAGAAGGAAGCACCTAAAAGCTAGGCGAAATGGTCCTAGATCCAAGGAAATCTTTTAGATCAGGCTCAGTTTCTTAAATAGTTTGCATTAACATAATCAGTTCCAGGTCTGTGTGGGGCTGAGCTTGGGAACTCCTTAGTAAGTAGGCGTTTACAACAATAAGGGGTTTAATATTACAACACAGGTGAACATTCAGACACATTATCATAAGCTCACCTTGTCCAGGGACCCAAGCATGCTGCCTTTCCACTCTCAGAGCCCTTCACCTAACCTACTGTTCAGCTGTTTCACCTTTAATATCACTGTTCCACAGGCAGCGTGACGTCACAATGCTCCTTGTCTGTAACCCGAACCAGGAGCCTTTGCAAACCTGGTATAATCTACATACTTACGGTGTGTTTAGTCTTGGACCACAAATGCAGTGAAGAATAATGGATTGCTACTCTTCATACATTTTTGACCATTGGCTCAGATTTGAATGCGTACTGGCCATCTGAGCATCTCTGCCAGGCCACCCTATGTCTAGAGACTGTAGATTTAGAGAGTTTATAAACATTGTCAGTTCATCAATAAAGTGTGCTCGCTTCGGCAGCACATATACTAAAATTGGAACGATACAGAGAAGATTAGCATGGCCCCTGCGCAAGGATGACACGCAAATTCGTGAAGCGTTCCATATTTTTAACAGCTTTTAGGAGAGAAATCTTTTTTGTTTTCAAGACTAATTGAAAAAATAAAGCAGGTCCCAGTGCTGTCCCCGTAATATGTATTTTTCAATTAGTCTCTCCTCAACATTTTTAATGTATTTGCTTTGCAGTAAAGAAGGTGCGCTCTATGTTCAGCTGCATTTAGCAAGGAAGCCTGCAGGACTTCTGGGACTTTTCTTTCTCTTTTTTAGCCTCACTGTCATTATTCTTCACCACCCCCAAATCTATACTGCTGCAGTGTTGTGTTGCTTTGTGGGAAGCAGGACAAAGAGAAGGGCAGGGCCTATGCAAATGAAGGCCTCAGGGATGTCTGGGAGTGCCTTTTTAGCAGTATTGTTAAAGTCCACCTTGCAACCGGATTTGTCGGGTAAGCTGAAAAACACCATGCCAGATTGGGCACCAGGTCTCTAGGCGCTTGGAGGACATATTGGGTCTACATCCCTCAGTTTCTGAGGTCCAAGAAATGTTCACCCTCTACCCTAATAGAGAGGTCTTGGCCGATCGTGGCTGAGAAGGGAAGAAGGTTGCAGCGCAAGATGCTTATGGTCCTTCTCTAATAATGGACCAACTTTCTCTCTCTCCTTACCTGTGGTTCTGCCTGGCTACTGGGGCTACCAGTTGTAAGCCTGCAGCCCACAGGGAGTTGGTTTGTTCCTCTCACACATGTAAATGGGTAAGCATTCAAGTGCACACACCTGCCTACGTCCACAGACCCTCGCGCACACACACTTTTGTCAACAAGCTTTTTCGCAATTAAGAGTATCAGGGACCCATGTTGAAATACAAAAGCAGCACACCACGTGACGGCCATCACATAGAGTCCAGCAGCAAATGGGAAACGTTTAACTAGCTGTGGTCCTATTACTTGCGCTCTACCGTGGAACAACTGCTGGATGAGTCCTGCTGGAGAATATTGAACCTACAACAAGTCTGAGGTAAATAAAAATTCCACAGGAATATAATCAAACAGGGACCTACAACCCTTCCGAGCCAGATAGGAGTCGAACCTACAATCTTCTAATCTGTAGTCAGACGCGTTATCCATTGCGCCACTGGCCCTATGTAGACTTACGCATCCTTTTGTCCTTAAGTGGGCTAGAAAGTGTGTGTATGTGTGTGTGAAGGCACAAGGAAACCCATCTGACCTCCTGGAAGTCTGTTCTGTGAGGTTTTCCCAAGTTTTACAAAGGACTTTAGGAGAAGGAAGCACCTAAAAGCTAGGCGAAATGGTCCTAGATCCAAGGAAATCTTTTAGATCAGGCTCAGTTTCTTAAATAGTTTGCATTAACATAATCAGTTCCAGGTCTGTGTGGGGCTGAGCTTGGGAACTCCTTAGTAAGTAGGCGTTTACAACAATAAGGGGTTTAATATTACAACACAGGTGAACATTCAGACACATTATCATAAGCTCACCTTGTCCAGGGACCCAAGCATGCTGCCTTTCCACTCTCAGAGCCCTTCACCTAACCTACTGTGCAGCTGTTTCACCTTTAATATCACTGTTCCACAGGCAGCGTGACGTCACAATGCTCCTTGTCTGTAGCCCGAACCAGGAGCCTTTGCAAACCTGGTATAATCTACATACTTACGGTGTGTTTAGTCTTGGACCACAAATGCAGTGAAGAATAATGGATTGCTACTCTTCATACATTTTTGACCATTGGCTCAGATTTGAATGCGTACTGGCCATCTGAGCATCTCTGCCAGGCCACCCTATGTTTAGAGACTGTAGATTTAGAGAGTTTATAAACATTGTCAGTTCATCAATAAAGTGTGCTCGCTTCGGCAGCACATATACTAAAATTGGAACGATACAGAGAAGATTAGCATGGCCCCTGCGCAAGGATGACACGCAAATTCGTGAAGCGTTCCATATTTTTAACAGCTTTTAGGAGAGAAATCTTTTTTGTTTTCAAGACTAATTGAAAAAATAAAGCAGGTCCCAGTGCTGTCCCCGTAATATGTATTTTTCAATTAGTCTCTCCTCAACATTTTTAATGTATTTGCTTTGCAGTAAAGAAGGTGCGCTCTATGTTCAGCTGCATTTAGCAAGGAAGCCTGCAGGACTTCTGGGACTTTTCTTTCTCTTTTTTAGCCTCACTGTCATTATTCTTCACCACCCCCAAATCTATACTGCTGCAGTGTTGTGTTGCTTTGTGGGAAGCAGGACAAAGAGAAGGGCAGGGCCTATGCAAATGAAGGCCTCAGGGATGTCTGGGAGTGCCTTTTTAGCAGTATTGTTAAAGTCCACCTTGCAACCGGATTGGTCGGGTAAGCTGAAAAACACCATGCCAGATTGGGCACCAGGTCTCTAGGCGCTTGGAGGACATATTGGGTCTACATCCCTCAGTTTCTGAGGTCCAAGAAATGTTCACCCTCTACCCTAATAGAGAGGTCTTGGCCGATCGTGGCTGAGAGGGGAAGAAGGTAGCAGTGCAAGATGCTTATGGTCCTTCTCTAATAATGGACCAACTTTCTCTCTCTCCTTACCTGTGGTTCTGCCTGGCTACTGGGGCTACCAGTTGTAAGCCTGCAGCCCACAGGGAGTTGGTTTGTTCCTCTCACACATGTAAATGGGTAAGCATTCAAGTGCACGCACCTGCCTACGTCCACAGACCCTCGCGCACACACACTTTTGTCAACAAGCTTTTTCGCAATTAAGAGTATCAGGGACCCATGTTGAAATACAAAAGCAGCACACCACGTGACGGCCATCACATAGAGTCCAGCAGCAAATGGGAAACGTTTAACTAGCTGTGGTCCTATTACTTGCGCTCTACCGTGGAACAACTGCTGGATGAGTCCTGCTGGAGAATATTGAACCTACAACAAGTCTGAGGTAAATAAAAATTCCACAGGAATATAATCAAACAGGGACCTACAACCCTTCCGAGCCAGATAGGAGTCGAACCTACAATCACCTGATCCGTAGTCAGACGCGTTATCCATTGCGCCACTGGCCCTATGTAGACTTACGCATCCTTTTGTCCTTAAGTGGGCTAGAAAGTGTGTGTATGTGTGTGTGAAGGCACAAGGAAACCCATCTGACCTCCTGGAAGTCTGTTCTGTGAGGTTTTCCCAAGTTTTACAAAGGACTTTAGGAGAAGGAAGCACCTAAAAGCTAGGCGAAATGGTCCTAGATCCAAGGAAATCTTTTAGATCAGGCTCAGTTTCTTAAATAGTTTGCATTAACATAATCAGTTCCAGGTCTGTGTGGGGCTGAGCTTGGGAACTCCTTAGTAAGTAGGCGTTTACAACAATAAGGGGTTTAATATTACAACACAGGTGAACATTCAGACACATTATCATAAGCTCACCTTGTCCAGGGACCCAAGCATGCTGCCTTTCCACTCTCAGAGCCCTTCACCTAACCTACTGTTCAGCTGTTTCACCTTTAATATCACTGTTCCACAGGCAGCGTGACGTCACAATGCTCCTTGTCTGTAACCCGAACCAGGAGCCTTTGCAAACCTGGTATAATCTACATACTTACGGTGTGTTTAGTCTTGGACCACAAATGCAGTGAAGAATAATGGATTGCTACTCTTCATACATTTTTGACCATTGGCTCAGATTTGAATGCGTACTGGCCATCTGAGCATCTCTGCCAGGCCACCCTATGTCTAGAGACTGTAGATTTAGAGAGTTTATAAACATTGTCAGTTCATCAATAAAGTGTGCTCGCTTCGGCAGCACATATACTAAAATTGGAACGATACAGAGAAGATTAGCATGGCCCCTGCGCAAGGATGACACGCAAATTCGTGAAGCGTTCCATATTTTTAACAGCTTTTAGGAGAGAAATCTTTTTTGTTTTCAAGACTAATTGAAAAAATAAAGCAGGTCCCAGTGCTGTCCCCGTAATATGTATTTTTCAATTAGTCTCTCCTCAACATTTTTAATGTATTTGCTTTGCAGTAAAGAAGGTGCGCTCTATGTTCAGCTGCATTTAGCAAGGAAGCCTGCAGGACTTCTGGGACTTTTCTTTCTCTTTTTTAGCCTCACTGTCATTATTCTTCACCACCCCCAAATCTATACTGCTGCAGTGTTGTGTTGCTTTGTGGGAAGCAGGACAAAGAGAAGGGCAGGGCCTATGCAAATGAAGGCCTCAGGGATGTCTGGGAGTGCCTTTTTAGCAGTATTGTTAAAGTCCACCTTGCAACCGGATTTGTCGGGTAAGCTGAAAAACACCATGCCAGATTGGGCACCAGGTCTCTAGGCGCTTGGAGGACATATTGGGTCTACATCCCTCAGTTTCTGAGGTCCAAGAAATGTTCACCCTCTACCCTAATAGAGAGGTCTTGGCCGATCGTGGCTGAGAAGGGAAGAAGGTTGCAGCGCAAGATGCTTATGGTCCTTCTCTAATAATGGACCAACTTTCTCTCTCTCCTTACCTGTGGTTCTGCCTGGCTACTGGGGCTACCAGTTGTAAGCCTGCAGCCCACAGGGAGTTGGTTTGTTCCTCTCACACATGTAAATGGGTAAGCATTCAAGTGCACACACCTGCCTACGTCCACAGACCCTCGCGCACACACACTTTTGTCAACAAGCTTTTTCGCAATTAAGAGTATCAGGGACCCATGTTGAAATACAAAAGCAGCACACCACGTGACGGCCATCACATAGAGTCCAGCAGCAAATGGGAAACGTTTAACTAGCTGTGGTCCTATTACTTGCGCTCTACCGTGGAACAACTGCTGGATGAGTCCTGCTGGAGAATATTGAACCTACAACAAGTCTGAGGTAAATAAAAATTCCACAGGAATATAATCAAACAGGGACCTACAACCCTTCCGAGCCAGATAGGAGTCGAACCTACAATCTTCTGATCCGTAGTCAGACGCGTTATCCATTGCGCCACTGGCCCTATGTAGACTTACGCATCCTTTTGTCCTTAAGTGGGCTAGAAAGTGTGTGTATGTGTGTGTGAAGGCACAAGGAAACCCATCTGACCTCCTGGAAGTCTGTTCTGTGAGGTTTTCCCAAGTTTTACAAAGGACTTTAGGAGAAGGAAGCACCTAAAAGCTAGGCGAAATGGTCCTAGATCCAAGGAAATCTTTTAGATCAGGCTCAGTTTCTTAAATAGTTTGCATTAACATAATCAGTTCCAGGTCTGTGTGGGGCTGAGTTTGGGAACTCCTTAGTAAGTAGGCGTTTACAACAATAAGGGGTTTAATATTACAACACAGGTGAACATTCAGACACATTATCATAAGCTCACCTTGTACAGGGACCCAAGCATGCTGCCTTTCCACTCTCAGAGCCCTTCACCTAACCTACTGTGCAGCTGTTTCACCTTTAATATCACTGTTCCACAGGCAGCGTGACGTCACAATGCTCCTTGTCTGTAGCCCGAACCAGGAGCCTTTGCAAACCTGGTATAATCTACATACTTACGGTGTGTTTAGTCTTGGACCACAAATGCAGTGAAGAATAATGGATTGCTACTCTTCATACATTTTTGACCATTGGCTCAGATTTGAATGCGTACTGGCCATCTGAGCATCTCTGCCAGGCCACCCTATGTCTAGAGACTGTAGATTTAGAGAGTTTATAAACATTGTCAGTTCATCAATAAAGTGTGCTCGCTTCGGCAGCACATATACTAAAATTGGAACGATACAGAGAAGATTAGCATGGCCCCTGCGCAAGGATGACACGCAAATTCGTGAAGCGTTCCATATTTTTAACAGCTTTCAGGAGAGAAATCTTTTTTGTTTTCAAGACTAATTGAAAAAATAAAGCAGGTCCCAGTGCTGTCCCCGTAATATGTATTTTTCAATTAGTCTCTCCTCAACATTTTTAATGTATTTGCTTTGCAGTAAAGAAGGTGCGCTCTATGTTCAGCTGCATTTAGCAAGGAAGCCTGCAGGACTTCTGGGACTTTTCTTTCTCTTTTTTAGCCTCACTGTCATTATTCTTCACCACCCCCAAATCTATACTGCTGCAGTGTTGTGTTGCTTTGTGGGAAGCAGGACAAAGAGAAGGGCAGGGCCTATGCAAATGAAGGCCTCAGGGATGTCTGGGAGTGCCTTTTTAGCAGTATTGTTAAAGTCCACCTTGCAACCGGATTGGTCGGGTAAGCTGAAAAACACCATGCCAGATTGGGCACCAGGTCTCTAGGCGCTTGGAGGACATATTGGGTCTACATCCCTCAGTTTCTGAGGTCCAAGAAATGTTCACCCTCTACCCTAATAGAGAGGTCTTGGCCGATCGTGGCTGAGAAGGGAAGAAGGTTGCAGCGCAAGATGCTTATGGTCCTTCTCTAATAATGGACCAACTTTCTCTCTCTCCTTACCTGTGGTTCTGCCTGGCTACTGGGGCTACCAGTTGTAAGCCTGCAGCCCACAGGGAGTTGGTTTGTTCCTCTCACACATGTAAATGGGTAAGCATTCAAGTGCACACACCTGCCTACGTCCACAGACCCTCGCGCACACACACTTTTGTCAACAAGCTTTTTCGCAATTAAGAGTATCAGGGACCCATGTTGAAATACAAAAGCAGCACACCACGTGACGGCCATCACATAGAGTCCAGCAGCAAATGGGAAACGTTTAACTAGCTGTGGTCCTATTACTTGCGCTCTACCGTGGAACAACTGCTGGATGAGTCCTGCTGGAGAATATTGAACCTACAACAAGTCTGAGGTAAATAAAAATTCCTCAGGAATATAATCAAACAGGGACCTACAACCCTTCCGAGCCAGATAGGAGTCGAACCTACAATCTTCTGATCCGGAGTCAGACGCGTTATCCACTGCGCCACTGGCCCTATGTAGACTTACGCATCCTTTTGTCCTTAAGTGGGCTAGAAAGTGTGTGTATGTGTGTGTGAAGGCACAAGGAAACCCATCTGACCTCCTGGAAGTCTGTTCTGTGAGGTTTTCCCAAGTTTTACAAAGGACTTTAGGAGAAGGAAGCACCTAAAAGCTAGGCGAAATGGTCCTAGATCCAAGGAAATCTTTTAGATCAGGCTCAGTTTCTTAAATAGTTTGCATTAACATAATCAGTTCCAGGTCTGTGTGGGGCTGAGCCTGGGAACTCCTTAGTAAGTAGGCGTTTACAACAATAAGGGGTTTAATATTACAACACAGGTGAACATTCAGACACATTATCATAAGCTCACCTTGTCCAGGGACCCAAGCATGCTGCCTTTCCACTCTCAGAGCCCTTCACCTAACCTACTGTTCAGCTGTTTCACCTTTAATATCACTGTTCCACAGGCAGCGTGACGTCACAATGCTCCTTGTCTGTAGCCCGAACCAGGAGCCTTTGCAAACCTGGTATAATCTACATACTTACGGTGTGTTTAGTCTTGGACCACAAATGCAGTGAAGAATAATGGATTGCTACTCTTCATACATTTTTGACCATTGGCTCAGATTTGAATGCGTACTGGCCATCTGAGCATCTCTGCCAGGCCACCCTATGTCTAGAGACTGTAGATTTAGAGAGTTTATAAACATTGTCAGTTCATCAATAAAGTGTGCTCGCTTCGGCAGCACATATACTAAAATTGGAACGATACAGAGAAGATTAGCATGGCCCCTGCGCAAGGATGACACGCAAATTCGTGAAGCGTTCCATATTTTTAACAGCTTTTAGGAGAGAAGCTTTTTTGTTTTCAAGACTAATTGAAAAAATAAAGCAGGTCCCAGTGCTGTCCCCGTAATATGTATTTTTCAATTAGTCTCTCCTCAACATTTTTAATGTATTTGCTTTGCAGTAAAGAAGGTGCGCTCTATGTTCAGCTGCATTTAGCAAGGAAGCCTGCAGGACTTCTGGGACTTTTCTTTCTCTTTTTTAGCCTCACTGTCATTATTCTTCACCACCCCCAAATCTATACTGCTGCAGTGTTGTGTTGCTTTGTGGGAGGCAGGACAAAGAGAAGGGCAGGGCCTATGCAAATGAAGGCCTCAGGGATGTCTGGGAGTGCCTTTTTAGCAGTATTGTTAAAGTCCACCTTGCAACCGGATTGGTCGGGTAAGCTGAAAAACACCATGCCAGATTGGGCACCAGGTCTCTAGGCGCTTGGAGGACATATTGGGTCTACATCCCTCAGTTTCTGAGGTCCAAGAAATGTTCACCCTCTACCCTAATAGAGAGGTCTTGGCCGATCGTGGCTGAGAAGGGAAGAAGGTTGCAGCGCAAGATGCTTATGGTCCTTCTCTAATAATGGACCAACTTTCTCTCTCTCCTTACCTGTGGTTCTGCCTGGCTACTGGGGCTACCAGTTGTAAGCCTGCAGCCCACAGGGAGTTGGTTTGTTCCTCTCACACATGTAAATGGGTAAGCATTCGAGTGCACACACCTGCCTACGTCCACAGACCCTCGCGCACACACACTTTTGTCAACAAGCTTTTTCGCAATTAAGAGTATCAGGGACCCATGTTGAAATACAAAAGCAGCACACCACGTGACGGCCATCACATAGAGTCCAGCAGCAAATGGGAAACGTTTAACTAGCTGTGGTCCTATTACTTGCGCTCTACCTTGGAACAACTGCTGGATGAGTCCTGCTGGAGAATATTGAACCTACAACAAGTCTGAGGTAAATAAAAATTCCACAGGAATATAATCAAACAGGGACCTACAACCCTTCCGAGCCAGATAGGAGTCGAACCTACAATCTTCTGATACATAGTCTGACACGTTATCCATTGCGCCACTGGCCCTATGTAGACTTACGCATCCTTTTGTCCTTAAGTGGGCTAGAAAGTGTGTGTATGTGTGTGTGAAGGCACAAGGAAACCCATCTGACCTCCTGGAAGTCTGTTCTGTGAGGTTTTCCCAAGTTTTACAAAGGACTTTAGGAGAAGGAAGCACCTAAAAGCTAGGCGAAATGGTCCTAGATCCAAGGAAATCTTTTAGATCAGGCTCAGTTTCTTAAATAGTTTGCATTAACATAATCAGTTCCAGGTCTGTGTGGGGCTGACCTTGGGAACTCCTTAGTAAGTAGGCGTTTACAACAATAAGGGGTTTAATATTACAACACAGGTGAACATTCAGACACATTATCATAAGCTCACCTTGTCCAGGGACCCAAGCATGCTGCCTTTCCACTCTCAGAGCCCTTCACCTAACCTACTGTGCAGCTGTTTCACCTTTAATATCACTGTTCCACAGGCAGCGTGACGTCACAATGCTCCTTGTCTGTAGCCCGAACCAGGAGCCTTTGCAAACCTGGTATAATCTACATACTTACGGTGTGTTTAGTCTTGGACCACAAATGCAGTGAAGAATAATGGATTGCTACTCTTCATACATTTTTGACCATTGGCTCAGATTTGAATGCGTACTGGCCATCTGAGCATCTCTGCCAGGCCACCCTATGTTTAGAGACTGTAGATTTAGAGAGTTTATAAACATTGTCAGTTCATCAATAAAGTGTGCTCGCTTCGGCAGCACATATACTAAAATTGGAACGATACAGAGAAGATTAGCATGGCCCCTGCGCAAGGATGACACGCAAATTCGTGAAGCGTTCCATATTTTTAACAGCTTTTAGGAGAGAAATCTTTTTTGTTTTCAAGACTAATTGAAAAAATAAAGCAGGTCCCAGTGCTGTCCCCGTAATATGTATTTTTCAATTAGTCTCTCCTCAACATTTTTAATGTATTTGCTTTGCAGTAAAGAAGGTGCGCTCTATGTTCAGCTGCATTTAGCAAGGAAGCCTGCAGGACTTCTGGGACTTTTCTTTCTCTTTTTTAGCCTCACTGTCATTATTCTTCACCACCCCCAAATCTATACTGCTGCAGTGTTGTGTTGCTTTGTGGGAAGCAGGACAAAGAGAAGGGCAGGGCCTATGCAAATGAAGGCCTCAGGGATGTCTGGGAGTGCCTTTTTAGCAGTATTGTTAAAGTCCACCTTGCAACCGGATTGGTCGGGTAAGCTGAAAAACACCATGCCAGATTGGGCACCAGGTCTCTAGGCGCTTGGAGGACATATTGGGTCTACATCCCTCAGTTTCTGAGGTCCAAGAAATGTTCACCCTCTACCCTAATAGAGAGGTCTTGGCCGATCGTGGCTGAGAGGGGAAGAAGGTAGCAGTGCAAGATGCTTATGGTCCTTCTCTAATAATGGACCAACTTTCTCTCTCTCCTTACCTGTGGTTCTGCCTGGCTACTGGGGCTACCAGTTGTAAGCCTGCAGCCCACAGGGAGTTGGTTTGTTCCTCTCACACATGTAAATGGGTAAGCATTCAAGTGCACACACCTGCCTACGTCCACAGACCCTCGCGCACACACACTTTTGTCAACAAGCTTTTTCGCAATTAAGAGTATCAGGGACCCATGTTGAAATACAAAAGCAGCACACCACGTGACGGCCATCACATAGAGTCCAGCAGCAAATGGGAAACGTTTAACTAGCTGTGGTCCTATTACTTGCGCTCTACCGTGGAACAACTGCTGGATGAGTCCTGCTGGAGAATATTGAACCTACAACAAGTCTGAGGTAAATAAAAATTCCACAGGAATATAATCAAACAGGGACCTACAACCCTTCCGAGCCAGATAGGAGTCGAACCTACAATCACCTGATCCGTAGTCAGACGCGTTATCCATTGCGCCACTGGCCCTATGTAGACTTACGCATCCTTTTGTCCTTAAGTGGGCTAGAAAGTGTGTGTATGTGTGTGTGAAGGCACAAGGAAACCCATCTGACCTCCTGGAAGTCTGTTCTGTGAGGTTTTCCCAAGTTTTACAAAGGACTTTAGGAGAAGGAAGCACCTAAAAGCTAGGCGAAATGGTCCTAGATCCAAGGAAATCTTTTAGATCAGGCTCAGTTTCTTAAATAGTTTGCATTAACATAATCAGTTCCAGGTCTGTGTGGGGCTGAGCTTGGGAACTCCTTAGTAAGTAGGCGTTTACAACAATAAGGGGTTTAATATTACAACACAGGTGAACATTCAGACACATTATCATAAGCTCACCTTGTCCAGGGACCCAAGCATGCTGCCTTTCCACTCTCAGAGCCCTTCACCTAACCTACTGTTCAGCTGTTTCACCTTTAATATCACTGTTCCACAGGCAGCGTGACGTCACAATGCTCCTTGTCTGTAACCCGAACCAGGAGCCTTTGCAAACCTGGTATAATCTACATACTTACGGTGTGTTTAGTCTTGGACCACAAATGCAGTGAAGAATAATGGATTGCTACTCTTCATACATTTTTGACCATTGGCTCAGATTTGAATGCGTACTGGCCATCTGAGCATCTCTGCCAGGCCACCCTATGTCTAGAGACTGTAGATTTAGAGAGTTTATAAACATTGTCAGTTCATCAATAAAGTGTGCTCGCTTCGGCAGCACATATACTAAAATTGGAACGATACAGAGAAGATTAGCATGGCCCCTGCGCAAGGATGACACGCAAATTCGTGAAGCGTTCCATATTTTTAACAGCTTTTAGGAGAGAAATCTTTTTTGTTTTCAAGACTAATTGAAAAAATAAAGCAGGTCCCAGTGCTGTCCCCGTAATATGTATTTTTCAATTAGTCTCTCCTCAACATTTTTAATGTATTTGCTTTGCAGTAAAGAAGGTGCGCTCTATGTTCAGCTGCATTTAGCAAGGAAGCCTGCAGGACTTCTGGGACTTTTCTTTCTCTTTTTTAGCCTCACTGTCATTATTCTTCACCACCCCCAAATCTATACTGCTGCAGTGTTGTGTTGCTTTGTGGGAAGCAGGACAAAGAGAAGGGCAGGGCCTATGCAAATGAAGGCCTCAGGGATGTCTGGGAGTGCCTTTTTAGCAGTATTGTTAAAGTCCACCTTGCAACCGGATTTGTCGGGTAAGCTGAAAAACACCATGCCAGATTGGGCACCAGGTCTCTAGGCGCTTGGAGGACATATTGGGTCTACATCCCTCAGTTTCTGAGGTCCAAGAAATGTTCACCCTCTACCCTAATAGAGAGGTCTTGGCCGATCGTGGCTGAGAAGGGAAGAAGGTTGCAGCGCAAGATGCTTATGGTCCTTCTCTAATAATGGACCAACTTTCTCTCTCTCCTTACCTGTGGTTCTGCCTGGCTACTGGGGCTACCAGTTGTAAGCCTGCAGCCCACAGGGAGTTGGTTTGTTCCTCTCACACATGTAAATGGGTAAGCATTCAAGTGCACACACCTGCCTACGTCCACAGACCCTCGCGCACACACACTTTTGTCAACAAGCTTTTTCGCAATTAAGAGTATCAGGGACCCATGTTGAAATACAAAAGCAGCACACCACGTGACGGCCATCACATAGAGTCCAGCAGCAAATGGGAAACGTTTAACTAGCTGTGGTCCTATTACTTGCGCTCTACCGTGGAACAACTGCTGGATGAGTCCTGCTGGAGAATATTGAACCTACAACAAGTCTGAGGTAAATAAAAATTCCACAGGAATATAATCAAACAGGGACCTACAACCCTTCCGAGCCAGATAGGAGTTGAACCTACAATCTTCTAATCTGTAGTCAGACGCGTTATCCATTGCGCCACTGGCCCTATGTAGACTTACGCATCCTTTTGTCCTTAAGTGGGCTAGAAAGTGTGTGTATGTGTGTGTGAAGGCACAAGGAAACCCATCTGACCTCCTGGAAGTCTGTTCTGTGAGGTTTTCCCAAGTTTTACAAAGGACTTTAGGAGAAGGAAGCACCTAAAAGCTAGGCGAAATGGTCCTAGATCCAAGGAAATCTTTTAGATCAGGCTCAGTTTCTTAAATAGTTTGCATTAACATAATCAGTTCCAGGTCTGTGTGGGGCTGAGCTTGGGAACTCCTTAGTAAGTAGGCGTTTACAACAATAAGGGGTTTAATATTACAACACAGGTGAACATTCAGACACATTATCATAAGCTCACCTTGTCCAGGGACCCAAGCATGCTGCCTTTCCACTCTCAGAGCCCTTCACCTAACCTACTGTGCAGCTGTTTCACCTTTAATATCACTGTTCCACAGGCAGCGTGACGTCACAATGCTCCTTGTCTGTAGCCCGAACCAGGAGCCTTTGCAAACCTGGTATAATCTACATACTTACGGTGTGTTTAGTCTTGGACCACAAATGCAGTGAAGAATAATGGATTGCTACTCTTCATACATTTTTGACCATTGGCTCAGATTTGAATGCGTACTGGCCATCTGAGCATCTCTGCCAGGCCACCCTATGTTTAGAGACTGTAGATTTAGAGAGTTTATAAACATTGTCAGTTCATCAATAAAGTGTGCTCGCTTCGGCAGCACATATACTAAAATTGGAACGATACAGAGAAGATTAGCATGGCCCCTGCGCAAGGATGACACGCAAATTCGTGAAGCGTTCCATATTTTTAACAGCTTTTAGGAGAGAAATCTTTTTTGTTTTCAAGACTAATTGAAAAAATAAAGCAGGTCCCAGTGCTGTCCCCGTAATATGTATTTTTCAATTAGTCTCTCCTCAACATTTTTAATGTATTTGCTTTGCAGTAAAGAAGGTGCGCTCTATGTTCAGCTGCATTTAGCAAGGAAGCCTGCAGGACTTCTGGGACTTTTCTTTCTCTTTTTTAGCCTCACTGTCATTATTCTTCACCACCCCCAAATCTATACTGCTGCAGTGTTGTGTTGCTTTGTGGGAAGCAGGACAAAGAGAAGGGCAGGGCCTATGCAAATGAAGGCCTCAGGGATGTCTGGGAGTGCCTTTTTAGCAGTATTGTTAAAGTCCACCTTGCAACCGGATTGGTCGGGTAAGCTGAAAAACACCATGCCAGATTGGGCACCAGGTCTCTAGGCGCTTGGAGGACATATTGGGTCTACATCCCTCAGTTTCTGAGGTCCAAGAAATGTTCACCCTCTACCCTAATAGAGAGGTCTTGGCCGATCGTGGCTGAGAGGGGAAGAAGGTAGCAGTGCAAGATGCTTATGGTCCTTCTCTAATAATGGACCAACTTTCTCTCTCTCCTTACCTGTGGTTCTGCCTGGCTACTGGGGCTACCAGTTGTAAGCCTGCAGCCCACAGGGAGTTGGTTTGTTCCTCTCACACATGTAAATGGGTAAGCATTCAAGTGCACGCACCTGCCTACGTCCACAGACCCTCGCGCACACACACTTTTGTCAACAAGCTTTTTCGCAATTAAGAGTATCAGGGACCCATGTTGAAATACAAAAGCAGCACACCACGTGACGGCCATCACATAGAGTCCAGCAGCAAATGGGAAACGTTTAACTAGCTGTGGTCCTATTACTTGCGCTCTACCGTGGAACAACTGCTGGATGAGTCCTGCTGGAGAATATTGAACCTACAACAAGTCTGAGGTAAATAAAAATTCCACAGGAATATAATCAAACAGGGACCTACAACCCTTCCGAGCCAGATAGGAGTCGAACCTACAATCACCTGATCCGTAGTCAGACGCGTTATCCATTGCGCCACTGGCCCTATGTAGACTTACGCATCCTTTTGTCCTTAAGTGGGCTAGAAAGTGTGTGTATGTGTGTGTGAAGGCACAAGGAAACCCATCTGACCTCCTGGAAGTCTGTTCTGTGAGGTTTTCCCAAGTTTTACAAAGGACTTTAGGAGAAGGAAGCACCTAAAAGCTAGGCGAAATGGTCCTAGATCCAAGGAAATCTTTTAGATCAGGCTCAGTTTCTTAAATAGTTTGCATTAACATAATCAGTTCCAGGTCTGTGTGGGGCTGAGCTTGGGAACTCCTTAGTAAGTAGGCGTTTACAACAATAAGGGGTTTAATATTACAACACAGGTGAACATTCAGACACATTATCATAAGCTCACCTTGTCCAGGGACCCAAGCATGCTGCCTTTCCACTCTCAGAGCCCTTCACCTAACCTACTGTTCAGCTGTTTCACCTTTAATATCACTGTTCCACAGGCAGCGTGACGTCACAATGCTCCTTGTCTGTAACCCGAACCAGGAGCCTTTGCAAACCTGGTATAATCTACATACTTACGGTGTGTTTAGTCTTGGACCACAAATGCAGTGAAGAATAATGGATTGCTACTCTTCATACATTTTTGACCATTGGCTCAGATTTGAATGCGTACTGGCCATCTGAGCATCTCTGCCAGGCCACCCTATGTCTAGAGACTGTAGATTTAGAGAGTTTATAAACATTGTCAGTTCATCAATAAAGTGTGCTCGCTTCGGCAGCACATATACTAAAATTGGAACGATACAGAGAAGATTAGCATGGCCCCTGCGCAAGGATGACACGCAAATTCGTGAAGCGTTCCATATTTTTAACAGCTTTTAGGAGAGAAATCTTTTTTGTTTTCAAGACTAATTGAAAAAATAAAGCAGGTCCCAGTGCTGTCCCCGTAATATGTATTTTTCAATTAGTCTCTCCTCAACATTTTTAATGTATTTGCTTTGCAGTAAAGAAGGTGCGCTCTATGTTCAGCTGCATTTAGCAAGGAAGCCTGCAGGACTTCTGGGACTTTTCTTTCTCTTTTTTAGCCTCACTGTCATTATTCTTCACCACCCCCAAATCTATACTGCTGCAGTGTTGTGTTGCTTTGTGGGAAGCAGGACAAAGAGAAGGGCAGGGCCTATGCAAATGAAGGCCTCAGGGATGTCTGGGAGTGCCTTTTTAGCAGTATTGTTAAAGTCCACCTTGCAACCGGATTTGTCGGGTAAGCTGAAAAACACCATGCCAGATTGGGCACCAGGTCTCTAGGCGCTTGGAGGACATATTGGGTCTACATCCCTCAGTTTCTGAGGTCCAAGAAATGTTCACCCTCTACCCTAATAGAGAGGTCTTGGCCGATCGTGGCTGAGAAGGGAAGAAGGTTGCAGCGCAAGATGCTTATGGTCCTTCTCTAATAATGGACCAACTTTCTCTCTCTCCTTACCTGTGGTTCTGCCTGGCTACTGGGGCTACCAGTTGTAAGCCTGCAGCCCACAGGGAGTTGGTTTGTTCCTCTCACACATGTAAATGGGTAAGCATTCAAGTGCACACACCTGCCTACGTCCACAGACCCTCGCGCACACACACTTTTGTCAACAAGCTTTTTCGCAATTAAGAGTATCAGGGACCCATGTTGAAATACAAAAGCAGCACACCACGTGACGGCCATCACATAGAGTCCAGCAGCAAATGGGAAACGTTTAACTAGCTGTGGTCCTATTACTTGCGCTCTACCGTGGAACAACTGCTGGATGAGTCCTGCTGGAGAATATTGAACCTACAACAAGTCTGAGGTAAATAAAAATTCCACAGGAATATAATCAAACAGGGACCTACAACCCTTCCGAGCCAGATAGGAGTCGAACCTACAATCTTCTGATCCGTAGTCAGACGCGTTATCCATTGCGCCACTGGCCCTATGTAGACTTACGCATCCTTTTGTCCTTAAGTGGGCTAGAAAGTGTGTGTATGTGTGTGTGAAGGCACAAGGAAACCCATCTGACCTCCTGGAAGTCTGTTCTGTGAGGTTTTCCCAAGTTTTACAAAGGACTTTAGGAGAAGGAAGCACCTAAAAGCTAGGCGAAATGGTCCTAGATCCAAGGAAATCTTTTAGATCAGGCTCAGTTTCTTAAATAGTTTGCATTAACATAATCAGTTCCAGGTCTGTGTGGGGCTGAGTTTGGGAACTCCTTAGTAAGTAGGCGTTTACAACAATAAGGGGTTTAATATTACAACACAGGTGAACATTCAGACACATTATCATAAGCTCACCTTGTACAGGGACCCAAGCATGCTGCCTTTCCACTCTCAGAGCCCTTCACCTAACCTACTGTGCAGCTGTTTCACCTTTAATATCACTGTTCCACAGGCAGCGTGACGTCACAATGCTCCTTGTCTGTAGCCCGAACCAGGAGCCTTTGCAAACCTGGTATAATCTACATACTTACGGTGTGTTTAGTCTTGGACCACAAATGCAGTGAAGAATAATGGATTGCTACTCTTCATACATTTTTGACCATTGGCTCAGATTTGAATGCGTACTGGCCATCTGAGCATCTCTGCCAGGCCACCCTATGTCTAGAGACTGTAGATTTAGAGAGTTTATAAACATTGTCAGTTCATCAATAAAGTGTGCTCGCTTCGGCAGCACATATACTAAAATTGGAACGATACAGAGAAGATTAGCATGGCCCCTGCGCAAGGATGACACGCAAATTCGTGAAGCGTTCCATATTTTTAACAGCTTTCAGGAGAGAAATCTTTTTTGTTTTCAAGACTAATTGAAAAAATAAAGCAGGTCCCAGTGCTGTCCCCGTAATATGTATTTTTCAATTAGTCTCTCCTCAACATTTTTAATGTATTTGCTTTGCAGTAAAGAAGGTGCGCTCTATGTTCAGCTGCATTTAGCAAGGAAGCCTGCAGGACTTCTGGGACTTTTCTTTCTCTTTTTTAGCCTCACTGTCATTATTCTTCACCACCCCCAAATCTATACTGCTGCAGTGTTGTGTTGCTTTGTGGGAAGCAGGACAAAGAGAAGGGCAGGGCCTATGCAAATGAAGGCCTCAGGGATGTCTGGGAGTGCCTTTTTAGCAGTATTGTTAAAGTCCACCTTGCAACCGGATTGGTCGGGTAAGCTGAAAAACACCATGCCAGATTGGGCACCAGGTCTCTAGGCGCTTGGAGGACATTTTGGGTCTACATCCCTCAGTTTTTGAGGTCCAAGAAATGTTCACCCTCTACCCTAATAGAGAGGTCTTGGCCGATCGTGGCTGAGAAGGGAAGAAGGTTGCAGCGCAAGATGCTTATGGTCCTTCTCTAATAATGGACCAACTTTCTCTCTCTCCTTACCTGTGGTTCTGCCTGGCTACTGGGGCTACCAGTTGTAAGCCTGCAGCCCACAGGGAGTTGGTTTGTTCCTCTCACACATGTAAATGGGTAAGCATTCAAGTGCACACACCTGCCTACGTCCACAGACCCTCGCGCACACACACTTTTGTCAACAAGCTTTTTCGCAATTAAGAGTATCAGGGACCCATGTTGAAATACAAAAGCAGCACACCACGTGACGGCCATCACATAGAGTCCAGCAGCAAATGGGAAACGTTTAACTAGCTGTGGTCCTATTACTTGCGCTCTACCGTGGAACAACTGCTGGATGAGTCCTGCTGGAGAATATTGAACCTACAACAAGTCTGAGGTAAATAAAAATTCCTCAGGAATATAATCAAACAGGGACCTACAACCCTTCCGAGCCAGATAGGAGTCGAACCTACAATCTTCTGATCCGGAGTCAGACGCGTTATCCACTGCGCCACTGGCCCTATGTAGACTTACGCATCCTTTTGTCCTTAAGTGGGCTAGAAAGTGTGTGTATGTGTGTGTGAAGGCACAAGGAAACCCATCTGACCTCCTGGAAGTCTGTTCTGTGAGGTTTTCCCAAGTTTTACAAAGGACTTTAGGAGAAGGAAGCACCTAAAAGCTAGGCGAAATGGTCCTAGATCCAAGGAAATCTTTTAGATCAGGCTCAGTTTCTTAAATAGTTTGCATTAACATAATCAGTTCCAGGTCTGTGTGGGGCTGAGCCTGGGAACTCCTTAGTAAGTAGGCGTTTACAACAATAAGGGGTTTAATATTACAACACAGGTGAACATTCAGACACATTATCATAAGCTCACCTTGTCCAGGGACCCAAGCATGCTGCCTTTCCACTCTCAGAGCCCTTCACCTAACCTACTGTTCAGCTGTTTCACCTTTAATATCACTGTTCCACAGGCAGCGTGACGTCACAATGCTCCTTGTCTGTAGCCCGAACCAGGAGCCTTTGCAAACCTGGTATAATCTACATACTTACGGTGTGTTTAGTCTTGGACCACAAATGCAGTGAAGAATAATGGATTGCTACTCTTCATACATTTTTGACCATTGGCTCAGATTTGAATGCGTACTGGCCATCTGAGCATCTCTGCCAGGCCACCCTATGTCTAGAGACTGTAGATTTAGAGAGTTTATAAACATTGTCAGTTCATCAATAAAGTGTGCTCGCTTCGGCAGCACATATACTAAAATTGGAACGATACAGAGAAGATTAGCATGGCCCCTGCGCAAGGATGACACGCAAATTCGTGAAGCGTTCCATATTTTTAACAGCTTTTAGGAGAGAAGCTTTTTTGTTTTCAAGACTAATTGAAAAAATAAAGCAGGTCCCAGTGCTGTCCCCGTAATATGTATTTTTCAATTAGTCTCTCCTCAACATTTTTAATGTATTTGCTTTGCAGTAAAGAAGGTGCGCTCTATGTTCAGCTGCATTTAGCAAGGAAGCCTGCAGGACTTCTGGGACTTTTCTTTCTCTTTTTTAGCCTCACTGTCATTATTCTTCACCACCCCCAAATCTATACTGCTGCAGTGTTGTGTTGCTTTGTGGGAGGCAGGACAAAGAGAAGGGCAGGGCCTATGCAAATGAAGGCCTCAGGGATGTCTGGGAGTGCCTTTTTAGCAGTATTGTTAAAGTCCACCTTGCAACCGGATTGGTCGGGTAAGCTGAAAAACACCATGCCAGATTGGGCACCAGGTCTCTAGGCGCTTGGAGGACATATTGGGTCTACATCCCTCAGTTTCTGAGGTCCAAGAAATGTTCACCCTCTACCCTAATAGAGAGGTCTTGGCCGATCGTGGCTGAGAAGGGAAGAAGGTTGCAGCGCAAGATGCTTATGGTCCTTCTCTAATAATGGACCAACTTTCTCTCTCTCCTTACCTGTGGTTCTGCCTGGCTACTGGGGCTACCAGTTGTAAGCCTGCAGCCCACAGGGAGTTGGTTTGTTCCTCTCACACATGTAAATGGGTAAGCATTCGAGTGCACACACCTGCCTACGTCCACAGACCCTCGCGCACACACACTTTTGTCAACAAGCTTTTTCGCAATTAAGAGTATCAGGGACCCATGTTGAAATACAAAAGCAGCACACCACGTGACGGCCATCACATAGAGTCCAGCAGCAAATGGGAAACGTTTAACTAGCTGTGGTCCTATTACTTGCGCTCTACCTTGGAACAACTGCTGGATGAGTCCTGCTGGAGAATATTGAACCTACAACAAGTCTGAGGTAAATAAAAATTCCACAGGAATATAATCAAACAGGGACCTACAACCCTTCCGAGCCAGATAGGAGTCGAACCTACAATCTTCTGATACATAGTCTGACACGTTATCCATTGCGCCACTGGCCCTATGTAGACTTACGCATCCTTTTGTCCTTAAGTGGGCTAGAAAGTGTGTGTATGTGTGTGTGAAGGCACAAGGAAACCCATCTGACCTCCTGGAAGTCTGTTCTGTGAGGTTTTCCCAAGTTTTACAAAGGACTTTAGGAGAAGGAAGCACCTAAAAGCTAGGCGAAATGGTCCTAGATCCAAGGAAATCTTTTAGATCAGGCTCAGTTTCTTAAATAGTTTGCATTAACATAATCAGTTCCAGGTCTGTGTGGGGCTGAGCTTGGGAACTCCTTAGTAAGTAGGCGTTTACAACAATAAGGGGTTTAATATTACAACACAGGTGAACATTCAGACACATTATCATAAGCTCACCTTGTCCAGGGACCCAAGCATGCTGCCTTTCCACTCTCAGAGCCCTTCACCTAACCTACTGTGCAGCTGTTTCACCTTTAATATCACTGTTCCACAGGCAGCGTGACGTCACAATGCTCCTTGTCTGTAGCCCGAACCAGGAGCCTTTGCAAACCTGGTATAATCTACATACTTACGGTGTGTTTAGTCTTGGACCACAAATGCAGTGAAGAATAATGGATTGCTACTCTTCATACATTTTTGACCATTGGCTCAGATTTGAATGCGTACTGGCCATCTGAGCATCTCTGCCAGGCCACCCTATGTCTAGAGACTGTAGATTTAGAGAGTTTATAAACATTGTCAGTTCATCAATAAAGTGTGCTCGCTTCGGCAGCACATATACTAAAATTGGAACGATACAGAGAAGATTAGCATGGCCCCTGCGCAAGAATGACACGCAAATTCGTGAAGCGTTCCATATTTTTAACAGCTTTCAGGAGAGAAATCTTTTTTGTTTTCAAGACTAATTGAAAAAATAAAGCAGGTCCCAGTGCTGTCCCCGTAATATGTATTTTTCAATTAGTCTCTCCTCAACATTTTTAATGTATTTGCTTTGCAGTAAAGAAGGTGCGCTCTATGTTCAGCTGCATTTAGCAAGGAAGCCTGCAGGACTTCTGGGACTTTTCTTTCTCTTTTTTAGCCTCACTGTCATTATTCTTCACCACCCCCAAATCTATACTGCTGCAGTGTTGTGTTGCTTTGTGGGAAGCAGGACAAAGAGAAGGGCAGGGCCTATGCAAATGAAGGCCTCAGGGATGTCTGGGAGTGCCTTTTTAGCAGTATTGTTAAAGTCCACCTTGCAACCGGATTGGTCGGGTAAGCTGAAAAACACCATGCCAGATTGGGCACCAGGTCTCTAGGCGCTTGGAGGACATATTGGGTCTACATCCCTCAGTTTCTGAGGTCCAAGAAATGTTCACCCTCTACCCTAATAGAGAGGTCTTGGCCGATCGTGGCTGAGAAGGGAAGAAGGTTGCAGCGCAAGATGCTTATGGTCCTTCTCTAATAATGGACCAACTTTCTCTCTCTCCTTACCTGTGGTTCTGCCTGGCTACTGGGGCTACCAGTTGTAAGCCTGCAGCCCACAGGGAGTTGGTTTGTTCCTCTCACACATGTAAATGGGTAAGCATTCAAGTGCACACACCTGCCTACGTCCACAGACCCTCGCGCACACACACTTTTGTCAACAAGCTTTTTCGCAATTAAGAGTATCAGGGACCCATGTTGAAATACAAAAGCAGCACACCACGTGACGGCCATCACATAGAGTCCAGCAGCAAATGGGAAACGTTTAACTAGCTGTGGTCCTATTACTTGCGCTCTACCGTGGAACAACTGCTGGATGAGTCCTGCTGGAGAATATTGAACCTACAACAAGTCTGAGGTAAATAAAAATTCCACAGGAATATAATCAAACAGGGACCTACAACCCTTCCGAGCCAGATAGGAGTCGAACCTACAATCTTCTGATCCGTAGTCAGACGCGTTATCCATTGCGCCACTGGCCCTATGTAGACTTACGCATCCTTTTGTCCTTAAGTGGGCTAGAAAGTGTGTGTATGTGTGTGTGAAGGCACAAGGAAACCCATCTGACCTCCTGGAAGTCTGTTCTGTGAGGTTTTCCCAAGTTTTACAAAGGACTTTAGGAGAAGGAAGCACCTAAAAGCTAGGCGAAATGGTCCTAGATCCAAGGAAATCTTTTAGATCAGGCTCAGTTTCTTAAATAGTTTGCATTAACATAATCAGTTCCAGGTCTGTGTGGGGCTGAGCTTGGGAACTCCTTAGTAAGTAGGCGTTTACAACAATAAGGGGTTTAATATTACAACACAGGTGAACATTCAGACACATTATCATAAGCTCACCTTGTCCAGGGACCCAAGCATGCTGCCTTTCCACTCTCAGAGCCCTTCACCTAACCTACTGTGCAGCTGTTTCACCTTTAATATCACTGTTCCACAGGCAGCGTGACGTCACAATGCTCCTTGTCTGTAGCCCGAACCAGGAGCCTTTGCAAACCTGGTATAATCTACATACTTACGGTGTGTTTAGTCTTGGACCACAAATGCAGTGAAGAATAATGGATTGCTACTCTTCATACATTTTTGACCATTGGCTCAGATTTGAATTCGTACTGGCCATCTGAGCATCTCTGCCAGGCCACCCTATGTCTAGAGACTGTAGATTTAGAGAGTTTATAAACATTGTCAGTTCATCAATAAAGTGTGCTCGCTTCGGCAGCACATATACTAAAATTGGAACGATACAGAGAAGATTAGCATGGCCCCTGCGCAAGGATGACACGCAAATTCGTGAAGCGTTCCATATTTTTAACAGCTTTTAGGAGAGAAATCTTTTTTGTTTTCAAGACTAATTGAAAAAATAAAGCAGGTCCCAGTGCTGTCCCCGTAATATGTATTTTTCAATTAGTCTCTCCTCAACATTTTTAATGTATTTGCTTTGCAGTAAAGAAGGTGCGCTCTATGTTCAGCTGCATTTAGCAAGGAAGCCTGCAGGACTTCTGGGACTTTTCTTTCTCTTTTTTAGCCTCACTGTCATTATTCTTCACCACCCCCAAATCTATACTGCTGCAGTGTTGTGTTGCTTTGTGGGAAGCAGGACAAAGAGAAGGGCAGGGCCTATGCAAATGAAGGCCTCAGGGATGTCTGGGAGTGCCTTTTTAGCAGTATTGTTAAAGTCCACCTTGCAACCGGATTGGTCGGGTAAGCTGAAAAACACCATGCCAGATTGGGCACCAGGTCTCTAGGCGCTTGGAGGACATATTGGGTCTACATCCCTCAGTTTCTGAGGTCCAAGAAATGTTCACCCTCTACCCTAATAGAGAGGTCTTGGCCGATCGTGGCTGATCGTGGCTGAGAGGGGAAGAAGGTAGCAGTGCAAGATGCTTATGGTCCTTCTCATATAATGGACCAACTTTCTCTCTCTCCTTACCTGTGGTTCTGCCTGGCTACTGGGGCTACCAGTTGTAAGCCTGCAGCCCACAGGGAGTTGGTTTGTTCCTCTCACACATGTAAATGGGTAAGCATTCAAGTGCACACACCTGCCTACGTCCACAGACCCTCGCGCACACACACTTTTGTCAACAAGCTTTTTCGCAATTAAGAGTATCAGGGACCCATGTTGAAATACAAAAGCAGCACACCACGTGACGGCCATCACATAGAGTCCAGCAGCAAATGGGAAACATTTAACTAGCTGTGGTCCTATTACTTGCGCTCTACCGTGGAACAACTGCTGGATGAGTCCTGCTGGAGAATATTGAACCTACAACAAGTCTGAGGTAAATAAAAATTCCACAGGAATATAATCAAACAGGGACCTACAACCCTTCCGAGCCAGATAGGAGTCGAACCTACAATCTTCTGATCTGTAGTCAGACGCGTTATCCATTGCACCACTGGCCCTATGTAGACTTACGCATCCTTTTGTCCTTAAGTGGGCTAGAAAGTGTGTGTATGTGTGTGTGAAGGCACAAGGAAACCCATCTGACCTCCTGGAAGTCTGTTCTGTGAGGTTTTCCCAAGTTTTACAAAGGACTTTAGGAGAAGGAAGCACCTAAAAGCTAGGCGAAATGGTCCTAGATCCAAGGAAATCTTTTAGATCAGGCTCAGTTTCTTAAATAGTTTGCATTAACATAATCAGTTCCAGGTCTGTGTGGGGCTGAGCTTGGGAACTCCTTAGTAAGTAGGCGTTTACAACAATAAGGGGTTTAATATTACAACACAGGTGAACATTCAGACACATTATCATAAGCTCACCTTGTCCAGGGACCCAAGCATGCTGCCTTTCCACTCTCAGAGCCCTTCACCTAACCTACTGTTCAGCTGTTTCACCTTTAATATCACTGTTCCACAGGCAGCGTGACGTCACAATGCTCCTTGTCTGTAGCCCGAACCAGGAGCCTTTGCAAACCTGGTATAATCTACATACTTACGGTGTGTTTAGTCTTGGACCACAAATGCAGTGAAGAATAATGGATTGCTACTCTTCATACATTTTTGACCATTGGCTCAGATTTGAATGCGTACTGGCCATCTGAGCATCTCTGCCAGGACACCCTATGTCTAGAGACTGTAGATTTAGAGAGTTTATAAACATTGTCAGTTCATCAATAAAGTGTGCTCGCTTCGGCAGCACATATACTAAAATTGGAACGATACAGAGAAGATTAGCATGGCCCCTGCGCAAGGATGACACGCAAATTCGTGAAGCGTTCCATATTTTTAACAGCTTTTAGGAGAGAAATCTTTTTTGTTTTCAAGACTAATTGAAAAAATAAAGCAGGTCCCAGTGCTGTCCCCGTAATATGTATTTTTCAATTAGTCTCTCCTCAACATTTTTAATGTATTTGCTTTGCAGTAAAGAAGGTGCGCTCTATGTTCAGCTGCATTTAGCAAGGAAGCCTGCAGGACTTCTGGGACTTTTCTTTCTCTTTTTTAGCCTCACTGTCATTATTCTTCACCACCCCCAAATCTATACTGCTGCAGTGTTGTGTTGCTTTGTGGGAAGCAGGACAAAGAGAAGGGCAGGGCCTATGCAAATGAAGGCCTCAGGGATGTCTGGGAGTGCCTTTTTAGCAGTATTGTTAAAGTCCACCTTGCAACCGGATTGGTCGGGTAAGCTGAAAAACACCATGCCAGATTGGGCACCAGGTCTCTAGGCGCTTGGAGGACATATTGGGTCTACATCCCTCAGTTTCTGAGGTCCAAGAAATGTTCACCCTCTACCCTAATAGAGAGGTCTTGGCCGATCGTGGCTGAGAGGGGAAGAAGGTAGCAGTGCAAGATGCTTATGGTCCTTCTCTAATAATGGACCAACTTTCTCTCTCTCCTTACCTGTGGTTCTGCCTGGCTACTGGGGCTACCAGTTGTAAGCCTGCAGCCCACAGGGAGTTGGTTTGTTCCTCTCACACATGTAAATGGGTAAGCATTCAAGTGCACACACCTGCCTACGTCCACAGACCCTCGCGCACACACACTTTTGTCAACAAGCTTTTTCGCAATTAAGAGTATCAGGGACCCATGTTGAAATACAAAAGCAGCACACCACGTGACGGCCATCACATAGAGTCCAGCAGCAAATGGGAAACGTTTAACTAGCTGTGGTCCTATTACTTGCGCTCTACCGTGGAACAACTGCTGGATGAGTCCTGCTGGAGAATATTGAACATACAACAAGTCTGAGGTAAATAAAAATTCCACAGGAATATAATCAAACAGGGACCTACAACCCTTCCGAGCCAGATAGGAGTCGAACCTACAATCACCTGATCCGTAGTCAGACGCGTTATCCATTGCGCCACTGGCCCTATGTAGACTTACGCATCCTTTTGTCCTTAAGTGGGCTAGAAAGTGTGTGTATGTGTGTGTGAAGGCACAAGGAAACCCATCTGACCTCCTGGAAGTCTGTTCTGTGAGGTTTTCCCAAGTTTTACAAAGGACTTTAGGAGAAGGAAGCACCTAAAAGCTAGGCGAAATGGTCCTAGATCCAAGGAAATCTTTTAGATCAGGCTCAGTTTCTTAAATAGTTTGCATTAACATAATCAGTTCCAGGTCTGTGTGGGGCTGAGCTTGGGAACTCCTTAGTAAGTAGGCGTTTACAACAATAAGGGGTTTAATATTACAACACAGGTGAACATTCAGACACATTATCATAAGCTCACCTTGTCCAGGGACTCAAGCATGCTGCCTTTCCACTCTCAGAGCCCTTCACCTAACCTACTGTTCAGCTGTTTCACCTTTAATATCACTGTTCCACAGGCAGCGTGACGTCACAATGCTCCTTGTCTGTAGCCCGAACCAGGAGCCTTTGCAAACCTGGTATAATCTACATACTTACGGTGTGTTTAGTCTTGGACCACAAATGCAGTGAAGAATAATGGATTGCTACTCTTCATACATTTTTGACCATTGGCTCAGATTTGAATGCGTACTGGCCATCTGAGCATCTCTGCCAGGCCACCCTATGTCTAGAGACTGTAGATTTAGAGAGTTTATAAACATTGTCAGTTCATCAATAAAGTGTGCTCGCTTCGACAGCACATATACTAAAATTGGAACGATACAGAGAAGATTAGCATGGCCCCTGCGCAAGGATGACACGCAAATTCGTGAAGCGTTCCATATTTTTAACAGCTTTTAGGAGAGAAATCTTTTTTGTTTTCAAGACTAATTGAAAAAATAAAGCAGGTCCCAGTGCTGTCCCCGTAATATGTATTTTTCAATTAGTCTCTCCTCAACATTTTTAATGTATTTGCTTTGCAGTAAAGAAGGTGCGCTCTATGTTCAGCTGCATTTAGCAAGGAAGCCTGCAGGACTTCTGGGACTTTTCTTTCTCTTTTTTAGCCTCACTGTCATTATTCTTCACCACCCCCAAATCTATACTGCTGCAGTGTTGTGTTGCTTTGTGGGAAGCAGGACAAAGAGAAGGGCAGGGCCTATGCAAATGAAGGCCTCAGGGATGTCTGGGAGTGCCTTTTTAGCAGTATTGTTAAAGTCCACCTTGCAACCGGATTTGTCGGGTAAGCTGAAAAACACCATGCCAGATTGGGCACCAGGTCTCTAGGCGCTTGGAGGACATATTGGGTCTACATCCCTCAGTTTCTGAGGTCCAAGAAATGTTCACCCTCTACCCTAATAGAGAGGTCTTGGCCGATCGTGGCTGAGAAGGGAAGAAGGTTGCAGCGCAAGATGCTTATGGTCCTTCTCTAATAATGGACCAACTTTCTCTCTCTCCTTACCTGTGGTTCTGCCTGGCTACTGGGGCTACCAGTTGTAAGCCTGCAGCCCACAGGGAGTTGGTTTGTTCCTCCCACACATGTAAATGGGTAAGCATTCAAGTGCACACACCTGCCTACGTCCACAGACCCTCGCGCACACACACTTTTGTCAACAAGCTTTTTCGCAATTAAGAGTATCAGGGACCCATGTTGAAATACAAAAGCAGCACACCACGTGACGGCCATCACATAGAGTCCAGCAGCAAATGGGAAACGTTTAACTAGCTGTGGTCCTATTACTTGCGCTCTACCGTGGAACAACTGCTGGATGAGTCCTGCTGGAGAATATTGAACCTACAACAAGTCTGAGGTAAATAAAAATTCCACAGGAATATAATCAAACAGGGACCTACAACCCTTCCGAGCCAGATAGGAGTCGAACCTACAATCTTCTGATCCGTAGTCAGACGCGTTATCCATTGCGCCACTGGCCCTATGTAAACTTACGCATCCTTTTGTCCTTAAGTGGGCTAGAAAGTGTGTGTATGTGTGTGTGAAGGCACAAGGAAACCCATCTGACCTCCTGGAAGTCTGTTCTGTGAGGTTTTCCCAAGTTTTACAAAGGACTTTAGGAGAAGGAAGCACCTAAAAGCTAGGCGAAATGGTCCTAGATCCAAGGAAATCTTTTAGATCAGGCTCAGTTTCTTAAATAGTTTGCATTAACATAATCAGTTCCAGGTCTGTGTGGGGCTGAGTTTGGGAACTCCTTAGTAAGTAGGCGTTTACAACAATAAGGGGTTTAATATTACAACACAGGTGAACATTCAGACACATTATCATAAGCTCACCTTGTACAGGGACCCAAGCATGCTGCCTTTCCACTCTCAGAGCCCTTCACCTAACCTACTGTGCAGCTGTTTCACCTTTAATATCACTGTTCCACAGGCAGCGTGACGTCACAATGCTCCTTGTCTGTAGCCCGAACCAGGAGCCTTTGCAAACCTGGTATAATCTACATACTTACGGTGTGTTTAGTCTTGGACCACAAATGCAGTGAAGAATAATGGATTGCTACTCTTCATACATTTTTGACCATTGGTTCAGATTTGAATGCGTACTGGCCATCTGAGCATCTCTGCCAGGCCACCCTATGTCTAGAGACTGTAGATTTAGAGAGTTTATAAACATTGTCAGTTTATCAATAAAGTGTGCTCGCTTCGGCAGCACATATACTAAAATTGGAACGATACAGAGAAGATTAGCATGGCCCCTGCGCAAGGATGACACGCAAATTCGTGAAGCGTTCCATATTTTTAACAGCTTTCAGGAGAGAAATCTTTTTTGTTTTCAAGACTAATTGAAAAAATAAAGCAGGTCCCAGTGCTGTCCCCGTAATATGTATTTTTCAATTAGTCTCTCCTCAACATTTTTAATGTATTTGCTTTGCAGTAAAGAAGGTGCGCTCTATGTTCAGCTGCATTTAGCAAGGAAGCCTGCAGGACTTCTGGGACTTTTCTTTCTCTTTTTTAGCCTCACTGTCATTATTCTTCACCACCCCCAAATCTATACTGCTGCAGTGTTGTGTTGCTTTGTGGGAAGCAGGACAAAGAGAAGGGCAGGGCCTATGCAAATGAAGGCCTCAGGGATGTCTGGGAGTGCCTTTTTAGCAGTATTGTTAAAGTCCACCTTGCAACCGGATTTGTCGGGTAAGCTGAAAAACACCATGCCAGATTGGGCACCAGGTCTCTAGGCGCTTGGAGGACATATTGGGTCTACATCCCTCAGTTTCTGAGGTCCAAGAAATGTTCACCCTCTACCCTAATAGAGAGGTCTTGGCCGATCGTGGCTGAGAAGGGAAGAAGGTTGCAGCGCAAGATGCTTATGGTCCTTCTCTAATAATGGACCAACTTTCTCTCTCTCCTTACCTGTGGTTCTGCCTGGCTACTGGGGCTACCAGTTGTAAGCCTGCAGCCCACAGGGAGTTGGTTTGTTCCTCCCACACATGTAAATGGGTAAGCATTCAAGTGCACACACCTGCCTACGTCCACAGACCCTCGCGCACACACACTTTTGTCAACAAGCTTTTTCGCAATTAAGAGTATCAGGGACCCATGTTGAAATACAAAAGCAGCACACCACGTGACGGCCATCACATAGAGTCCAGCAGCAAATGGGAAACGTTTAACTAGCTGTGGTCCTATTACTTGCGCTCTACCGTGGAACAACTGCTGGATGAGTCCTGCTGGAGAATATTGAACCTACAACAAGTCTGAGGTAAATAAAAATTCCACAGGAATATAATCAAACAGGGACCTACAACCCTTCCGAGCCAGATAGGAGTCGAACCTACAATCTTCTGATCCGTAGTCAGACGCGTTATCCATTGCGCCACTGGCCCTATGTAAACTTACGCATCCTTTTGTCCTTAAGTGGGCTAGAAAGTGTGTGTATGTGTGTGTGAAGGCACAAGGAAACCCATCTGACCTCCTGGAAGTCTGTTCTGTGAGGTTTTCCCAAGTTTTACAAAGGACTTTAGGAGAAGGAAGCACCTAAAAGCTAGGCGAAATGGTCCTAGATCCAAGGAAATCTTTTAGATCAGGCTCAGTTTCTTAAATAGTTTGCATTAACATAATCAGTTCCAGGTCTGTGTGGGGCTGAGTTTGGGAACTCCTTAGTAAGTAGGCGTTTACAACAATAAGGGGTTTAATATTACAACACAGGTGAACATTCAGACACATTATCATAAGCTCACCTTGTACAGGGACCCAAGCATGCTGCCTTTCCACTCTCAGAGCCCTTCACCTAACCTACTGTGCAGCTGTTTCACCTTTAATATCACTGTTCCACAGGCAGCGTGACGTCACAATGCTCCTTGTCTGTAGCCCGAACCAGGAGCCTTTGCAAACCTGGTATAATCTACATACTTACGGTGTGTTTAGTCTTGGACCACAAATGCAGTGAAGAATAATGGATTGCTACTCTTCATACATTTTTGACCATTGGCTCAGATTTGAATGCGTACTGGCCATCTGAGCATCTCTGCCAGGCCACCCTATGTCTAGAGACTGTAGATTTAGAGAGTTTATAAACATTGTCAGTTCATCAATAAAGTGTGCTCGCTTCGGCAGCACATATACTAAAATTGGAACGATACAGAGAAGATTAGCATGGCCCCTGCGCAAGGATGACACGCAAATTCGTGAAGCGTTCCATATTTTTAACAGCTTTTAGGAGAGAAATCTTTTTTGTTTTCAAGACTAATTGAAAAAATAAAGCAGGTCCCAGTGCTGTCCCCGTAATATGTATTTTTCAATTAGTCTCTCCTCAACATTTTTAATGTATTTGCTTTGCAGTAAAGAAGGTGCGCTCTATGTTCAGCTGCATTTAGCAAGGAAGCCTGCAGGACTTCTGGGACTTTTCTTTCTCTTTTTTAGCCTCACTGTCATTATTCTTCACCACCCCCAAATCTATACTGCTGCAGTGTTGTGTTGCTTTGTGGGAAGCAGGACAAAGAGAAGGGCAGGGCCTATGCAAATGAAGGCCTCAGGGATGTCTGGGAGTGCCTTTTTAGCAGTATTGTTAAAGTCCACCTTGCAACCGGATTGGTCGGGTAAGCTGAAAAACACCATGCCAGATTGGGCACCAGGTCTCTAGGCGCTTGGAGGACATATTGGGTCTACATCCCTCAGTTTCTGAGGTCCAAGAAATGTTCACCCTCTACCCTAATAGAGAGGTCTTGGCCGATCGTGGCTGAGAAGGGAAGAAGGTTGCAGCGCAAGATGCTTATGGTCCTTCTCTAATAATGGACCAACTTTCTCTCTCTCCTTACCTGTGGTTCTGCCTGGCTACTGGGGCTACCAGTTGTAAGCCTGCAGCCCACAGGGAGTTGGTTTGTTCCTCTCACACATGTAAATGGGTAAGCATTCAAGTGCACACACCTGCCTACGTCCACAGACCCTCGCGCACACACACTTTTGTCAACAAGCTTTTTCGCAATTAAGAGTATCAGGGACCCATGTTGAAATACAAAAGCAGCACACCACGTGACGGCCATCACATAGAGTCCAGCAGCAAATGGGAAACGTTTAACTAGCTGTGGTCCTATTACTTGCGCTCTACCGTGGAACAACTGCTGGATGAGTCCTGCTGGAGAATATTGAACCTACAACAAGTCTGAGGTAAATAAAAATTCCACAGGAATATAATCAAACAGGGACCTACAACCCTTCCGAGCCAGATAGGAGTCGAACCTACAATCTTCTGATCCGTAGTCAGACGCGTTATCCATTGCGCCACTGGCCCTATGTAGACTTATGCATCCTTTTGTCCTTAAGTGGGCTAGAAAGTGTGTGTATGTGTGTGTGAAGGCACAAGGAAACCCATCTGACCTCCTGGAAGTCTGTTCTGTGAGGTTTTCCCAAGTTTTACAAAGGACTTTAGGAGAAGGAAGCACCTAAAAGCTAGGCGAAATGGTCCTAGATCCAAGGAAATCTTTTAGATCAGGCTCAGTTTCTTAAATAGTTTGCATTAACATAATCAGTTCCAGGTCTGTGTGGGGCTGAGCTTGGGAACTCCTTAGTAAGTAGGCGTTTACAACAATAAGGGGTTTAATATTACAACACAGGTGAACATTCAGACACATTATCATAAGCTCACCTTGTCCAGGGACCCAAGCATGCTGCCTTTCCACTCTCAGAGCCCTTCACCTAACCTACTGTGCAGCTGTTTCACCTTTAATATCACTGTTCCACAGGCAGCGTGACGTCACAATGCTCCTTGTCTGTAGCCCGAACCAGGAGCCTTTGCAAACCTGGTATAATCTACATACTTACGGTGTGTTTAGTCTTGGACCACAAATGCAGTGAAGAATAATGGATTGCTACTCTTCATACATTTTTGACCATTGGCTCAGATTTGAATGCGTACTGGCCATCTGAGCATCTCTGCCAGGCCACCCTATGTCTAGAGACTGTAGATTTAGAGAGTTTATAAACATTGTCAGTTCATCAATAAAGTGTGCTCGCTTCGGCAGCACATATACTAAAATTGGAACGATACAGAGAAGATTAGCATGGCCCCTGCGCAAGGATGACACGCAAATTCGTGAAGCGTTCCATATTTTTAACAGCTTTTAGGAGAGAAATCTTTTTTGTTTTCAAGACTAATTGAAAAAATAAAGCAGGTCCCAGTGCTGTCCCCGTAATATGTATTTTTCAATTAGTCTCTCCTCAACATTTTTAATGTATTTGCTTTGCAGTAAAGAAGGTGCGCTCTATGTTCAGCTGCATTTAGCAAGGAAGCCTGCAGGACTTCTGGGACTTTTCTTTCTCTTTTTTAGCCTCACTGTCATTATTCTTCACCACCCCCAAATCTATACTGCTGCAGTGTTGTGTTGCTTTGTGGGAAGCAGGACAAAGAGAAGGGCAGGGCCTATGCAAATGAAGGCCTCAGGGATGTCTGGGAGTGCCTTTTTAGCAGTATTGTTAAAGTCCACCTTGCAACCGGATTGGTCGGGTAAGCTGAAAAACACCATGCCAGATTGGGCACCAGGTCTCTAGGCGCTTGGAGGACATATTGGGTCTACATCCCTCAGTTTCTGAGGTCCAAGAAATGTTCACCCTCTACCCTAATAGAGAGGTCTTGGCCGATCGTGGCTGAGAAGGGAAGAAGGTTGCAGCGCAAGATGCTTATGGTCCTTCTCTAATAATGGACCAACTTTCTCTCTCTCCTTACCTGTGGTTCTGCCTGGCTACTGGGGCTACCAGTTGTAAGCCTGCAGCCCACAGGGAGTTGGTTTGTTCCTCTCACACATGTAAATGGGTAAGCATTCAAGTGCACACACCTGCCTACGTCCACAGACCCTCGCGCACACACACTTTTGTCAACAAGCTTTTTCGCAATTAAGAGTATCAGGGACCCATGTTGAAATACAAAAGCAGCACACCACGTGACGGCCATCACATAGAGTCCAGCAGCAAATGGGAAACGTTTAACTAGCTGTGGTCCTATTACTTGCGCTCTACCGTGGAACAACTGCTGGATGAGTCCTGCTGGAGAATATTGAACCTACAACAAGTCTGAGGTAAATAAAAATTCCACAGGAATATAATCAAACAGGGACCTACAACCCTTCCGAGCCAGATAGGAGTCGAACCTACAATCTTCTGATCCGTAGTCAGACGCGTTATCCATTGCGCCACTGGCCCTATGTAGACTTACGCATCCTTTTGTCCTTAAGTGGGCTAGAAAGTGTGTGTATGTGTGTGTGAAGGCACAAGGAAACCCATCTGACCTCCTGGAAGTCTGTTCTGTGAGGTTTTCCCAAGTTTTACAAAGGACTTTAGGAGAAGGAAGCACCTAAAAGCTAGGCGAAATGGTCCTAGATCCAAGGAAATCTTTTAGATCAGGCTCAGTTTCTTAAATAGTTTGCATTAACATAATCAGTTCCAGGTCTGTGTGGGGCTGAGCTTGGGAACTCCTTAGTAAGTAGGCATTTACAACAATAAGGGGTTTAATATTACAACACAGGTGAACATTCAGACACATTATCATAAGCTCACCTTGTCCAGGGACCCAAGCATGCTGCCTTTCCACTCTCAGAGCCCTTCACCTAACCTACTGTGCAGCTGTTTCACCTTTAATATCACTGTTCCACAGGCAGCGTGACGTCACAATGCTCCTTGTCTGTAGCCCGAACCAGGAGCCTTTGCAAACCTGGTATAATCTACATACTTACGGTGTGTTTAGTCTTGGACCACAAATGCAGTGAAGAATAATGGATTGCTACTCTTCATACATTTTTGACCATTGGCTCAGATTTGAATGCGTACTGGCCATCTGAGCATCTCTGCCAGGCCACCCTATGTCTAGAGACTAGAGATTTAGAGAGTTTATAAACATTGTCAGTTGATCAATAAAGTGTGGTCGCTTCGGCAGCACATATACTAAAATTGGAACGATACAGAGAAGATTAGCATGGCCCCTGCGCAAGGATGACACGCAAATTCGTGAAGCGTTCCATGTTTTTAACAGCTTTTAGGAGAGAAATCTTTTTTGTTTTCAAGACTAATTGAAAAAATAAAGCAGGTCCCAGTGCTGTCCCTGTAATATGTATTTTTCAATTAGTCTCTCCTCAACATTTTTAATGTATTTGCTTTGCAGTAAAGAAGGTGCGCTCTATGTTCAGCTGCATTTAGCAAGGAAGCCTGCAGGACTTCTGGGACTTTTCTTTCTCTTTTTTAGCCTCACTGTCATTATTCTTCACCACCCTCAAATCTATACTGCTGCAGTGTTGTGTTGCTTTGTGGGAAGCAGGACAAAGAGAAGGGCAGGGCCTATGCAAATGAAGGCCTCAGGGATGTCTGGGAGTGCCTTTTTAGCAGTATTGTTAAAGTCCACCTTGCAACCGGATTGGTCGGGTAAGCTGAAAAACACCATGCCAGATTGGGCACCAGGTCTCTAGGCGCTTGGAGGACATATTGGGTCTACATCCCTCAGTTTCTGAGGTCCAA
Source organism: Lissotriton vulgaris (assembly GCF_964263255.1). NCBI lineage: Eukaryota > Metazoa > Chordata > Amphibia > Caudata > Salamandridae > Lissotriton > Lissotriton vulgaris. Next base: position 184,046 of record NW_028244743.1, on the reverse strand, counting down.
GAAATGTTCACCCTCTACCCTAATAGAGAGGTCTTGGCCGATCGTGGCTGAGAAGGGAAGACGGTTGCAGCGCAAGATGCTTATGGTCCTTCTCTAATAATGGACCAACTTTCTCTCTCTCCTTACCTGTGGTTCTGCCTGGCTACTGGGGCTACCAGTTGTAAGCCTGCAGCCCACAGGGAGTTGGTTTGTTCCTCTCACACATGTAAATGGGTAAGCATTCAAGTGCACACACCTGCCTACGTCCACAGACCCTCGCGCACACACACTTTTGTCAACAAGCTTTTTCGCAATTAAGAGTATCAGGGACCCATGTTGAAATACAAAAGCAGCACACCACGTGACGGCCATCACATAGAGTCCAGCAGCAAATGGGAAACGTTTAACTAGCTGTGGTCCTATTACTTGCGCTCTACCGTGGAACAACTGCTGGATGAGTCCTGCTGGAGAATATTGAACCTACAACAAGTCTGAGGTAAATAAAAATTCCACAGGAATATAATCAAACAGGGACCTACAACCCTTCCGAGCCAGATAGGAGTCGAACCTACAATCTTCTGATCCGTAGTCAGACGCGTTATCCATTGCGCCACTGGCCCTATGTAGACTTACGCATCCTTTTGTCCTTAAGTGGGCTAGAAAGTGTGTGTATGTGTGTGTGAAGGCACAAGGAAACCCATCTGACCTCCTGGAAGTCTGTTCTGTGAGGTTTTCCCAAGTTTTACAAAGGACTTTAGGAGAAGGAAGCACCTAAAAGCTAGGCGAAATGGTCCTAGATCCAAGGAAATCTTTTAGATCAGGCTCAGTTTCTTAAATAGTTTGCATTAACATAATCAGTTCCAGGTCTGTGTGGGGCTGAGCTTGGGAACTCCTTAGTAAGTAGGCGTTTACAACAATAAGGGGTTTAATATTACAACACAGGTGAACATTCAGACACATTATCATAAGCTCACCTTGTCCAGGGACCCAAGCATGCTGCCTTTCCACTCTCAGAGCCCTTCACCTAACCTACTGTGCAGCTGTTTCACCTTTAATATCACTGTTCCACAGGCAGCGTGACGTCACAATGCTCCTTGTCTGTAGCCCGAACCAGGAGCCTTTGCAAACCTGGTATAATCTACATACTTACGGTGTGTTTAGTCTTGGACCACAAATGCAGTGAAGAATAATGGATTGCTACTCTTCATACATTGTTGACCATTGGCTCAGATTTGAATGCGTACTGGCCATCTGAGCATCTCTGCCAGGCCACCCTATGTCTAGAGACTGTAGATTTAGAGAGTTTATAAACATTGTCAGTTCATCAATAAAGTGTGGTCGCTTCGGCAGCACATATACTAAAATTGGAACGATACAGAGAAGATTAGCATGGCCCCTGCGCAAGGATGACACGCAAATTCGTGAAGCGTTCCATATTTTTAACAGCTTTTAGGAGAGAAATCTTTTTTGTTTTCAAGACTAATTGAAAAAATAAAGCAGGTCCCAGTGCTGTCCCCGTAATATGTATTTTTCAATTAGTCTCTCCTCAACATTTTTAATGTATTTGCTTTGCAGTAAAGAAGGTGCGCTCTATGTTCAGCTGCATTTAGCAAGGAAGCCTGCAGGACTTCTGGGACTTTTCTTTCTCTTTTTTAGCCTCACTGTCATTATTCTTCACCACCCCCAAATCTATACTGCTGCAGTGTTGTGTTGCTTTGTGGGAAGCAGGACAAAGAGAAGGGCAGGGCCTATGCAAATGAAGGCCTCAGGGATGTCTGGGAGTGCCTTTTTAGCAGTATTGTTAAAGTCCACCTTGCAACCGGATTGGTCGGGTAAGCTGAAAAACACCATGCCAGATTGGGCACCAGGTCTCTAGGCGCTTGGAGGACATATTGGGTCTACATCCCTCAGTTTCTGAGGTCCAAGAAATGTTCACCCTCTACCCTAATAGAGAGGTCTTGGCCGATCGTGGCTGAGAAGGGAAGAAGGTTGCAGCGCAAGATGCTTATGGTCCTTCTCTAATAATGGACCAACTTTCTCTCTCTCCTTACCTGTGGTTCTGCCTGGCTACTGGGGCTACCAGTTGTAAGCCTGCAGCCCACAGGGAGTTGGTTTGTTCCTCTCACACATGTAAATGGGTAAGCATTCAAGTGCACACACCTGCCTACGTCCACAGACCCTCGCGCACACACACTTTTGTCAACAAGCTTTTTCGCAATTAAGAGTATCAGGGACCCATGTTGAAATACAAAAGCAGCACACCACGTGACGGCCATCACATAGAGTCCAGCAGCAAATGGGAAACGTTTAACTAGCTGTGGTCCTATTACTTGCGCTCTACCGTGGAACAACTGCTGGATGAGTCCTGCTGGAGAATATTGAACCTACAACAAGTCTGAGGTAAATAAAAATTCCACAGGAATATAATCAAACAGGGACCTACAACCCTTCCGAGCCAGATAGGAGTCGAACCTACAATCACCTGATCCGTAGTCAGACGCGTTATCCATTGCGCCACTGGCCCTATGTAGACTTACGCATCCTTTTGTCCTTAAGTGGGCTAGAAAGTGTGTGTATGTGTGTGTGAAGGCACAAGGAAACCCATCTGACCTCCTGGAAGTCTGTTCTGTGAGGTTTTCCCAAGTTTTACAAAGGACTTTAGGAGAAGGAAGCACCTAAAAGCTAGGCGAAATGGTCCTAGATCCAAGGAAATCTTTTAGATCAGGCTCAGTTTCTTAAATAGTTTGCATTAACATAATCAGTTCCAGGTCTGTGTGGGGCTGAGCTTGGGAACTCCTTAGTAAGTAGGCGTTTACAACAATAAGGGGTTTAATATTACAACACAGGTGAACATTCAGACACATTATCATAAGCTCACCTTGTCCAGGGACCCAAGCATGCTGCCTTTCCACTCTCAGAGCCCTTCACCTAACCTACTGTTCAGCTGTTTCACCTTTAATATCACTGTTCCACAGGCAGCGTGACGTCACAATGCTCCTTGTCTGTAACCCGAACCAGGAGCCTTTGCAAACCTGGTATAATCTACATACTTACGGTGTGTTTAGTCTTGGACCACAAATGCAGTGAAGAATAATGGATTGCTACTCTTCATACATTTTTGACCATTGGCTCAGATTTGAATGCGTACTGGCCATCTGAGCATCTCTGCCAGGCCACCCTATGTCTAGAGACTGTAGATTTAGAGAGTTTATAAACATTGTCAGTTCATCAATAAAGTGTGCTCGCTTCGGCAGCACATATACTAAAATTGGAACGATACAGAGAAGATTAGCATGGCCCCTGCGCAAGGATGACACGCAAATTCGTGAAGCGTTCCATATTTTTAACAGCTTTTAGGAGAGAAATCTTTTTTGTTTTCAAGACTAATTGAAAAAATAAAGCAGGTCCCAGTGCTGTCCCCGTAATATGTATTTTTCAATTAGTCTCTCCTCAACATTTTTAATGTATTTGCTTTGCAGTAAAGAAGGTGCGCTCTATGTTCAGCTGCATTTAGCAAGGAAGCCTGCAGGACTTCTGGGACTTTTCTTTCTCTTTTTTAGCCTCACTGTCATTATTCTTCACCACCCCCAAATCTATACTGCTGCAGTGTTGTGTTGCTTTGTGGGAAGCAGGACAAAGAGAAGGGCAGGGCCTATGCAAATGAAGGCCTCAGGGATGTCTGGGAGTGCCTTTTTAGCAGTATTGTTAAAGTCCACCTTGCAACCGGATTTGTCGGGTAAGCTGAAAAACACCATGCCAGATTGGGCACCAGGTCTCTAGGCGCTTGGAGGACATATTGGGTCTACATCCCTCAGTTTCTGAGGTCCAAGAAATGTTCACCCTCTACCCTAATAGAGAGGTCTTGGCCGATCGTGGCTGAGAAGGGAAGAAGGTTGCAGCGCAAGATGCTTATGGTCCTTCTCTAATAATGGACCAACTTTCTCTCTCTCCTTACCTGTGGTTCTGCCTGGCTACTGGGGCTACCAGTTGTAAGCCTGCAGCCCACAGGGAGTTGGTTTGTTCCTCTCACACATGTAAATGGGTAAGCATTCAAGTGCACACACCTGCCTACGTCCACAGACCCTCGCGCACACACACTTTTGTCAACAAGCTTTTTCGCAATTAAGAGTATCAGGGACCCATGTTGAAATACAAAAGCAGCACACCACGTGACGGCCATCACATAGAGTCCAGCAGCAAATGGGAAACGTTTAACTAGCTGTGGTCCTATTACTTGCGCTCTACCGTGGAACAACTGCTGGATGAGTCCTGCTGGAGAATATTGAACCTACAACAAGTCTGAGGTAAATAAAAATTCCACAGGAATATAATCAAACAGGGACCTACAACCCTTCCGAGCCAGATAGGAGTCGAACCTACAATCTTCTAATCTGTAGTCAGACGCGTTATCCATTGCGCCACTGGCCCTATGTAGACTTACGCATCCTTTTGTCCTTAAGTGGGCTAGAAAGTGTGTGTATGTGTGTGTGAAGGCACAAGGAAACCCATCTGACCTCCTGGAAGTCTGTTCTGTGAGGTTTTCCCAAGTTTTACAAAGGACTTTAGGAGAAGGAAGCACCTAAAAGCTAGGCGAAATGGTCCTAGATCCAAGGAAATCTTTTAGATCAGGCTCAGTTTCTTAAATAGTTTGCATTAACATAATCAGTTCCAGGTCTGTGTGGGGCTGAGCTTGGGAACTCCTTAGTAAGTAGGCGTTTACAACAATAAGGGGTTTAATATTACAACACAGGTGAACATTCAGACACATTATCATAAGCTCACCTTGTCCAGGGACCCAAGCATGCTGCCTTTCCACTCTCAGAGCCCTTCACCTAACCTACTGTGCAGCTGTTTCACCTTTAATATCACTGTTCCACAGGCAGCGTGACGTCACAATGCTCCTTGTCTGTAGCCCGAACCAGGAGCCTTTGCAAACCTGGTATAATCTACATACTTACGGTGTGTTTAGTCTTGGACCACAAATGCAGTGAAGAATAATGGATTGCTACTCTTCATACATTTTTGACCATTGGCTCAGATTTGAATGCGTACTGGCCATCTGAGCATCTCTGCCAGGCCACCCTATGTTTAGAGACTGTAGATTTAGAGAGTTTATAAACATTGTCAGTTCATCAATAAAGTGTGCTCGCTTCGGCAGCACATATACTAAAATTGGAACGATACAGAGAAGATTAGCATGGCCCCTGCGCAAGGATGACACGCAAATTCGTGAAGCGTTCCATATTTTTAACAGCTTTTAGGAGAGAAATCTTTTTTGTTTTCAAGACTAATTGAAAAAATAAAGCAGGTCCCAGTGCTGTCCCCGTAATATGTATTTTTCAATTAGTCTCTCCTCAACATTTTTAATGTATTTGCTTTGCAGTAAAGAAGGTGCGCTCTATGTTCAGCTGCATTTAGCAAGGAAGCCTGCAGGACTTCTGGGACTTTTCTTTCTCTTTTTTAGCCTCACTGTCATTATTCTTCACCACCCCCAAATCTATACTGCTGCAGTGTTGTGTTGCTTTGTGGGAAGCAGGACAAAGAGAAGGGCAGGGCCTATGCAAATGAAGGCCTCAGGGATGTCTGGGAGTGCCTTTTTAGCAGTATTGTTAAAGTCCACCTTGCAACCGGATTGGTCGGGTAAGCTGAAAAACACCATGCCAGATTGGGCACCAGGTCTCTAGGCGCTTGGAGGACATATTGGGTCTACATCCCTCAGTTTCTGAGGTCCAAGAAATGTTCACCCTCTACCCTAATAGAGAGGTCTTGGCCGATCGTGGCTGAGAGGGGAAGAAGGTAGCAGTGCAAGATGCTTATGGTCCTTCTCTAATAATGGACCAACTTTCTCTCTCTCCTTACCTGTGGTTCTGCCTGGCTACTGGGGCTACCAGTTGTAAGCCTGCAGCCCACAGGGAGTTGGTTTGTTCCTCTCACACATGTAAATGGGTAAGCATTCAAGTGCACGCACCTGCCTACGTCCACAGACCCTCGCGCACACACACTTTTGTCAACAAGCTTTTTCGCAATTAAGAGTATCAGGGACCCATGTTGAAATACAAAAGCAGCACACCACGTGACGGCCATCACATAGAGTCCAGCAGCAAATGGGAAACGTTTAACTAGCTGTGGTCCTATTACTTGCGCTCTACCGTGGAACAACTGCTGGATGAGTCCTGCTGGAGAATATTGAACCTACAACAAGTCTGAGGTAAATAAAAATTCCACAGGAATATAATCAAACAGGGACCTACAACCCTTCCGAGCCAGATAGGAGTCGAACCTACAATCACCTGATCCGTAGTCAGACGCGTTATCCATTGCGCCACTGGCCCTATGTAGACTTACGCATCCTTTTGTCCTTAAGTGGGCTAGAAAGTGTGTGTATGTGTGTGTGAAGGCACAAGGAAACCCATCTGACCTCCTGGAAGTCTGTTCTGTGAGGTTTTCCCAAGTTTTACAAAGGACTTTAGGAGAAGGAAGCACCTAAAAGCTAGGCGAAATGGTCCTAGATCCAAGGAAATCTTTTAGATCAGGCTCAGTTTCTTAAATAGTTTGCATTAACATAATCAGTTCCAGGTCTGTGTGGGGCTGAGCTTGGGAACTCCTTAGTAAGTAGGCGTTTACAACAATAAGGGGTTTAATATTACAACACAGGTGAACATTCAGACACATTATCATAAGCTCACCTTGTCCAGGGACCCAAGCATGCTGCCTTTCCACTCTCAGAGCCCTTCACCTAACCTACTGTTCAGCTGTTTCACCTTTAATATCACTGTTCCACAGGCAGCGTGACGTCACAATGCTCCTTGTCTGTAACCCGAACCAGGAGCCTTTGCAAACCTGGTATAATCTACATACTTACGGTGTGTTTAGTCTTGGACCACAAATGCAGTGAAGAATAATGGATTGCTACTCTTCATACATTTTTGACCATTGGCTCAGATTTGAATGCGTACTGGCCATCTGAGCATCTCTGCCAGGCCACCCTATGTCTAGAGACTGTAGATTTAGAGAGTTTATAAACATTGTCAGTTCATCAATAAAGTGTGCTCGCTTCGGCAGCACATATACTAAAATTGGAACGATACAGAGAAGATTAGCATGGCCCCTGCGCAAGGATGACACGCAAATTCGTGAAGCGTTCCATATTTTTAACAGCTTTTAGGAGAGAAATCTTTTTTGTTTTCAAGACTAATTGAAAAAATAAAGCAGGTCCCAGTGCTGTCCCCGTAATATGTATTTTTCAATTAGTCTCTCCTCAACATTTTTAATGTATTTGCTTTGCAGTAAAGAAGGTGCGCTCTATGTTCAGCTGCATTTAGCAAGGAAGCCTGCAGGACTTCTGGGACTTTTCTTTCTCTTTTTTAGCCTCACTGTCATTATTCTTCACCACCCCCAAATCTATACTGCTGCAGTGTTGTGTTGCTTTGTGGGAAGCAGGACAAAGAGAAGGGCAGGGCCTATGCAAATGAAGGCCTCAGGGATGTCTGGGAGTGCCTTTTTAGCAGTATTGTTAAAGTCCACCTTGCAACCGGATTTGTCGGGTAAGCTGAAAAACACCATGCCAGATTGGGCACCAGGTCTCTAGGCGCTTGGAGGACATATTGGGTCTACATCCCTCAGTTTCTGAGGTCCAAGAAATGTTCACCCTCTACCCTAATAGAGAGGTCTTGGCCGATCGTGGCTGAGAAGGGAAGAAGGTTGCAGCGCAAGATGCTTATGGTCCTTCTCTAATAATGGACCAACTTTCTCTCTCTCCTTACCTGTGGTTCTGCCTGGCTACTGGGGCTACCAGTTGTAAGCCTGCAGCCCACAGGGAGTTGGTTTGTTCCTCTCACACATGTAAATGGGTAAGCATTCAAGTGCACACACCTGCCTACGTCCACAGACCCTCGCGCACACACACTTTTGTCAACAAGCTTTTTCGCAATTAAGAGTATCAGGGACCCATGTTGAAATACAAAAGCAGCACACCACGTGACGGCCATCACATAGAGTCCAGCAGCAAATGGGAAACGTTTAACTAGCTGTGGTCCTATTACTTGCGCTCTACCGTGGAACAACTGCTGGATGAGTCCTGCTGGAGAATATTGAACCTACAACAAGTCTGAGGTAAATAAAAATTCCACAGGAATATAATCAAACAGGGACCTACAACCCTTCCGAGCCAGATAGGAGTCGAACCTACAATCTTCTGATCCGTAGTCAGACGCGTTATCCATTGCGCCACTGGCCCTATGTAGACTTACGCATCCTTTTGTCCTTAAGTGGGCTAGAAAGTGTGTGTATGTGTGTGTGAAGGCACAAGGAAACCCATCTGACCTCCTGGAAGTCTGTTCTGTGAGGTTTTCCCAAGTTTTACAAAGGACTTTAGGAGAAGGAAGCACCTAAAAGCTAGGCGAAATGGTCCTAGATCCAAGGAAATCTTTTAGATCAGGCTCAGTTTCTTAAATAGTTTGCATTAACATAATCAGTTCCAGGTCTGTGTGGGGCTGAGTTTGGGAACTCCTTAGTAAGTAGGCGTTTACAACAATAAGGGGTTTAATATTACAACACAGGTGAACATTCAGACACATTATCATAAGCTCACCTTGTACAGGGACCCAAGCATGCTGCCTTTCCACTCTCAGAGCCCTTCACCTAACCTACTGTGCAGCTGTTTCACCTTTAATATCACTGTTCCACAGGCAGCGTGACGTCACAATGCTCCTTGTCTGTAGCCCGAACCAGGAGCCTTTGCAAACCTGGTATAATCTACATACTTACGGTGTGTTTAGTCTTGGACCACAAATGCAGTGAAGAATAATGGATTGCTACTCTTCATACATTTTTGACCATTGGCTCAGATTTGAATGCGTACTGGCCATCTGAGCATCTCTGCCAGGCCACCCTATGTCTAGAGACTGTAGATTTAGAGAGTTTATAAACATTGTCAGTTCATCAATAAAGTGTGCTCGCTTCGGCAGCACATATACTAAAATTGGAACGATACAGAGAAGATTAGCATGGCCCCTGCGCAAGGATGACACGCAAATTCGTGAAGCGTTCCATATTTTTAACAGCTTTCAGGAGAGAAATCTTTTTTGTTTTCAAGACTAATTGAAAAAATAAAGCAGGTCCCAGTGCTGTCCCCGTAATATGTATTTTTCAATTAGTCTCTCCTCAACATTTTTAATGTATTTGCTTTGCAGTAAAGAAGGTGCGCTCTATGTTCAGCTGCATTTAGCAAGGAAGCCTGCAGGACTTCTGGGACTTTTCTTTCTCTTTTTTAGCCTCACTGTCATTATTCTTCACCACCCCCAAATCTATACTGCTGCAGTGTTGTGTTGCTTTGTGGGAAGCAGGACAAAGAGAAGGGCAGGGCCTATGCAAATGAAGGCCTCAGGGATGTCTGGGAGTGCCTTTTTAGCAGTATTGTTAAAGTCCACCTTGCAACCGGATTGGTCGGGTAAGCTGAAAAACACCATGCCAGATTGGGCACCAGGTCTCTAGGCGCTTGGAGGACATATTGGGTCTACATCCCTCAGTTTCTGAGGTCCAAGAAATGTTCACCCTCTACCCTAATAGAGAGGTCTTGGCCGATCGTGGCTGAGAAGGGAAGAAGGTTGCAGCGCAAGATGCTTATGGTCCTTCTCTAATAATGGACCAACTTTCTCTCTCTCCTTACCTGTGGTTCTGCCTGGCTACTGGGGCTACCAGTTGTAAGCCTGCAGCCCACAGGGAGTTGGTTTGTTCCTCTCACACATGTAAATGGGTAAGCATTCAAGTGCACACACCTGCCTACGTCCACAGACCCTCGCGCACACACACTTTTGTCAACAAGCTTTTTCGCAATTAAGAGTATCAGGGACCCATGTTGAAATACAAAAGCAGCACACCACGTGACGGCCATCACATAGAGTCCAGCAGCAAATGGGAAACGTTTAACTAGCTGTGGTCCTATTACTTGCGCTCTACCGTGGAACAACTGCTGGATGAGTCCTGCTGGAGAATATTGAACCTACAACAAGTCTGAGGTAAATAAAAATTCCTCAGGAATATAATCAAACAGGGACCTACAACCCTTCCGAGCCAGATAGGAGTCGAACCTACAATCTTCTGATCCGGAGTCAGACGCGTTATCCACTGCGCCACTGGCCCTATGTAGACTTACGCATCCTTTTGTCCTTAAGTGGGCTAGAAAGTGTGTGTATGTGTGTGTGAAGGCACAAGGAAACCCATCTGACCTCCTGGAAGTCTGTTCTGTGAGGTTTTCCCAAGTTTTACAAAGGACTTTAGGAGAAGGAAGCACCTAAAAGCTAGGCGAAATGGTCCTAGATCCAAGGAAATCTTTTAGATCAGGCTCAGTTTCTTAAATAGTTTGCATTAACATAATCAGTTCCAGGTCTGTGTGGGGCTGAGCCTGGGAACTCCTTAGTAAGTAGGCGTTTACAACAATAAGGGGTTTAATATTACAACACAGGTGAACATTCAGACACATTATCATAAGCTCACCTTGTCCAGGGACCCAAGCATGCTGCCTTTCCACTCTCAGAGCCCTTCACCTAACCTACTGTTCAGCTGTTTCACCTTTAATATCACTGTTCCACAGGCAGCGTGACGTCACAATGCTCCTTGTCTGTAGCCCGAACCAGGAGCCTTTGCAAACCTGGTATAATCTACATACTTACGGTGTGTTTAGTCTTGGACCACAAATGCAGTGAAGAATAATGGATTGCTACTCTTCATACATTTTTGACCATTGGCTCAGATTTGAATGCGTACTGGCCATCTGAGCATCTCTGCCAGGCCACCCTATGTCTAGAGACTGTAGATTTAGAGAGTTTATAAACATTGTCAGTTCATCAATAAAGTGTGCTCGCTTCGGCAGCACATATACTAAAATTGGAACGATACAGAGAAGATTAGCATGGCCCCTGCGCAAGGATGACACGCAAATTCGTGAAGCGTTCCATATTTTTAACAGCTTTTAGGAGAGAAGCTTTTTTGTTTTCAAGACTAATTGAAAAAATAAAGCAGGTCCCAGTGCTGTCCCCGTAATATGTATTTTTCAATTAGTCTCTCCTCAACATTTTTAATGTATTTGCTTTGCAGTAAAGAAGGTGCGCTCTATGTTCAGCTGCATTTAGCAAGGAAGCCTGCAGGACTTCTGGGACTTTTCTTTCTCTTTTTTAGCCTCACTGTCATTATTCTTCACCACCCCCAAATCTATACTGCTGCAGTGTTGTGTTGCTTTGTGGGAGGCAGGACAAAGAGAAGGGCAGGGCCTATGCAAATGAAGGCCTCAGGGATGTCTGGGAGTGCCTTTTTAGCAGTATTGTTAAAGTCCACCTTGCAACCGGATTGGTCGGGTAAGCTGAAAAACACCATGCCAGATTGGGCACCAGGTCTCTAGGCGCTTGGAGGACATATTGGGTCTACATCCCTCAGTTTCTGAGGTCCAAGAAATGTTCACCCTCTACCCTAATAGAGAGGTCTTGGCCGATCGTGGCTGAGAAGGGAAGAAGGTTGCAGCGCAAGATGCTTATGGTCCTTCTCTAATAATGGACCAACTTTCTCTCTCTCCTTACCTGTGGTTCTGCCTGGCTACTGGGGCTACCAGTTGTAAGCCTGCAGCCCACAGGGAGTTGGTTTGTTCCTCTCACACATGTAAATGGGTAAGCATTCGAGTGCACACACCTGCCTACGTCCACAGACCCTCGCGCACACACACTTTTGTCAACAAGCTTTTTCGCAATTAAGAGTATCAGGGACCCATGTTGAAATACAAAAGCAGCACACCACGTGACGGCCATCACATAGAGTCCAGCAGCAAATGGGAAACGTTTAACTAGCTGTGGTCCTATTACTTGCGCTCTACCTTGGAACAACTGCTGGATGAGTCCTGCTGGAGAATATTGAACCTACAACAAGTCTGAGGTAAATAAAAATTCCACAGGAATATAATCAAACAGGGACCTACAACCCTTCCGAGCCAGATAGGAGTCGAACCTACAATCTTCTGATACATAGTCTGACACGTTATCCATTGCGCCACTGGCCCTATGTAGACTTACGCATCCTTTTGTCCTTAAGTGGGCTAGAAAGTGTGTGTATGTGTGTGTGAAGGCACAAGGAAACCCATCTGACCTCCTGGAAGTCTGTTCTGTGAGGTTTTCCCAAGTTTTACAAAGGACTTTAGGAGAAGGAAGCACCTAAAAGCTAGGCGAAATGGTCCTAGATCCAAGGAAATCTTTTAGATCAGGCTCAGTTTCTTAAATAGTTTGCATTAACATAATCAGTTCCAGGTCTGTGTGGGGCTGAGCTTGGGAACTCCTTAGTAAGTAGGCGTTTACAACAATAAGGGGTTTAATATTACAACACAGGTGAACATTCAGACACATTATCATAAGCTCACCTTGTCCAGGGACCCAAGCATGCTGCCTTTCCACTCTCAGAGCCCTTCACCTAACCTACTGTGCAGCTGTTTCACCTTTAATATCACTGTTCCACAGGCAGCGTGACGTCACAATGCTCCTTGTCTGTAGCCCGAACCAGGAGCCTTTGCAAACCTGGTATAATCTACATACTTACGGTGTGTTTAGTCTTGGACCACAAATGCAGTGAAGAATAATGGATTGCTACTCTTCATACATTTTTGACCATTGGCTCAGATTTGAATGCGTACTGGCCATCTGAGCATCTCTGCCAGGCCACCCTATGTCTAGAGACTGTAGATTTAGAGAGTTTATAAACATTGTCAGTTCATCAATAAAGTGTGCTCGCTTCGGCAGCACATATACTAAAATTGGAACGATACAGAGAAGATTAGCATGGCCCCTGCGCAAGAATGACACGCAAATTCGTGAAGCGTTCCATATTTTTAACAGCTTTCAGGAGAGAAATCTTTTTTGTTTTCAAGACTAATTGAAAAAATAAAGCAGGTCCCAGTGCTGTCCCCGTAATATGTATTTTTCAATTAGTCTCTCCTCAACATTTTTAATGTATTTGCTTTGCAGTAAAGAAGGTGCGCTCTATGTTCAGCTGCATTTAGCAAGGAAGCCTGCAGGACTTCTGGGACTTTTCTTTCTCTTTTTTAGCCTCACTGTCATTATTCTTCACCACCCCCAAATCTATACTGCTGCAGTGTTGTGTTGCTTTGTGGGAAGCAGGACAAAGAGAAGGGCAGGGCCTATGCAAATGAAGGCCTCAGGGATGTCTGGGAGTGCCTTTTTAGCAGTATTGTTAAAGTCCACCTTGCAACCGGATTGGTCGGGTAAGCTGAAAAACACCATGCCAGATTGGGCACCAGGTCTCTAGGCGCTTGGAGGACATATTGGGTCTACATCCCTCAGTTTCTGAGGTCCAAGAAATGTTCACCCTCTACCCTAATAGAGAGGTCTTGGCCGATCGTGGCTGAGAAGGGAAGAAGGTTGCAGCGCAAGATGCTTATGGTCCTTCTCTAATAATGGACCAACTTTCTCTCTCTCCTTACCTGTGGTTCTGCCTGGCTACTGGGGCTACCAGTTGTAAGCCTGCAGCCCACAGGGAGTTGGTTTGTTCCTCTCACACATGTAAATGGGTAAGCATTCAAGTGCACACACCTGCCTACGTCCACAGACCCTCGCGCACACACACTTTTGTCAACAAGCTTTTTCGCAATTAAGAGTATCAGGGACCCATGTTGAAATACAAAAGCAGCACACCACGTGACGGCCATCACATAGAGTCCAGCAGCAAATGGGAAACGTTTAACTAGCTGTGGTCCTATTACTTGCGCTCTACCGTGGAACAACTGCTGGATGAGTCCTGCTGGAGAATATTGAACCTACAACAAGTCTGAGGTAAATAAAAATTCCACAGGAATATAATCAAACAGGGACCTACAACCCTTCCGAGCCAGATAGGAGTCGAACCTACAATCTTCTGATCCGTAGTCAGACGCGTTATCCATTGCGCCACTGGCCCTATGTAGACTTACGCATCCTTTTGTCCTTAAGTGGGCTAGAAAGTGTGTGTATGTGTGTGTGAAGGCACAAGGAAACCCATCTGACCTCCTGGAAGTCTGTTCTGTGAGGTTTTCCCAAGTTTTACAAAGGACTTTAGGAGAAGGAAGCACCTAAAAGCTAGGCGAAATGGTCCTAGATCCAAGGAAATCTTTTAGATCAGGCTCAGTTTCTTAAATAGTTTGCATTAACATAATCAGTTCCAGGTCTGTGTGGGGCTGAGCTTGGGAACTCCTTAGTAAGTAGGCGTTTACAACAATAAGGGGTTTAATATTACAACACAGGTGAACATTCAGACACATTATCATAAGCTCACCTTGTCCAGGGACCCAAGCATGCTGCCTTTCCACTCTCAGAGCCCTTCACCTAACCTACTGTGCAGCTGTTTCACCTTTAATATCACTGTTCCACAGGCAGCGTGACGTCACAATGCTCCTTGTCTGTAGCCCGAACCAGGAGCCTTTGCAAACCTGGTATAATCTACATACTTACGGTGTGTTTAGTCTTGGACCACAAATGCAGTGAAGAATAATGGATTGCTACTCTTCATACATTTTTGACCATTGGCTCAGATTTGAATTCGTACTGGCCATCTGAGCATCTCTGCCAGGCCACCCTATGTCTAGAGACTGTAGATTTAGAGAGTTTATAAACATTGTCAGTTCATCAATAAAGTGTGCTCGCTTCGGCAGCACATATACTAAAATTGGAACGATACAGAGAAGATTAGCATGGCCCCTGCGCAAGGATGACACGCAAATTCGTGAAGCGTTCCATATTTTTAACAGCTTTTAGGAGAGAAATCTTTTTTGTTTTCAAGACTAATTGAAAAAATAAAGCAGGTCCCAGTGCTGTCCCCGTAATATGTATTTTTCAATTAGTCTCTCCTCAACATTTTTAATGTATTTGCTTTGCAGTAAAGAAGGTGCGCTCTATGTTCAGCTGCATTTAGCAAGGAAGCCTGCAGGACTTCTGGGACTTTTCTTTCTCTTTTTTAGCCTCACTGTCATTATTCTTCACCACCCCCAAATCTATACTGCTGCAGTGTTGTGTTGCTTTGTGGGAAGCAGGACAAAGAGAAGGGCAGGGCCTATGCAAATGAAGGCCTCAGGGATGTCTGGGAGTGCCTTTTTAGCAGTATTGTTAAAGTCCACCTTGCAACCGGATTGGTCGGGTAAGCTGAAAAACACCATGCCAGATTGGGCACCAGGTCTCTAGGCGCTTGGAGGACATATTGGGTCTACATCCCTCAGTTTCTGAGGTCCAAGAAATGTTCACCCTCTACCCTAATAGAGAGGTCTTGGCCGATCGTGGCTGATCGTGGCTGAGAGGGGAAGAAGGTAGCAGTGCAAGATGCTTATGGTCCTTCTCATATAATGGACCAACTTTCTCTCTCTCCTTACCTGTGGTTCTGCCTGGCTACTGGGGCTACCAGTTGTAAGCCTGCAGCCCACAGGGAGTTGGTTTGTTCCTCTCACACATGTAAATGGGTAAGCATTCAAGTGCACACACCTGCCTACGTCCACAGACCCTCGCGCACACACACTTTTGTCAACAAGCTTTTTCGCAATTAAGAGTATCAGGGACCCATGTTGAAATACAAAAGCAGCACACCACGTGACGGCCATCACATAGAGTCCAGCAGCAAATGGGAAACATTTAACTAGCTGTGGTCCTATTACTTGCGCTCTACCGTGGAACAACTGCTGGATGAGTCCTGCTGGAGAATATTGAACCTACAACAAGTCTGAGGTAAATAAAAATTCCACAGGAATATAATCAAACAGGGACCTACAACCCTTCCGAGCCAGATAGGAGTCGAACCTACAATCTTCTGATCTGTAGTCAGACGCGTTATCCATTGCACCACTGGCCCTATGTAGACTTACGCATCCTTTTGTCCTTAAGTGGGCTAGAAAGTGTGTGTATGTGTGTGTGAAGGCACAAGGAAACCCATCTGACCTCCTGGAAGTCTGTTCTGTGAGGTTTTCCCAAGTTTTACAAAGGACTTTAGGAGAAGGAAGCACCTAAAAGCTAGGCGAAATGGTCCTAGATCCAAGGAAATCTTTTAGATCAGGCTCAGTTTCTTAAATAGTTTGCATTAACATAATCAGTTCCAGGTCTGTGTGGGGCTGAGCTTGGGAACTCCTTAGTAAGTAGGCGTTTACAACAATAAGGGGTTTAATATTACAACACAGGTGAACATTCAGACACATTATCATAAGCTCACCTTGTCCAGGGACCCAAGCATGCTGCCTTTCCACTCTCAGAGCCCTTCACCTAACCTACTGTTCAGCTGTTTCACCTTTAATATCACTGTTCCACAGGCAGCGTGACGTCACAATGCTCCTTGTCTGTAGCCCGAACCAGGAGCCTTTGCAAACCTGGTATAATCTACATACTTACGGTGTGTTTAGTCTTGGACCACAAATGCAGTGAAGAATAATGGATTGCTACTCTTCATACATTTTTGACCATTGGCTCAGATTTGAATGCGTACTGGCCATCTGAGCATCTCTGCCAGGACACCCTATGTCTAGAGACTGTAGATTTAGAGAGTTTATAAACATTGTCAGTTCATCAATAAAGTGTGCTCGCTTCGGCAGCACATATACTAAAATTGGAACGATACAGAGAAGATTAGCATGGCCCCTGCGCAAGGATGACACGCAAATTCGTGAAGCGTTCCATATTTTTAACAGCTTTTAGGAGAGAAATCTTTTTTGTTTTCAAGACTAATTGAAAAAATAAAGCAGGTCCCAGTGCTGTCCCCGTAATATGTATTTTTCAATTAGTCTCTCCTCAACATTTTTAATGTATTTGCTTTGCAGTAAAGAAGGTGCGCTCTATGTTCAGCTGCATTTAGCAAGGAAGCCTGCAGGACTTCTGGGACTTTTCTTTCTCTTTTTTAGCCTCACTGTCATTATTCTTCACCACCCCCAAATCTATACTGCTGCAGTGTTGTGTTGCTTTGTGGGAAGCAGGACAAAGAGAAGGGCAGGGCCTATGCAAATGAAGGCCTCAGGGATGTCTGGGAGTGCCTTTTTAGCAGTATTGTTAAAGTCCACCTTGCAACCGGATTGGTCGGGTAAGCTGAAAAACACCATGCCAGATTGGGCACCAGGTCTCTAGGCGCTTGGAGGACATATTGGGTCTACATCCCTCAGTTTCTGAGGTCCAAGAAATGTTCACCCTCTACCCTAATAGAGAGGTCTTGGCCGATCGTGGCTGAGAGGGGAAGAAGGTAGCAGTGCAAGATGCTTATGGTCCTTCTCTAATAATGGACCAACTTTCTCTCTCTCCTTACCTGTGGTTCTGCCTGGCTACTGGGGCTACCAGTTGTAAGCCTGCAGCCCACAGGGAGTTGGTTTGTTCCTCTCACACATGTAAATGGGTAAGCATTCAAGTGCACACACCTGCCTACGTCCACAGACCCTCGCGCACACACACTTTTGTCAACAAGCTTTTTCGCAATTAAGAGTATCAGGGACCCATGTTGAAATACAAAAGCAGCACACCACGTGACGGCCATCACATAGAGTCCAGCAGCAAATGGGAAACGTTTAACTAGCTGTGGTCCTATTACTTGCGCTCTACCGTGGAACAACTGCTGGATGAGTCCTGCTGGAGAATATTGAACATACAACAAGTCTGAGGTAAATAAAAATTCCACAGGAATATAATCAAACAGGGACCTACAACCCTTCCGAGCCAGATAGGAGTCGAACCTACAATCACCTGATCCGTAGTCAGACGCGTTATCCATTGCGCCACTGGCCCTATGTAGACTTACGCATCCTTTTGTCCTTAAGTGGGCTAGAAAGTGTGTGTATGTGTGTGTGAAGGCACAAGGAAACCCATCTGACCTCCTGGAAGTCTGTTCTGTGAGGTTTTCCCAAGTTTTACAAAGGACTTTAGGAGAAGGAAGCACCTAAAAGCTAGGCGAAATGGTCCTAGATCCAAGGAAATCTTTTAGATCAGGCTCAGTTTCTTAAATAGTTTGCATTAACATAATCAGTTCCAGGTCTGTGTGGGGCTGAGCTTGGGAACTCCTTAGTAAGTAGGCGTTTACAACAATAAGGGGTTTAATATTACAACACAGGTGAACATTCAGACACATTATCATAAGCTCACCTTGTCCAGGGACTCAAGCATGCTGCCTTTCCACTCTCAGAGCCCTTCACCTAACCTACTGTTCAGCTGTTTCACCTTTAATATCACTGTTCCACAGGCAGCGTGACGTCACAATGCTCCTTGTCTGTAGCCCGAACCAGGAGCCTTTGCAAACCTGGTATAATCTACATACTTACGGTGTGTTTAGTCTTGGACCACAAATGCAGTGAAGAATAATGGATTGCTACTCTTCATACATTTTTGACCATTGGCTCAGATTTGAATGCGTACTGGCCATCTGAGCATCTCTGCCAGGCCACCCTATGTCTAGAGACTGTAGATTTAGAGAGTTTATAAACATTGTCAGTTCATCAATAAAGTGTGCTCGCTTCGACAGCACATATACTAAAATTGGAACGATACAGAGAAGATTAGCATGGCCCCTGCGCAAGGATGACACGCAAATTCGTGAAGCGTTCCATATTTTTAACAGCTTTTAGGAGAGAAATCTTTTTTGTTTTCAAGACTAATTGAAAAAATAAAGCAGGTCCCAGTGCTGTCCCCGTAATATGTATTTTTCAATTAGTCTCTCCTCAACATTTTTAATGTATTTGCTTTGCAGTAAAGAAGGTGCGCTCTATGTTCAGCTGCATTTAGCAAGGAAGCCTGCAGGACTTCTGGGACTTTTCTTTCTCTTTTTTAGCCTCACTGTCATTATTCTTCACCACCCCCAAATCTATACTGCTGCAGTGTTGTGTTGCTTTGTGGGAAGCAGGACAAAGAGAAGGGCAGGGCCTATGCAAATGAAGGCCTCAGGGATGTCTGGGAGTGCCTTTTTAGCAGTATTGTTAAAGTCCACCTTGCAACCGGATTTGTCGGGTAAGCTGAAAAACACCATGCCAGATTGGGCACCAGGTCTCTAGGCGCTTGGAGGACATATTGGGTCTACATCCCTCAGTTTCTGAGGTCCAAGAAATGTTCACCCTCTACCCTAATAGAGAGGTCTTGGCCGATCGTGGCTGAGAAGGGAAGAAGGTTGCAGCGCAAGATGCTTATGGTCCTTCTCTAATAATGGACCAACTTTCTCTCTCTCCTTACCTGTGGTTCTGCCTGGCTACTGGGGCTACCAGTTGTAAGCCTGCAGCCCACAGGGAGTTGGTTTGTTCCTCCCACACATGTAAATGGGTAAGCATTCAAGTGCACACACCTGCCTACGTCCACAGACCCTCGCGCACACACACTTTTGTCAACAAGCTTTTTCGCAATTAAGAGTATCAGGGACCCATGTTGAAATACAAAAGCAGCACACCACGTGACGGCCATCACATAGAGTCCAGCAGCAAATGGGAAACGTTTAACTAGCTGTGGTCCTATTACTTGCGCTCTACCGTGGAACAACTGCTGGATGAGTCCTGCTGGAGAATATTGAACCTACAACAAGTCTGAGGTAAATAAAAATTCCACAGGAATATAATCAAACAGGGACCTACAACCCTTCCGAGCCAGATAGGAGTCGAACCTACAATCTTCTGATCCGTAGTCAGACGCGTTATCCATTGCGCCACTGGCCCTATGTAAACTTACGCATCCTTTTGTCCTTAAGTGGGCTAGAAAGTGTGTGTATGTGTGTGTGAAGGCACAAGGAAACCCATCTGACCTCCTGGAAGTCTGTTCTGTGAGGTTTTCCCAAGTTTTACAAAGGACTTTAGGAGAAGGAAGCACCTAAAAGCTAGGCGAAATGGTCCTAGATCCAAGGAAATCTTTTAGATCAGGCTCAGTTTCTTAAATAGTTTGCATTAACATAATCAGTTCCAGGTCTGTGTGGGGCTGAGTTTGGGAACTCCTTAGTAAGTAGGCGTTTACAACAATAAGGGGTTTAATATTACAACACAGGTGAACATTCAGACACATTATCATAAGCTCACCTTGTACAGGGACCCAAGCATGCTGCCTTTCCACTCTCAGAGCCCTTCACCTAACCTACTGTGCAGCTGTTTCACCTTTAATATCACTGTTCCACAGGCAGCGTGACGTCACAATGCTCCTTGTCTGTAGCCCGAACCAGGAGCCTTTGCAAACCTGGTATAATCTACATACTTACGGTGTGTTTAGTCTTGGACCACAAATGCAGTGAAGAATAATGGATTGCTACTCTTCATACATTTTTGACCATTGGTTCAGATTTGAATGCGTACTGGCCATCTGAGCATCTCTGCCAGGCCACCCTATGTCTAGAGACTGTAGATTTAGAGAGTTTATAAACATTGTCAGTTTATCAATAAAGTGTGCTCGCTTCGGCAGCACATATACTAAAATTGGAACGATACAGAGAAGATTAGCATGGCCCCTGCGCAAGGATGACACGCAAATTCGTGAAGCGTTCCATATTTTTAACAGCTTTCAGGAGAGAAATCTTTTTTGTTTTCAAGACTAATTGAAAAAATAAAGCAGGTCCCAGTGCTGTCCCCGTAATATGTATTTTTCAATTAGTCTCTCCTCAACATTTTTAATGTATTTGCTTTGCAGTAAAGAAGGTGCGCTCTATGTTCAGCTGCATTTAGCAAGGAAGCCTGCAGGACTTCTGGGACTTTTCTTTCTCTTTTTTAGCCTCACTGTCATTATTCTTCACCACCCCCAAATCTATACTGCTGCAGTGTTGTGTTGCTTTGTGGGAAGCAGGACAAAGAGAAGGGCAGGGCCTATGCAAATGAAGGCCTCAGGGATGTCTGGGAGTGCCTTTTTAGCAGTATTGTTAAAGTCCACCTTGCAACCGGATTTGTCGGGTAAGCTGAAAAACACCATGCCAGATTGGGCACCAGGTCTCTAGGCGCTTGGAGGACATATTGGGTCTACATCCCTCAGTTTCTGAGGTCCAAGAAATGTTCACCCTCTACCCTAATAGAGAGGTCTTGGCCGATCGTGGCTGAGAAGGGAAGAAGGTTGCAGCGCAAGATGCTTATGGTCCTTCTCTAATAATGGACCAACTTTCTCTCTCTCCTTACCTGTGGTTCTGCCTGGCTACTGGGGCTACCAGTTGTAAGCCTGCAGCCCACAGGGAGTTGGTTTGTTCCTCCCACACATGTAAATGGGTAAGCATTCAAGTGCACACACCTGCCTACGTCCACAGACCCTCGCGCACACACACTTTTGTCAACAAGCTTTTTCGCAATTAAGAGTATCAGGGACCCATGTTGAAATACAAAAGCAGCACACCACGTGACGGCCATCACATAGAGTCCAGCAGCAAATGGGAAACGTTTAACTAGCTGTGGTCCTATTACTTGCGCTCTACCGTGGAACAACTGCTGGATGAGTCCTGCTGGAGAATATTGAACCTACAACAAGTCTGAGGTAAATAAAAATTCCACAGGAATATAATCAAACAGGGACCTACAACCCTTCCGAGCCAGATAGGAGTCGAACCTACAATCTTCTGATCCGTAGTCAGACGCGTTATCCATTGCGCCACTGGCCCTATGTAAACTTACGCATCCTTTTGTCCTTAAGTGGGCTAGAAAGTGTGTGTATGTGTGTGTGAAGGCACAAGGAAACCCATCTGACCTCCTGGAAGTCTGTTCTGTGAGGTTTTCCCAAGTTTTACAAAGGACTTTAGGAGAAGGAAGCACCTAAAAGCTAGGCGAAATGGTCCTAGATCCAAGGAAATCTTTTAGATCAGGCTCAGTTTCTTAAATAGTTTGCATTAACATAATCAGTTCCAGGTCTGTGTGGGGCTGAGTTTGGGAACTCCTTAGTAAGTAGGCGTTTACAACAATAAGGGGTTTAATATTACAACACAGGTGAACATTCAGACACATTATCATAAGCTCACCTTGTACAGGGACCCAAGCATGCTGCCTTTCCACTCTCAGAGCCCTTCACCTAACCTACTGTGCAGCTGTTTCACCTTTAATATCACTGTTCCACAGGCAGCGTGACGTCACAATGCTCCTTGTCTGTAGCCCGAACCAGGAGCCTTTGCAAACCTGGTATAATCTACATACTTACGGTGTGTTTAGTCTTGGACCACAAATGCAGTGAAGAATAATGGATTGCTACTCTTCATACATTTTTGACCATTGGCTCAGATTTGAATGCGTACTGGCCATCTGAGCATCTCTGCCAGGCCACCCTATGTCTAGAGACTGTAGATTTAGAGAGTTTATAAACATTGTCAGTTCATCAATAAAGTGTGCTCGCTTCGGCAGCACATATACTAAAATTGGAACGATACAGAGAAGATTAGCATGGCCCCTGCGCAAGGATGACACGCAAATTCGTGAAGCGTTCCATATTTTTAACAGCTTTTAGGAGAGAAATCTTTTTTGTTTTCAAGACTAATTGAAAAAATAAAGCAGGTCCCAGTGCTGTCCCCGTAATATGTATTTTTCAATTAGTCTCTCCTCAACATTTTTAATGTATTTGCTTTGCAGTAAAGAAGGTGCGCTCTATGTTCAGCTGCATTTAGCAAGGAAGCCTGCAGGACTTCTGGGACTTTTCTTTCTCTTTTTTAGCCTCACTGTCATTATTCTTCACCACCCCCAAATCTATACTGCTGCAGTGTTGTGTTGCTTTGTGGGAAGCAGGACAAAGAGAAGGGCAGGGCCTATGCAAATGAAGGCCTCAGGGATGTCTGGGAGTGCCTTTTTAGCAGTATTGTTAAAGTCCACCTTGCAACCGGATTGGTCGGGTAAGCTGAAAAACACCATGCCAGATTGGGCACCAGGTCTCTAGGCGCTTGGAGGACATATTGGGTCTACATCCCTCAGTTTCTGAGGTCCAAGAAATGTTCACCCTCTACCCTAATAGAGAGGTCTTGGCCGATCGTGGCTGAGAAGGGAAGAAGGTTGCAGCGCAAGATGCTTATGGTCCTTCTCTAATAATGGACCAACTTTCTCTCTCTCCTTACCTGTGGTTCTGCCTGGCTACTGGGGCTACCAGTTGTAAGCCTGCAGCCCACAGGGAGTTGGTTTGTTCCTCTCACACATGTAAATGGGTAAGCATTCAAGTGCACACACCTGCCTACGTCCACAGACCCTCGCGCACACACACTTTTGTCAACAAGCTTTTTCGCAATTAAGAGTATCAGGGACCCATGTTGAAATACAAAAGCAGCACACCACGTGACGGCCATCACATAGAGTCCAGCAGCAAATGGGAAACGTTTAACTAGCTGTGGTCCTATTACTTGCGCTCTACCGTGGAACAACTGCTGGATGAGTCCTGCTGGAGAATATTGAACCTACAACAAGTCTGAGGTAAATAAAAATTCCACAGGAATATAATCAAACAGGGACCTACAACCCTTCCGAGCCAGATAGGAGTCGAACCTACAATCTTCTGATCCGTAGTCAGACGCGTTATCCATTGCGCCACTGGCCCTATGTAGACTTATGCATCCTTTTGTCCTTAAGTGGGCTAGAAAGTGTGTGTATGTGTGTGTGAAGGCACAAGGAAACCCATCTGACCTCCTGGAAGTCTGTTCTGTGAGGTTTTCCCAAGTTTTACAAAGGACTTTAGGAGAAGGAAGCACCTAAAAGCTAGGCGAAATGGTCCTAGATCCAAGGAAATCTTTTAGATCAGGCTCAGTTTCTTAAATAGTTTGCATTAACATAATCAGTTCCAGGTCTGTGTGGGGCTGAGCTTGGGAACTCCTTAGTAAGTAGGCGTTTACAACAATAAGGGGTTTAATATTACAACACAGGTGAACATTCAGACACATTATCATAAGCTCACCTTGTCCAGGGACCCAAGCATGCTGCCTTTCCACTCTCAGAGCCCTTCACCTAACCTACTGTGCAGCTGTTTCACCTTTAATATCACTGTTCCACAGGCAGCGTGACGTCACAATGCTCCTTGTCTGTAGCCCGAACCAGGAGCCTTTGCAAACCTGGTATAATCTACATACTTACGGTGTGTTTAGTCTTGGACCACAAATGCAGTGAAGAATAATGGATTGCTACTCTTCATACATTTTTGACCATTGGCTCAGATTTGAATGCGTACTGGCCATCTGAGCATCTCTGCCAGGCCACCCTATGTCTAGAGACTGTAGATTTAGAGAGTTTATAAACATTGTCAGTTCATCAATAAAGTGTGCTCGCTTCGGCAGCACATATACTAAAATTGGAACGATACAGAGAAGATTAGCATGGCCCCTGCGCAAGGATGACACGCAAATTCGTGAAGCGTTCCATATTTTTAACAGCTTTTAGGAGAGAAATCTTTTTTGTTTTCAAGACTAATTGAAAAAATAAAGCAGGTCCCAGTGCTGTCCCCGTAATATGTATTTTTCAATTAGTCTCTCCTCAACATTTTTAATGTATTTGCTTTGCAGTAAAGAAGGTGCGCTCTATGTTCAGCTGCATTTAGCAAGGAAGCCTGCAGGACTTCTGGGACTTTTCTTTCTCTTTTTTAGCCTCACTGTCATTATTCTTCACCACCCCCAAATCTATACTGCTGCAGTGTTGTGTTGCTTTGTGGGAAGCAGGACAAAGAGAAGGGCAGGGCCTATGCAAATGAAGGCCTCAGGGATGTCTGGGAGTGCCTTTTTAGCAGTATTGTTAAAGTCCACCTTGCAACCGGATTGGTCGGGTAAGCTGAAAAACACCATGCCAGATTGGGCACCAGGTCTCTAGGCGCTTGGAGGACATATTGGGTCTACATCCCTCAGTTTCTGAGGTCCAAGAAATGTTCACCCTCTACCCTAATAGAGAGGTCTTGGCCGATCGTGGCTGAGAAGGGAAGAAGGTTGCAGCGCAAGATGCTTATGGTCCTTCTCTAATAATGGACCAACTTTCTCTCTCTCCTTACCTGTGGTTCTGCCTGGCTACTGGGGCTACCAGTTGTAAGCCTGCAGCCCACAGGGAGTTGGTTTGTTCCTCTCACACATGTAAATGGGTAAGCATTCAAGTGCACACACCTGCCTACGTCCACAGACCCTCGCGCACACACACTTTTGTCAACAAGCTTTTTCGCAATTAAGAGTATCAGGGACCCATGTTGAAATACAAAAGCAGCACACCACGTGACGGCCATCACATAGAGTCCAGCAGCAAATGGGAAACGTTTAACTAGCTGTGGTCCTATTACTTGCGCTCTACCGTGGAACAACTGCTGGATGAGTCCTGCTGGAGAATATTGAACCTACAACAAGTCTGAGGTAAATAAAAATTCCACAGGAATATAATCAAACAGGGACCTACAACCCTTCCGAGCCAGATAGGAGTCGAACCTACAATCTTCTGATCCGTAGTCAGACGCGTTATCCATTGCGCCACTGGCCCTATGTAGACTTACGCATCCTTTTGTCCTTAAGTGGGCTAGAAAGTGTGTGTATGTGTGTGTGAAGGCACAAGGAAACCCATCTGACCTCCTGGAAGTCTGTTCTGTGAGGTTTTCCCAAGTTTTACAAAGGACTTTAGGAGAAGGAAGCACCTAAAAGCTAGGCGAAATGGTCCTAGATCCAAGGAAATCTTTTAGATCAGGCTCAGTTTCTTAAATAGTTTGCATTAACATAATCAGTTCCAGGTCTGTGTGGGGCTGAGCTTGGGAACTCCTTAGTAAGTAGGCATTTACAACAATAAGGGGTTTAATATTACAACACAGGTGAACATTCAGACACATTATCATAAGCTCACCTTGTCCAGGGACCCAAGCATGCTGCCTTTCCACTCTCAGAGCCCTTCACCTAACCTACTGTGCAGCTGTTTCACCTTTAATATCACTGTTCCACAGGCAGCGTGACGTCACAATGCTCCTTGTCTGTAGCCCGAACCAGGAGCCTTTGCAAACCTGGTATAATCTACATACTTACGGTGTGTTTAGTCTTGGACCACAAATGCAGTGAAGAATAATGGATTGCTACTCTTCATACATTTTTGACCATTGGCTCAGATTTGAATGCGTACTGGCCATCTGAGCATCTCTGCCAGGCCACCCTATGTCTAGAGACTAGAGATTTAGAGAGTTTATAAACATTGTCAGTTGATCAATAAAGTGTGGTCGCTTCGGCAGCACATATACTAAAATTGGAACGATACAGAGAAGATTAGCATGGCCCCTGCGCAAGGATGACACGCAAATTCGTGAAGCGTTCCATGTTTTTAACAGCTTTTAGGAGAGAAATCTTTTTTGTTTTCAAGACTAATTGAAAAAATAAAGCAGGTCCCAGTGCTGTCCCTGTAATATGTATTTTTCAATTAGTCTCTCCTCAACATTTTTAATGTATTTGCTTTGCAGTAAAGAAGGTGCGCTCTATGTTCAGCTGCATTTAGCAAGGAAGCCTGCAGGACTTCTGGGACTTTTCTTTCTCTTTTTTAGCCTCACTGTCATTATTCTTCACCACCCTCAAATCTATACTGCTGCAGTGTTGTGTTGCTTTGTGGGAAGCAGGACAAAGAGAAGGGCAGGGCCTATGCAAATGAAGGCCTCAGGGATGTCTGGGAGTGCCTTTTTAGCAGTATTGTTAAAGTCCACCTTGCAACCGGATTGGTCGGGTAAGCTGAAAAACACCATGCCAGATTGGGCACCAGGTCTCTAGGCGCTTGGAGGACATATTGGGTCTACATCCCTCAGTTTCTGAGGTCCAAGAAATGTTCACCCTCTACCCTAATAGAGAGGTCTTGGCCGATCGTGGCTGAGAAGGGAAGACGGTTGCAGCGCAAGATGCTTATGGTCCTTCTCTAATAATGGACCAACTTTCTCTCTCTCCTTACCTGTGGTTCTGCCTGGCTACTGGGGCTACCAGTTGTAAGCCTGCAGCCCACAGGGAGTTGGTTTGTTCCTCTCACACATGTAAATGGGTAAGCATTCAAGTGCACACACCTGCCTACGTCCACAGACCCTCGCGCACACACACTTTTGTCAACAAGCTTTTTCGCAATTAAGAGTATCAGGGACCCATGTTGAAATACAAAAGCAGCACACCACGTGACGGCCATCACATAGAGTCCAGCAGCAAATGGGAAACGTTTAACTAGCTGTGGTCCTATTACTTGCGCTCTACCGTGGAACAACTGCTGGATGAGTCCTGCTGGAGAATATTGAACCTACAACAAGTCTGAGGTAAATAAAAATTCCACAGGAATATAATCAAACAGGGACCTACAACCCTTCCGAGCCAGATAGGAGTTGAACCTACAATCTTCTGATCCGTAGTCAGACGCGTTATCCATTGCGCCACTGGCCCTATGTAGACTTACGCATCCTTTTGTCCTTAAGTGGGCTAGAAAGTGTGTGTATGTGTGTGTGAAGGCACAAGGAAACCCATCTGACCTCCTGGAAGTCTGTTCTGTGAGGTTTTCCCAAGTTTTACAAAGGACTTTAGGAGAAGGAAGCACCTAAAAGCTAGGCGAAATGGTCCTAGATCCAAGGAAATCTTTTAGATCAGGCTCAGTTTCTTAAATAGTTTGCATTAACATAATCAGTTCCAGGTCTGTGTGGGGCTGAGCTTGGGAACTCCTTAGTAAGTAGGCGTTTACAACAATAAGGGGTTTAATATTACAACACAGGTGAACATTCAGACACATTATCATAAGCTCACCTTGTCCAGGGACCCAAGCATGCTGCCTTTCCACTCTCAGAGCCCTTCACCTAACCTACTGTGCAGCTGTTTCACCTTTAATATCACTGTTCCACAGGCAGCGTGACGTCACAATGCTCCTTGTCTGTAGCCCGAACCAGGAGCCTTTGCAAACCTGGTATAATCTACATACTTACGGTGTGTTTAGTCTTGGACCACAAATGCAGTGAAGAATAATGGATTGCTACTCTTCATACATTGTTGACCATTGGCTCAGATTTGAATGCGTACTGGCCATCTGAGCATCTCTGCCAGGCCACCCTATGTCTAGAGACTGTAGATTTAGAGAGTTTATAAACATTGTCAGTTCATCAATAAAGTGTGGTCGCTTCGGCAGCACATATACTAAAATTGGAACGATACAGAGAAGATTAGCATGGCCCCTGCGCAAGGATGACACGCAAATTCGTGAAGCGTTCCATATTTTTAACAGCTTTTAGGAGAGAAATCTTTTTTGTTTTCAAGACTAATTGAAAAAATAAAGCAGGTCCCAGTGCTGTCCCCGTAATATGTATTTTTCAATTAGTCTCTCCTCAACATTTTTAATGTATTTGCTTTGCAGTAAAGAAGGTGCGCTCTATGTTCAGCTGCATTTAGCAAGGAAGCCTGCAGGACTTCTGGGACTTTTCTTTCTCTTTTTTAGCCTCACTGTCATTATTCTTCACCACCCCCAAATCTATACTGCTGCAGTGTTGTGTTGCTTTGTGGGAAGCAGGACAAAGAGAAGGGCAGGGCCTATGCAAATGAAGGCCTCAGGGATGTCTGGGAGTGCCTTTTTAGCAGTATTGTTAAAGTCCACCTTGCAACCGGATTGGTCGGGTAAGCTGAAAAACACCATGCCAGATTGGGCACCAGGTCTCTAGGCGCTTGGAGGACATATTGGGTCTACATCCCTCAGTTTCTGAGGTCCAAGAAATGTTCACCCTCTACCCTAATAGAGAGGTCTTGGCCGATCGTGGCTGAGAAGGGAAGAAGGTTGCAGCGCAAGATGCTTATGGTCCTTCTCTAATAATGGACCAACTTTCTCTCTCTCCTTACCTGTGGTTCTGCCTGGCTACTGGGGCTACCAGTTGTAAGCCTGCAGCCCACAGGGAGTTGGTTTGTTCCTCTCACACATGTAAATGGGTAAGCATTCAAGTGCACACACCTGCCTACGTCCACAGACCCTCGCGCACACACACTTTTGTCAACAAGCTTTTTCGCAATTAAGAGTATCAGGGACCCATGTTGAAATACAAAAGCAGCACACCACGTGACGGCCATCACATAGAGTCCAGCAGCAAATGGGAAACGTTTAACTAGCTGTGGTCCTATTACTTGCGCTCTACCGTGGAACAACTGCTGGATGAGTCCTGCTGGAGAATATTGAACCTACAACAAGTCTGAGGTAAATAAAAATTCCACAGGAATATAATCAAACAGGGACCTACAACCCTTCCGAGCCAGATAGGAGTCGAACCTACAATCTTCTGATCCGTAGTCAGACGCGTTATACATTGCGCCACTGGCCCTATGTAGACTTACGCATCCTTTTGTCCTTAAGTGGGCTAGAAAGTGTGTGTATGTGTGTGTGAAGGCACAAGGAAACCCATCTGACCTCCTGGAAGTCTGTTCTGTGAGGTTTTCCCAAGTTTTACAAAGGACTTTAGGAGAAGGAAGCACCTAAAAGCTAGGCGAAATGGTCCTAGATCCAAGGAAATCTTTTAGATCAGGCTCAGTTTCTTAAATAGTTTGCATTAACATAATCAGTTCCAGGTCTGTGTGGGGCTGAGCTTGGGAACTCCTTAGTAAGTAGGCGTTTACAACAATAAGGGGTTTAATATTACAACACAGGTGAACATTCAGACACATTATCATAAGCTCACCTTGTCCAGGGACCCAAGCATGCTGCCTTTCCACTCTCAGAGCCCTTCACCTAACCTACTGTGCAGCTGTTTCACCTTTAATATCACTGTTCCACAGGCAGCGTGACGTCACAATGCTCCTTGTCTGTAGCCCGAACCAGGAGCCTTTGCAAACCTGGTATAATCTACATACTTACGTTGTGTTTAGTCTTGGACCACAAATGCAGTGAAGAATAATGGATTGCTACTCTTCATACATTTTTGACCATTGGCTCAGATTTGAATGCGTACTGGCCATCTGAGCATCTCTGCCAGGCCACCCTATGTCTAGAGACTGTAGATTTAGAGAGTTTATAAACATTGTCAGTTCATCAATAAAGTGTGCTCGCTTCGGCAGCACATATACTAAAATTGGAACGATACAGAGAAGATTAGCATGGCCCCTGCGCAAGGATGACACGCAAATTCGTGAAGCGTTCCATATTTTTAACAGCTTTCAGGAGAGAAATCTTTTTTGTTTTCAAGACTAATTGAAAAAATAAAGCAGGTCCCAGTGCTGTCCCCGTAATATGTATTTTTCAATTAGTCTCTCCTCAACATTTTTAATGTATTTGCTTTGCAGTAAAGAAGGTGCGCTCTATGTTCAGCTGCATTTAGCAAGGAAGCCTGCAGGACTTCTGGGACTTTTCTTTCTCTTTTTTAGCCTCACTGTCATTATTCTTCACCACCCCCAAATCTATACTGCTGCAGTGTTGTGTTGCTTTGTGGGAAGCAGGACAAAGAGAAGGGCAGGGCCTATGCAAATGAAGGCCTCAGGGATGTCTGGGAGTGCCTTTTTAGCAGTATTGTTAAAGTCCACCTTGCAACCGGATTGGTCGGGTAAGCTGAAAAACACCATGCCAGATTGGGCACCAGGTGTCTAGGCGCTTGGAGGACATATTGGGTCTACATCCCTCAGTTTCTGAGGTCCAAGAAATGTTCACCCTCTACCCTAATAGAGAGGTCTTGGCCGATCGTGGCTGATCGTGGCTGAGAGGGGAAGAAGGTAGCAGTGCAAAATGCTTATGGTCCTTCTCTAATAATGGACCAACTTTCTCTCTCTCCTTACCTGTGGTTCTGCCTGGCTACTGGGGCTACCAGTTGTAAGCCTGCAGCCCACAGGGAGTTGGTTTGTTCCTCTCACACATGTAAATGGGTAAGCATTCAAGTGCACACACCTGCCTACGTCCACAGACCCTCGCGCACACACACTTTTGTCAACAAGCTTTTTCGCAATTAAGAGTATCAGGGACCCATGTTGAAATACAAAAGCAGCACACCACGTGACGGCCATCACATAGAGTCCAGCAGCAAATGGGAAACGTTTAACTAGCTGTGGTCCTATTACTTGCGCTCTACCGTGGAACAACTGCTGGATGAGTCCTGCTGGAGAATATTGAACCTACAACAAGTCTGAGGTAAATAAAAATTCCACAGGAATATAATCAAACAGGGACCTACAACCCTTCCGAGCCAGATAGGAGTCGAACCTACAATCTTCTGATCCGTAGTCAGACGCGTTATCCATTGCGCCACTGGCCCTATGTAGACTTACGCATCCTTTTGTCCTTAAGTGGGCTAGAAAGTGTGTGTATGTGTGTGTGAAGGCACAAGGAAACCCATCTGACCTCCTGGAAGTCTGTTCTGTGAGGTTTTTCCAAGTTTTACAAAGGACTTTAGGAGAAGGAAGCACCTAAAAGCTAGGCGAAATGGTCCTAGATCCAAGGAAATCTTTTAGATCAGGCTCAGTTTCTTAAATAGTTTGCATTAACATAATCAGTTCCAGGTCTGTGTGGGGCTGAGCTTGAGAACTCCTTAGTAAGTAGGCGTTTACAACAATAAGGGGTTTAATATTACAACACAGGTGAACATTCAGACACATTATCATAAGCTCACCTTGTCCAGGGACCCAAGCATGCTGCCTTTCCACTCTCAGAGCCCTTCACCTAACCTACTGTGCAGCTGTTTCACCTTTAATATCACTGTTCCACAGGCAACGTGACGTCACAATGCTCCTTGTCTGTAGCCCGACCCAGGAGCCTTTGCAAACCTGGTATAATCTACATACTTACGGTGTGTTTAGTCTTGGACCACAAATGCAGTGAAGAATAATGGATTGCTACTCTTCATACATTTTTGACCATTGGCTCAGATTTGAATGCGTACTGGCCATCTGAGCATCTCTGCCAGGCCACCCTATGTCTAGAGACTGTAGATTTAGAGAGTTTATAAACATTGTCAGTTCATCAATAAAGTGTGCTCGCTTCGGCAGCACATATACTAAAATTGGAACGATACAGAGAAGATTAGCATGTTCCCTGCGCAAGGATGACACGCAAATTCGTGAAGCGTTCCATATTTTTAACAGCTTTCAGGAGAGAAATCTTTTTTGTTTTCAAGACTAATTGAAAAAATAAAGCAGGTCCCAGTGCTGTCCCCGTAATATGTATTTTTCAATTAGTCTCTCCTCAACATTTTTAATGTATTTGCTTTGCAGTAAAGAAGGTGCGCTCTATGTTCAGCTGCATTTAGCAAGGAAGCCTGCAGGACTTCTGGGACTTTTCTTTCTCTTTTTTAGCCTCACTGTCATTATTCTTCACCACCCCCAAATCTATACTGCTGCAGTGTTGTGTTGCTTTGTGGGAAGCAGGACAAAGAGAAGGGCAGGGCCTATGCAAATGAAGGCCTCAGGGATGTCTGGGAGTGCCTTTTTAGCAGTATTGTTAAAGTCCACCTTGCAACCGGATTGGTCGGGTAAGCTGAAAAACACCATGCCAGATTGGGCACCAGGTCTCTAGGCGCTTGGAGGACATATTGGGTCTACATCCCTCAGTTTCTGAGGTCCAAGAAATGTTCACCCTCTACCCTAATAGAGAGGTCTTGGCCGATCGTGGCTGAGAAGGGAAGAAGGTTGCAGCGCAAGATGCTTATGGTCTTTCTCTAATAATGGACCAACTTTCTCTCTCTCCTTACCTGTGGTTCTGCCTGGCTACTGGGGCTACCAGTTGTAAGCCTGCAGCCCACAGGGAGTTGGTTTGTTCCTCTCACACATGTAAATGGGTAAGCATTCAAGTGCACACACCTGCCTACGTCCACAGACCCTCGCGCACACACACTTTTGTCAACAAGCTTTTTCGCAATTAAGAGTATCAGGGACCCATGTTGAAATACAAAAGCAGCACACCACGTGACGGCCATCACATAGAGTCCAGCAGCAAATGGGAAACGTTTAACTAGCTGTGGTCCTATTACTTGCGCTCTACCGTGGAACAACTGCTGGATGAGTCCTGCTGGAGAATATTGAACCTACAACAAGTCTGAGGTAAATAAAAATTCCACAGGAATATAATCAAACAGGGACCTACAACCCTTCCGAGCCAGATAGGAGTCGAACCTACAATCTTCTGATCCGTAGTCAGACGCGTTATCCATTGCGCCACTGGCCCTATGTAGACTTACGCATCCTTTTGTCCTTAAGTGGGCTAGAAAGTGTGTGTATGTGTGTGTGAAGGCACAAGGAAACCCATCTGACCTCCTGGAAGTCTGTTCTGTGAGGTTTTCCCAAGTTTTACAAAGGACTTTAGGAGAAGGAAGCACCTAAAAGCTAGGCGAAATGGTCCTAGATCCAAGGAAATCTTTTAGATCAGGCTCAGTTTCTTAAATAGTTTGCATTAACATAATCAGTTCCAGGTCTGTGTGGGGCTGAGCTTGGGAACTCCTTAGTAAGTAGGCGTTTACAACAATAAGGGGTTTAATATTACAACACAGGTGAACATTCAGACACATTATCATAAGCTCACCTTGTCCAGGGACCCAAGCATGCTGCCTTTCCACTCTCAGAGCCCTTCACCTAACCTACTGTTCAGCTGTTTCACCTTTAATATCACTGTTCCACAGGCAGCGTGACGTCACAATGCTCCTTGTCTGTAGCCCGAACCAGGAGCCTTTGCAAACCTGGTATAATCTACATACTTACGGTGTGTTTAGTCTTGGACCACAAATGCAGTGAAGAATAATGGATTGCTACTCTTCATACATTTTTGACCATTGGCTCAGATTTGAATGCGTACTGGCCATCTGAGCATCTCTGCCAGGCCACCCTATGTCTAGAGACTGTAGATTTAGAGAGTTTATAAACATTGTCAGTTCATCAATAAAGTGTGCTCGCTTCGGCAGCACATATACTAAAATTGGAACGATACAGAGAAGATTAGCATGGCCCCTGCGCAAGGATGACACGCAAATTCGTGAAGCGTTCCATATTTTTTTTTTTTTTTTGTAAATTTTTTTTTTTGCATACAGAGAAAAAGTAACAATTAACAAAAGACATCACAGTGGGCGCATGGAAGGTCCCACACAGTGGGAAAGCTGAAAAGGAAGACGAGGCAGGGCATTAAAGCAAAAAAGTCTTCAGTGCTGGTAATGTCGGCAGTCCCGCAGCAATCCCCCGCCAAGGGGTAGCTCAAATAGTGCAGCCAGCAACTAGTCCAGGAGTTCTCCAGCGATCAAGTATGCCTCATCTCGGTGAAGTAACCGTCCCAATGCGATACCCTACCCTCCCCCCAAAAACAAAACTCCCCCCTCCCCCCCCCCGTGACGGCGCCGCTCGCAAATCTCATTCATACACCAAGCACACTCTAGAGTTGAAACAAGTGCAAGTTCCTCAATGACGCCGGGCAAACAGCCGAAGGCAAGCCAACAGAAAGAAAGGACACCAAGGGGCCCCACACGTGCTTGAAGTTTTTATATTTGCCTATAAATATATCCGCCATTCTCTCGAGACTCAGAAGTCTCCACAGTCTGGAGTGCCAAAGGGAAACCGCCGGGGCCTCCTTACGTTTCCAGGCCGAGGCCAGCGTGAGCTTGGCCGCGCCGAGGCACAGCCATAAGATCTTTTTGTCGGCTCGCGATTGGTGTTCCAGGCCGGGATCTCTCAAACCCAGCAAAACGAATTCGGGAGACTCATCGATAGGGTACTGCAAAATGTCTTTAATATGCGATAGGATCTCGGCCCAGAAGGGCTTAATGACCGGGCAATCCCACCAAACGTGGCGGAAATCCCCCAAAAGGCCACAACCCCTCCAACACCTGTCCGTGGCCGCCGGGAAAATGCGATGAAGTCGAGCCGGAACCATGTACCATTGCGTTAGGGTTTTGTAATGTGCTTCCCTCAAGAGTATGGAGTGGTTAAACTGCGTCATGTCCTTCCAAAGCGCCGACCATTCTCCGTCAGTGATATCCCTCCCCACCATCTCCTCCCATTGCTCCATGTAGCGCGGTCTAGGGGAAAGGGCCGAGCGGAGCAGCAGCCGATATAAAAAGGAGATAGCCCCCTTCATGGCCGAGGTCTTCAGGAGAAAGGCCTCAAAGTCGGATAAAGGTCTCGTCGCCGCTTCTCGCACCGCGGGTAAAGTGGCCCAGTGTAGCAGTTGTAAATGCCGGTACCTTTCCCCCGGCGGCACTTGATAGTCCCGCATGCAGTTCTCGAACGTCAAGGGTTCGGGGCCATGGAACAAGTGAAGTAATGCCCGGCATCCCCCCTCCCTCCAAACGTCAAAGGGGCCCTCAGTGAGCGCCGGGGAAAACTCTGGATTAAAATGCAAAGGGGTGAACGGGGATGGGAAGGTCGTCCATCTCTCGTCACTGGCCAGTGTGTCCCAAACTTTCAGCGTAGTCCCCGTGGGAGTACTAATGTACGCGTTTACCGGGCGGTCTCGCTTCGGCTTCCACGCTAGGTCCCAGATGGACCGGCCTGCCACACTCCGGTCCATGTGCAGCCAGTGTTTGTCAGAAAACTGCTGCGACCACTCCACCATAACTCTAAGTTGGGCCGCCTTGTAGTAGAGGTGGAAGTCCGGAAGGCCTACCCCTCCGTCATTTCGCAGGCGCCGCAGGAGTGTAAATGAAAGCCGCGCCCGACCACCTTGCCAGACAAATTTCAACATCATCGATTTGAGGTGGCTAAAAAAGGTAGAGGGCAGTGGAATAGGCAAGGCTTGGAACAGGTATAGATATTTGGGGAGAAGGACCATTTTGATAGCATGTACCCGTCCCAGCCAGGACAGGAATCTAGGCTTCCATTTCTCCAGTTCCACGCGTGATCTGGCCATGAGGGGCGGGAAATTGGCCGCAAAGAGACCGCCCACTGTCGGGGTGAGGTGTACCCCGAGATATAGCAGGGACCCCGAGGCCCAGGCCAACGGCGTCGTCGCCTTCACCCGTGCCACCTCGGCCTGAGATAGGGTCAGGTTCAGGACATGCGATTTGCCATAGTTGACCTTGAAGCCGGCCACCGCCTCAAATTCCAGCAAGATATCACGTACACACGGAAGGGAGTTAGCGGGGTCAGCCAATGACAAGAGGACATCATCTGCAAACAGGGTGATCTTGTGCTGTTCCCCAGTGAACGGGATGCCCTTCACCCCCTCATGCTCCCGGACTGCCAGCGCCAGAGGTTCAATGCTGAGTGCAAACAGCAAGGGCGAGAGGGGACATCCCTGCCTAGTGCCCCGCGAGTGTTGGAAGAAGGCCGACAAGTGGCCGTTCACCGCCACCCGTGAACGCGGGCTGCAGAAGTTAGCTCTTACCATCGCGATGAAGCGATCGGAAAACCCAAACGCCCGTAACGTGTGGAAGAGAAAGCCCCAGTCCACGCGGTCGAAAGCCTTCTCCGCATCCAGCCCCACCAAGACCGCCGGGATGCGGAACCTGTCCACCTTCTCTATAAGGTGGATGACCCTCCGGGTGTTATCATGCGTCTGGCGGCCTTTGATGAAGCCCGATTGGTCCGCATGGATAATCGACGGCAGCAGGTCTTGCAAGCGGCTCGCTAATATAGCCGAGTAGAGCTTGGCGTCGATGTTGAGTAAAGCTATAGGGCGGTATGAGGCACACCACTCCGGGTCCTTCCCCGGCTTCGGCAGGACCGTGATCACTGCTTCCGCCAGGGTCCCAGAATTCACCCCAGGTCCAGCCATGTCGTTAAAGAGGGCGACCAGGAAGTCACACACCTCAGTCGCATAGGTCTGGTAAAAGACAGCGGTGAACCCGTCGGGGCCGGGGGCTTTGTGTAGTTTCAGGTTTTTAATAGCCGCGAGAACCTCCTCCCTTGTGATCGGAGCCTCAAGTAAATCATTCCAGGCCCCTGGCACCTGCGGAAGCGATAAGCGCTGCAAAAATGCACGTTGATTGGCCGCGTCCAACTCTTCCCCCGCGTACAACGCGGCGTAGAAGCGGCCAAAGACATCAGCCTTCGCCTCGTCATCGTGTTGGAGCACTCCTGCCAAGTCTCTAATCCCACCTACGTATTCCCGCTCCCTCTTATCCTTCAATTGCCGGGCAAGGTGTCTACCAATCTTGTTGCCCCCAGAGTAGGAGAGCCGGCCCAGCCGCAACAGTGTGAGTTCAGCCCT
The DNA here is from genome assembly GCF_964263255.1 of Lissotriton vulgaris. Classification (NCBI taxonomy): domain Eukaryota; kingdom Metazoa; phylum Chordata; class Amphibia; order Caudata; family Salamandridae; genus Lissotriton; species Lissotriton vulgaris. The sequence continues at coordinate 147,094 of NW_028244743.1, read as the reverse complement.
ATTCGTGTAGTGAGACTTCAACTTGCCCCGTACTGCCGTTAGGGGACGTAGGGTCACCCTCGAGGGATTAGCTTTGTGTTCCCTCTCAAGCGCGAGCACCTCTGCCTCCAGCGCTTCCCTCTCCTTCCTACGTAAGGTGTTCAATTGCGAGTTGAGGCCCAGGCATGTCCCCCTGATCGTCGCCTTAAAGGCGTCCCAGGTAGTCATTAGGGACGTGTCCGAGGGAGGGTTGCTATCAAAAAAGTCCCGGATGGCCTGACGCAAGGCCTGATGGGTTACATCGTCTCGGACCACCGAGGCCGGGAAGTACCATTTCCGGTTCGCGGTGTCCGGCGGCGACCACCGAAGCGTGAGCACTAGAAGACTGTGATCCGAGACAGAAATCGGGAGAATGGCGGCATCTAAGATGTTCCCTCTAAGGGACTGGCTGAGGAAGACGTAGTCCAGGCGGGAGTAGGAGTGGTGCACATGGGAAAAGAACGTATAGTCCTTCACAGCAGGGTGAAAAAACCTCCAACCATCCACCAGCCCCATCTCCTCCACCCCCCTCTGTGTACTCCCCGAGAAAACCCCCGTGTCCGCCCTCCGACCCCCCGAGCTGTCCATCTCCCCATCCCAGACCAAGTTATAATCACCCAACATGAATACCAGTCCTTCCGCAAAGTCCCCCACCTTCTCCAGCAGCTCCTGCAAGTACTTATTTTGGCCCGAATTAGGCAAGTAGAGCACCACAAACGTACACAACCTGCCCTGGATGTGTCCCTTGACCATCAACCACCGTCCTTCCCTATCGGTGCGGACTCCCACAGGCTGAAAATGCAACGCTGCCTTAAACATTAACGCCACCCCCGATGCTTCGTGACAGCTGAGGACCTGTACACAATGGGGTACGCCCTGTGTCGGAGCCGCATTTCATCCTTTCGAGCTAAATGGGTTTCCTGAAGCCCCACCACATCAAGGTGATGGTCTACAAGGTATTTCAGGACCTTCTGTCTCTTCTGAGGGGAATTCAAGCCCTTGACATTCCAAGTGCCTATACTAATCGGCATAAGAAACACCTCCCAAAGATCTTGCTATCAGAAATACAAATGGCGCCCAACCCTCCTTCCACCCCTCCCCCCAACCACGTGCTCCCAAACGTTCCCAGAACAGTCGGAGGCTCAGCCCCTCTACAGCATGGCGCGCAGTCCACCACTCACTCTCTACATTCATCCCCAAAGGCCTGCCGTCACGGCCCCCCCTCCCCCTTCCCAACAGTCCCCCAACCAAAACCCCCCCGAACCAACACAGAACATTGTACAGAAATGGAAAAAAAAGTGCAAAAACCATACTCAACAGGATCAGTAGGCCGAAGTCCGTAGGAAGCCCCCAATCGAGTGACAGGCCAGAGGAATGAAGCCACTATTCCCCTTGGCCGTAATCAAGGTCGTCTCCACCAGAGTACTTGCACACCCTCGATCAGAAGGCCTGAGCCTTCCCGGCGCCAATCCGCCATATGGGGATCACGCCGCCCCAGAGCTGAGCTGTGAAGCAGCCAACGTGGCCGAGGCCACCGAAGCGACCGCTGCCCCTCGTTCCTGCAGGCTGGTAGAGAGGTCCGGACGTTGTCTTGCAGGGGATCCGGCGGGGGAGCGCCCTACCCTGTGCCAAGAGTTCGATCTGCGGCGCCGCCGAGATGGGGAGGCCGCCGTGGCCTGCGATGATGGAACATCCGCCAATCCTAGAAGTTCTTTTGCCGCCTGAAGTGTGCGTACTTGGGCCAGGCGATTCTGCCATCTGAAAATTATTCTGAAAGGGTGCCCCCAAGAGTAGGCGATCCCCCTCTCTTTCAGGAATGCTGTGATAGGACGGATGTCCCTTCGTTTTTGTAAGGTAGAGGCCGCCAAGTCCTGGAACAGCTGGGGTCTATGGCCACGGAATTGCAATGAGTCGATGGTCCTGGCCTTCCGTAGTATCCTCTCCTTGAGTTGAAAATCGTGGACGCACACCAGTATGTCGGGGGGAGGACCCCCCCCTCGCCGCGGCAAGCCCACCCGGTGCACTCTGTCCATCCGTATCTCCGTCGTGTCCACCTCATCTAGGACCTGGAGGAACACCTCCTGTACGTATCCCCGGAGGTCTCCCGCCTCACCGTCCCAGGGCACCGCCCGTATACGGATGTTGTTCCTACGGGAGCGGTTTTCAAGGTCTTCCGTATGCAGTTGGAGGTCCAAATTCTGCTCGGTGAGGCGGATAATGTCTTGCTGGAGCATATGAACATCTGTGGCCACGCTCAGGTCCCTGTCCTCCAGGGTCGCCACCCTCTCACCTATGCCGTCCACGTCCCTCCGCACCTCCCGCAGGTCGGAGGCGAGCTGCGACCTGAGTTCCGATATGTCCTCCTTGATGGAGGCAAACAGCTCCGACATGAAGGCCTTCGTCACCGGAGCGTCTTCATCAGATTGCCTTGATGACCCACTAGCTCCAGGGGAGGCCGGTTGTTGGGAGGCCTTGTCTTTCCCCTGGTTTCGTTTGCGTTGCACTGTAGACATGACGCCCTGTGTCGGCTCCACGTGGCCAAGGAAGCAGCGGGGTCTGCCGGCGGGCCGAGCACTCGGTTCCTTCCTTCGCCTCCAGTCGTTTCCAGGCTCCCCGCCCTCAGGCACTCGACTGTGAGCATCTCCCGTATCCCAGACGGGAGTTCCAGGGGGCCAGCGATCTGCCGCCTCGGTCCTCCGAGCCTCCGCCACCAATGAGCGATAGAGTCGCTCCCGTGCCCCGTCGTCGTCCGGTTCCGTGCAGCGACCCGGCCCTAGGCTCGGACAGTTCAAGCAGGCCGCAGGCGCCACCCATGTGGGGAGGCCAGTCGATGGCGTTAGCAAGGGGCCACCGGTTGTGCAAGTGGCGCTACCCGGCCAGGGGTCCTCTCCCAGGCGTGGCGGGGTATGAGCCGGGTCCCGCCGATAGAGCCTCCCTCGTCCAGACTCCGGTCCGCTCAGCCGACCGTCTGCTCCAGTGCCTGCAGGCGGATCTAGGGCCCCGCCCCTCGACCACGCCGGGCCGCGATGGTTGGAAAGCCCGGGGTCGCACAGGCCGTAGGCTGCGAACGTCCTCGCAGGTGCTCTGGGGGTCACACCGCTCCGGGGACCCCGCCAACGTCCGCCGCTCTGCTAGGCGAACGTCTCCGCCACCGTAGGGGCTCGTGGGTGCCCCCAAAAAACGTGCTATTAGTTGCTATGTTGGATCAGCGCCGGAGCGGCACGAAAAGGCGTCCTACTCCGCCGCCATCTTCGCGTTCCATATTTTTAACAGCTTTTAGGAGAGAAATCTTTTTTGTTTTCAAGACTAATTGAAAAAATAAAGCAGGTCCCAGTGCTGTCCCCGTAATATGTATTTTTCAATTAGTCTCTCCTCAACATTTTTAATGTATTTGCTTTGCAGTAAAGAAGGTGCGCTCTATGTTCAGCTGCATTTAGCAAGGAAGCCTGCAGGACTTCTGGGACTTTTCTTTCTCTTTTTTAGCCTCACTGTCATTATTCTTCACCACCCCCAAATCTATACTGCTGCAGTGTTGTGTTGCTTTGTGGGAAGCAGGACAAAGAGAAGGGCAGGGCCTATGCAAATGAAGGCCTCAGGGATGTCTGGGAGTGCCTTTTTAGCAGTATTGTTAAAGTCCACCTTGCAACCGGATTGGTCGGGTAAGCTGAAAAACACCATGCCAGATTGGGCACCAGGTCTCTAGGCGCTTGGAGGACATATTGGGTCTACATCCCTCAGTTTCTGAGGTCCAAGAAATGTTCACCCTCTACCCTAATAGAGAGGTCTTGGCCAATCGTGGCTGAGAAGGGAAGAAGGTTGCAGCGCAAGATGCTTATGGTCCTTCTCTAATAATGGACCAACTTTCTCTCTCTCCTTACCTGTGGTTCTGCCTGGCTACTGGGGGGCTACCAGTTGTAAGCCTGCAGCCCACAGGGAGTTGGTTTGTTCCTCTCACACATGTAAATGGGTAAGCATTCAAGTGCACACACCTGCCTACGTCCACAGACCCTCGCGCACACACACTTTTGTCAACAAGCTTTTTCGCAATTAAGAGTATCAGGGACCCATGTTGAAATACAAAAGCAGCACACCACGTGACGGCCATCACATAGAGTCCAGCAGCAAATGGGAAACGTTTAACTAGCTGTGGTCCTATTACTTGCGCTCTACCGTGGAACAACTGCTGGATGAGTCCTGCTGGAGAATATTGAACCTACAACAAGTCTGAGGTAAATAAAAATTCCACAGGAATATAATCAAACAGGGACCTACAACCCTTCCGAGCCAGATAGGAGTCGAACCTACAATCTTCTGATCCGTAGTCAGACGCGTTATCCATTGCGCCACTGGCCCTATGTAGACTTACGCATCCTTTTGTCCTTAAGTGGGCTAGAAAGTGTGTGTATGTGTGTGTGAAGGCACAAGGAAACCCATCTGACCTCCTGGAAGTCTGTTCTGTGAGGTTTTCCCAAGTTTTACAAAGGACTTTAGGAGAAGGAAGCACCTAAAAGCTAGGCGAAATGGTCCTAGATCCAAGGAAATCTTTTAGATCAGGCTCAGTTTCTTAAATAGTTTGCATTAACATAATCAGTTCCAGGTCTGTGTGGGGCTGAGCTTGGGAACTCCTTAGTAAGTAGGCGTTTACAACAATAAGGGGTTTAATATTACAACACAGGTGAACATTCAGACACATTATCATAAGCTCACCTTGTCCAGGGACCCAAGCATGCTGCCTTTCCACTCTCAGAGCCCTTCACCTAACCTACTGTGCAGCTGTTTCACCTTTAATATCACTGTTCCACAGGCAGCGTGACGTCACAATGCTCCTTGTCTGTAGCCCGAACCAGGAGCCTTTGCAAACCTGGTATAATCTACATACTTACGGTGTGTTTAGTCTTGGAGCACAAATGCAGTGAAGAATAATGGATTGCTACTCTTCATACATTTTTGACCATTGGCTCAGATTTGAATGCGTACTGGCCATCTGAGCATCTCTGCCAGGCCACCCTATGTCTAGAGACTGTAGATTTAGAGAGTTTATAAACATTGTCAGTTCATCAATAAAGTGTGCTCGCTTCGGCAGCACATATACTAAAATTGGAACGATACAGAGAAGATTAGCATGGCCCCTGCGCAAGGATGACACGCAAATTCGTGAAGCGTTCCATATTTTTAACAGCTTTTAGGAGAGAAATCTTTTTTGTTTTCAAGACTAATTGAAAAAATAAAGCAGGTCCCAGTGCTGTCCCCGTAATATGTATTTTTCAATTAGTCTCTCCTCAACATTTTTAATGTATTTGCTTTGCAGTAAAGAAGGTGCGCTCTATGTTCAGCTGCATTTAGCAAGGAAGCCTGCAGGACTTCTGGGACTTTTCTTTCTCTTTTTTAGCCTCACTGTCATTATTCTTCACCACCCCCAAATCTATACTGCTGCAGTGTTGTGTTGCTTTGTGGGAAGCAGGACAAAGAGAAGGGCAGGGCCTATGCAAATGAAGGCCTCAGGGATGTCTGGGAGTGCCTTTTTAGCAGTATTGTTAAAGTCCACCTTGCAACCGGATTGGTCGGGTAAGCTGAAAAACACCATGCCAGATTGGGCACCAGGTCTCTAGGCGCTTGGAGGACATATTGGGTCTACATCCCTCAGTTTCTGAGGTCCAAGAAATGTTCACCCTCTACCCTAATAGAGAGGTCTTGGCCGATCGTGGCTGAGAAGGGAAGAAGGTTGCAGCGCAAGATGCTTATGGTCCTTCTCTAATAATGGACCAACTTTCTCTCTCTCCTTACCTGTGGTTCTGCCTGGCTACTGGGGCTACCAGTTGTAAGCCTGCAGCCCACAGGGAGTTGGTTTGTTCCTCTCACACATGTAAATGGGTAAGCATTCAAGTGCACACACCTGCCTACGTCCACAGACCCTCGCGCACACACACTTTTGTCAACAAGCTTTTTCGCAATTAAGAGTATCAGGGACCCATGCTGAAATACAAAAGCAGCACACCACGTGACGGCCATCACATAGAGTCCAGCAGCAAATGGGAAACGTTTAACTAGCTGTGGTCCTATTACTCGTGCTCTACCGTGGAACAACTGCTGGATGAGTCCTGCTGGAGAATATTGAACCTACAACAAGTCTGAGGTAAATAAAAATTCCACAGGAATATAATCAAACAGGGACCTACAACCCTTCCGAGCCAGATAGGAGTCGAACCTACAATTTTCTGATCCGTAGTCAGACGCGTTATCCATTGCGCCACTGGCCCTATGTAGACTTACGCATCCTTTTGTCCTTAAGTGGGCTAGAAAGTGTGTGTATGTGTGTGTGAAGGCACAAGGAAACCCATCTGACCTCCTGGAAGTCTGTTCTGTGAGGTTTTCCCAAGTTTTACAAAGGACTTTAGGAGAAGGAAGCACCTAAAAGCTAGGCGAAATGGTCCTAGATCCAAGGAAATCTTTTAGATCAGGCTCAGTTTCTTAAATAGTTTGCATTAACATAATCAGTTCCAGGTCTGTGTGGGGCTGAGCTTGGGAACTCCTTAGTAAGTAGGCGTTTACAACAATTAGGGGTTTAATATTACAACACAGGTGAACATTCAGACACATTATCATAAGCTCACCTTGTCCAGGGACCCAAGCATGCTGCCTTTCCACTCTCAGAGCCCTTCACCTAACCTACTGTGCAGCTGTTTCACCTTTAATATCACTGTTCCACAGGCAGCGTGACGTCACAATGCTCCTTGTCTGTAGCCCGAACCAGGAGCCTTTGCAAACCTGGTATAATCTACATACTTACGGTGTGTTTAGTCTTGGACCACAAATGCAGTGAAGAATAATGGATTGCTACTCTTCATACATTTTTGACCATTGGCTCAGATTTGAATGCGTACTGGCCATCTGAGCATCTCTGCCAGGCCACCCTATGTCTAGAGACTGTAGATTTAGAGAGTTTATAAACATTGTCAGTTCATCAATAAAGTGTGCTCGCTTCGGCAGCACATATACTAAAATTGGAACGATACAGAGAAGATTAGCATGGCCCCTGCGCAAGGATGACACGCAAATTCGTGAAGCGTTCCATATTTTTAACAGCTTTTAGGAGAGAAATCTTTTTTGTTTTCAAGACTAATTGAAAAAATAAAGCAGGTCCCAGTGCTGTCCCCGTAATATGTATTTTTCAATTAGTCTCTCCTCAACATTTTTAATGTATTTGCTTTGCAGTAAAGAAGGTGCGCTCTATGTTCAGCTGCATTTAGCAAGGAAGCCTGCAGGACTTCTGGGACTTTTCTTTCTCTTTTTTAGCCTCACTGTCATTATTCTTCACCACCCCCAAATCTATACTGCTGCAGTGTTGTGTTGCTTTGTGGGAAGCAGGACAAAGAGAAGGGCAGGGCCTATGCAAATGAAGGCCTCAGGGATGTCTGGGAGTGCCTTTTTAGCAGTATTGTTAAAGTCCACCTTGCAACCGGATTGGTCGGGTAAGCTGAAAAACACCATGCCAGATTGGGCACCAGGTCTCTAGGCGCTTGGAGGACATATTGGGTCTACATCCCTCAGTTTCTGAGGTCCAAGAAATGTTCACCCTCTACCCTAATAGAGAGGTCTTGGCCGATCGTGGCTGAGAAGGGAAGAAGGTTGCAGCGCAAGATGCTTATGGTCCTTCTCTAATAATGGACCAACTTTCTCTCTCTCCTTACCTGTGGTTCTGCCTGGCTACTGGGGCTACCAGTTGTAAGCCTGCAGCCCACAGGGAGTTGGTTTGTTCCTCTCACACATGTAAATGGGTAAGCATTCAAGTGCACACACCTGCCTACGTCCACTGACCCTCGCGCACACACACTTTTGTCAACAAGCTTTTTCGCAATTAAGAGTATCAGGGACCCATGTTGAAATACAAAAGCAGCACACCACGTGACGGCCATCACATAGAGTCCAGCAGCAAATGGGAAACGTTTAACTAGCTGTGGTCCTATTACTTGCGCTCTACCGTGGAACAACTGCTGGATGAGTCCTGCTGGAGAATATTGAACCTACAACAAGTCTGAGGTAAATAAAAATTCCACAGGAATATAATCAAACAGGGACCTACAACCCTTCCGAGCCAGATAGGAGTCGAACCTACAATCTTCTGATCCGTAGTCAGACGCGTTATCCATTGCGCCACTGGCCCTATGTAGACTTACGCATCCTTTTGTCCTTAAGTGGGCTAGAAAGTGTGTGTATGTGTGTGTGAAGGCACAAGGAAACCCATCTGACCTCCTGGAAGTCTGTTCTGTGAGGTTTTCCCAAGTTTTACAAAGGACTTTAGGAGAAGGAAGCACCTAAAAGCTAGGCGAAATGGTCCTAGATCCAAGGAAATCTTTTAGATCAGGCTCAGTTTCTTAAATAGTTTGCATTAACATAATCAGTTCCAGGTCTGTGTGGGGCTGAGCTTGGGAACTCCTTAGTAAGTAGGCATTTACAACAATAAGGGGTTTAATATTACAACACAGGTGAACATTCAGACACATTATCATAAGCTCACCTTGTCCAGGGACCCAAGCATGCTGCCTTTCCACTCTCAGAGCCCTTCACCTAACCTACTGTGCAGCTGTTTCACCTTTAATATCACTGTTCCACAGGCAGCGTGACGTCCAATGCTCCTTGTCTGTAGCCCGAACCAGGAGCCTTTGCAAACCTGGTATAATCTACATACTTACGGTGTGTTTAGTCTTGGACCACAAATGCAGTGAAGAATAATGGATTGCTAGTCTTCATACATTTTTGACCATTGGCTCAGATTTGAATGCGTACTGGCCATCTGAGCATCTCTGCCAGGCCACCCTATGTCTAGAGACTGTAGATTTAGAGAGTTTATAAACATTGTCAGTTCATCAATAAAGTGTGGTCGCTTCGGCAGCACATATACTAAAATTGGAACGATACAGAGAAGATTAGCATGGCCCCTGCGCAAGGATGACACGCAAATTCGTGAAGCGTTCCATATTTTTAACAGCTTTTAGGAGAGAAATCTTTTTTGTTTTCAAGACTAATTGAAAAAATAAAGCATGTCCCAGTGCTGTCCCCGTAATATGTATTTTTCAATTAGTCTCTCCTCAACATTTTTAATGTATTTGCTTTGCAGTAAAGAAGGTGCGCTCTATGTTCAGCTGCATTTAGCAAGGAAGCCTGCAGGACTTCTGGGACTTTTCTTTCTCTTTTTTAGCCTCACTGTCATTATTCTTCACCACCCCCAAATCTATACTGCTGCAGTGTTGTGTTGCTTTGTGGGAAGCAGGACAAAGAGAAGGGCAGGGCCTATGCAAATGAAGGCCTCAGGGATGTCTGGGAGTGCCTTTTTAGCAGTATTGTTAAAGTCCACCTTGCAACCGGATTGGTCGGGTAAGCTGAAAAACACCATGCCAGATTGGGCACCAGGTCTCTAGGCGCTTGGAGGACATATTGGGTCTACATCCCTCAGTTTCTGAGGTCCAAGAAATGTTCACCCTCTACCCTAATAGAGAGGTCTTGGCCGATCGTGGCTGAGAAGGTAAGAAGGTTGCAGCGCAAGATGCTTATGGTCCTTCTCTAATAATGGACCAACTTTCTCTCTCTCCTTACCTGTGGTTCTGCCTGGCTACTGGGGCTACCAGTTGTAAGCCTGCAGCCCACAGGGAGTTGGTTTGTTCCTCTCACACATGTAAATGGGTAAGCATTCAAGTGCACACACCTGCCTACGTCCACAGACCCTCGCGCACACACACTTTTGTCAACAAGCTTTTTCGCAATTAAGAGTATCAGGGACCCATGTTGAAATACAAAAGCAGCACACCACGTGACGGCCATCACATAGAGTCCAGCAGCAAATGGGAAACGTTTAACTAGCTGTGGTCCTATTACTTGCGCTCTACCGTGGAACAACTGCTGGATGAGTCCTGCTGGAGAATATTGAACCTACAACAAGTCTGAGGTAAATAAAAATTCCACAGGAATATAATCAAACAGGGACCTACAACCCTTCCGAGCCAGATAGGAGTCGAACCTACAATCTTCTGATCCGTAGTCAGACGCGTTATCCATTGCGCCACTGGCCCTATGTAGACTTACGCATCCTTTTGTCCTTAAGTGGGCTAGAAAGTGTGTGTATGTGTGTGTGAAGGCACAAGGAAACCCATCTGACCTCCTGGAAGTCTGTTCTGTGAGGTTTTCCCAAGTTTTACAAAGGACTTTAGGAGAAGGAAGCACCTAAAAGCTAGGCGAAATGGTCCTAGATCCAAGGAAATCTTTTAGATCAGGCTCAGTTTCTTAAATAGTTTGCATTAACATAATCAGTTCCAGGTCTGTGTGGGGCTGAGCTTGGGAACTCCTTAGTAAGTAGGCGTTTACAACAATAAGGGGTTTAATATTACAACACAGGTGAACATTCAGACACATTATCATAAGCTCACCTTGTCCAGGGACCCAAGCATGCTGCCTTTCCACTCTCAGAGCCCTTCACCTAACCTGCTGTGCAGCTGTTTCACCTTTAATATCACTGTTCCACAGGCAGCGTGACGTCACAATGCTCCTTGTCTGTAGCCCGAACCAGGAGCCTTTGCAAACCTGGTATAATCTACATACTTACGGTGTGTTTAGTCTTGGACCACAAATGCAGTGAAGAATAATGGATTGCTACTCTTCATACATTTTTGACCATTGGCTCAGATTTGAATGCGTACTGGCCATCTGAGCATCTCTGCCAGGCCACCCTATGTCTAGAGACTGTAGATTTAGAGAGTTTATAAACATTGTCAGTTCATCAATAAAGTGTGCTCGCTTCGGCAGCACATATACTAAAATTGGAACGATACAGAGAAGATTAGCATGGCCCCTGCGCAAGGATGACACGCAAATTCGTGAAGCGTTCCATATTTTTAACAGCGTACAGGAGAGAAATCTTTTTTGTTTTCAAGACTAATTGAAAAAATAAAGCAGGTCCCAGTGCTGTCCCCGTAATATGTATTTTTCAATTAGTCTCTCCTCAACATTTTTAATGTATTTGCTTTGCAGTAAAGAAGGTGCGCTCTATGTTCAGCTGCATTTAGCAAGGAAGCCTGCAGGACTTCTGGGACTTTTCTTTCTCTTTTTTAGCCTCACTGTCATTATTCTTCACCACCCCCAAATCTATACTGCTGCAGTGTTGTGTTGCTTTGTGGGAAGCAGGACAAAGAGAAGGGCAGGGCCTATGCAAATGAAGGCCTCAGGGATGTCTGGGAGTGCCTTTTTAGCAGTATTGTTAAAGTCCACCTTGCAACCGGATTGGTCGGGTAAGCTGAAAAACACCATGCCAGATTGGGCACCAGGTGTCTAGGCGCTTGGAGGACATATTGGGTCTACATCCCTCAGTTTCTGAGGTCCAAGAAATGTTCACCCTCTACCCTAATAGAGAGGTCTTGGCCGATCGTGGCTGAGAGGGGAAGAAGGTAGCAGTGCAAGATGCTTATGGTCCTTCTCTAATAATGGACCAACTTTCTCTCTCTCCTTACCTGTGGTTCTGCCTGGCTACTGGGGCTACCAGTTGTAAGCCTGCAGCCCACAGGGAGTTGGTTTGTTCCTCTCACACATGTAAATGGGTAAGCATTCAAGTGCACACACCTGCCTACGTCCACAGACCCTCGCGCACACACACTTTTGTCAACAAGCTTTTTCGCAATTAAGAGTATCAGGGACCCATGTTGAAATACAAAAGCAGCACACCACGTGACGGCCATCACATAGAGTCCAGCAGCAAATGGGAAACGTTTAACTAGCTGTGGTCCTATTACTTGCGCTCTACCGTGGAACAACTGCTGGATGAGTCCTGCTGGAGAATATTGAACCTACAACAAGTCTGAGGTAAATAAAAATTCCACAGGAATATAATCAAACAGGGACCTACAACCCTTCCGAGCCAGATAGGAGTCGAACCTACAATCTTCTGATCCGTAGTCAGACGCGTTATCCATTGCGCCACTGGCCCTATGTAGACTTACGCATCCTTTTGTCCTTAAGTGGGCTAGAAAGTGTGTGTATGTGTGTGTGAAGGCACAAGGAAACCCATCTGACCTCCTGGAAGTCTGTTCTGTGAGGTTTTCCCAAGTTTTACAAAGGACTTTAGGAGAAGGAAGCACCTAAAAGCTAGGCGAAATGGTCCTAGATCCAAGGAAATCTTTTAGATCAGGCTCAGTTTCTTAAATAGTTTGCATTAACATAATCAGTTCCAGGTCTGTGTGGGGCTGAGCTTGAGAACTCCTTAGTAAGTAGGCGTTTACAACAATAAGGGGTTTAATATTACAACACAGGTGAACATTCAGACACATTATCATAAGCTCACCTTGTCCAGGGACCCAAGCATGCTGCCTTTCCACTCTCAGAGCCCTTCACCTAACCTACTGTGCAGCTGTTTCACCTTTAATATCACTGTTCCACAGGCAACGTGACGTCACAATGCTCCTTGTCTGTAGCCCGACCCAGGAGCCTTTGCAAACCTGGTATAATCTACATACTTACGGTGTGTTTAGTCTTGGACCACAAATGCAGTGAAGAATAATGGATTGCTACTCTTCATACATTTTTGACCATTGGCTCAGATTTGAATGCGTACTGGCCATCTGAGCATCTCTGCCAGGCCACCCTATGTCTAGAGACTGTAGATTTAGAGAGTTTATAAACATTGTCAGTTCATCAATAAAGTGTGCTCGCTTCGGCAGCACATATACTAAAATTGGAACGATACAGAGAAGATTAGCATGGCCCCTGCGCAAGGATGACACGCAAATTCGTGAAGCGTTCCATATTTTTAACAGCTTTCAGGAGAGAAATCTTTTTTGTTTTCAAGACTAATTGAAAAAATAAAGCAGGTCCCAGTGCTGTCCCCGTAATATGTATTTTTCAATTAGTCTCTCCTCAACATTTTTAATGTATTTGCTTTGCAGTAAAGAAGGTGCGCTCTATGTTCAGCTGCATTTAGCAAGGAAGCCTGCAGGACTTCTGGGACTTTTCTTTCTCTTTTTTAGCCTCACTGTCATTATTCTTCACCACCCCCAAATCTATACTGCTGCAGTGTTGTGTTGCTTTGTGGGAAGCAGGACAAAGAGAAGGGCAGGGCCTATGCAAATGAAGGCCTCAGGGATGTCTGGGAGTGCCTTTTTAGCAGTATTGTTAAAGTCCACCTTGCAACCGGATTGGTCGGGTAAGCTGAAAAACACCATGCCAGATTGAGCACCAGGTCTCTAGGCGCTTGGAGGACATATTGGGTCTACATCCCTCAGTTTCTGAGGTCCAAGAAATGTTCACCCTCTACCCTAATAGAGAGGTCTTGGCCGATCGTGGCTGAGAAGGGAAGAAGGTTGCAGCGCAAGATGCTTATGGTCCTTCTCTAATAATGGACCAACTTTCTCTCTCTCCTTACCTGTGGTTCTGCCTGGCTACTGGGGGGCTACCAGTTGTAAGCCTGCAGCCCACAGGGAGTTGGTTTGTTCCTCTCACACATGTAAATGGGTAAGCATTCAAGTGCACACACCTGCCTACGTCCACAGACCCTCGCGCGCACACACTTTTGTCAACAAGCTTTTTCGCAATTAAGAGTATCAGGGACCCATGTTGAAATACAAAAGCAGCACACCACGTGACGGCCATCACATAGAGTCCAGCAGCAAATGGGAAACGTTTAACTAGCTGTGGTCCTATTACTTGCGCTCTACCGTGGAACAACTGCTGGATGAGTCCTGCTGGAGAATATTGAACCTACAACAAGTCTGAGGTAAATAAAAATTCCACAGGAATATAATCAAACAGGGACCTACAACCCTTCCGAGCCAGATAGGAGTCGAACCTACAATCTTCTGATCCGTAGTCAGACGCTTTATCCATTGCGCCACTGGCCCTATGTAGACTTTCGCATCCTTTTGTCCTTAAGTGGGCTAGAAAGTGTGTGTATGTGTGTGTGAAGGCACAAGGAAACCCATCTGACCTCCTGGAAGTCTGTTCTGTGAGGTTTTCCCAAGTTTTACAAAGGACTTTAGGAGAAGGAAGCACCTAAAAGCTAGGCGAAATGGTCCTAGATCCAAGGAAATCTTTTAGATCAGGCTCAGTTTCTTAAATAGTTTGCATTAACATAATCAGTTCCAGGTCTGTGTGGGGCTGAGCTTGGGAACTCCTTAGTAAGTAGGCGTTTACAACAATAAGGGGTTTAATATTACAACACAGGTGAACATTCAGACACATTATCATAAGCTCACCTTGTCCAGGGACCCAAGCATGCTGCCTTTCCACTCTCAGAGCCCTTCACCTAACCTACTGTGCAGCTGTTTCACCTTTAATATCACTGTTCCACAGGCAGCGTGACGTCACAATGCTCCTTGTCTGTAGCCCGACCCAGGAGCCTTTGCAAACCTGGTATAATCTACATACTTACGGTGTGTTTAGTCTTGGACCACAAATGCAGTGAAGAATAATGGATTGCTACTCTTCATACATTTTTGACCATTGGCTCAGATTTGAATGCGTACTGGCCATCTGAGCATCTCTGCCAGGCCACCCTATGTCTAGAGACTGTAGATTTAGAGAGTTTATAAACATTGTCAGTTCATCAATAAAGTGTGCTCGCTTCGGCAGCACATATACTAAAATTGGAACGATACAGAGAAGATTAGCATGGCCCCTGCGCAAGGATGACACGCAAATTCGTGAAGCGTTCCATATTTTTAACAGCTTTCAGGAGAGAAATCTTTTTTGTTTTCAAGACTAATTGAAAAAATAAAGCAGGTCCCAGTGCTGTCCCCGTAATATGTATTTTTCAATTAGTCTCTCCTCAACATTTTTAATGTATTTGCTTTGCAGTAAAGAAGGTGCGCTCTATGTTCAGCTGCATTTAGCAAGGAAGCCTGCAGGACTTCTGGGACTTTTCTTTCTCTTTTTTAGCCTCACTGTCATTATTCTTCACCACCCCCAAATCTATACTGCTGCAGTGTTGTGTTGCTTTGTGGGAAGCAGGACAAAGAGAAGGGCAGGGCCTATGCAAATGAAGGCCTCAGGGATGTCTGGGAGTGCCTTTTTAGCAGTATTGTTAAAGTCCACCTTGCAACCGGATTGGTCGGGTAAGCTGAAAAACACCATGCCAGATTGGGCACCAGGTCTCTAGGCGCTTGGAGGACATATTGGGTCTACATCCCTCAGTTTCTGAGGTCCAAGAAATGTTCACCCTCTACCCTAATAGAGAGGTCTTGGCCGATCGTGGCTGAGAAGGGAAGAAGGTTGCAGCGCAAGATGCTTATGGTCTTTCTCTAATAATGGACCAACTTTCTCTCTCTCCTTACCTGTGGTTCTGCCTGGCTACTGGGGGGCTACCAGTTGTAAGCCTGCAGCCCACAGGGAGTTGGTTTGTTCCTCTCACACATGTAAATGGGTAAGCATTCAAGTGCACACACCTGCCTACGTCCACAGACCCTCGCGCACACACACTTTTGTCAACAAGCTTTTTCGCAATTAAGAGTATCAGGGACCCATGTTGAAATACAAAAGCAGCACACCACGTGACGGCCATCACATAGAGTCCAGCAGCAAATGGGAAACGTTTAACTAGCTGTGGTCCTATTACTTGCGCTCTACCGTGGAACAACTGCTGGATGAGTCCTGCTGGAGAATATTGAACCTACAACAAGTCTGAGGTAAATAAAAATTCCACAGGAATATAATCAAACAGGGACCTACAACCCTTCCGAGCCAGATAGGAGTCGAACCTACAATCTTCTGATCCGTAGTCAGACGCGTTATCCATTGCGCCACTGGCCCTATGTAGACTTACGCATCCTTTTGTCCTTAAGTGGGCTAGAAAGTGTGTGTATGTGTGTGTGAAGGCACAAGGAAACCCATCTGACCTCCTGGAAGTCTGTTCTGTGAGGTTTTCCCAAGTTTTACAAAGGACTTTAGGAGAAGGAAGCACCTAAAAGCTAGGCGAAATGGTCCTAGATCCAAGGAAATCTTTTAGATCAGGCTCAGTTTCTTAAATAGTTTGCATTAACATAATCAGTTCCAGGTCTGTGTGGGGCTGAGCTTGGGAACTCCTTAGTAAGTAGGCGTTTACAACAATAAGGGGTTTAATATTACAACACAGGTGAACATTCAGACACATTATCATAAGCTCACCTTGTCCAGGGACCCAAGCATGCTGCCTTTCCACTCTCAGAGCCCTTCACCTAACCTACTGTGCAGCTGTTTCACCTTTAATATCACTGTTCCACAGGCAGCGTGACGTCACAATGCTCCTTGTCTGTAGCCCGAACCAGGAGCCTTTGCAAACCTGGTATAATCTACATACTTACGGTGTGTTTAGTCTTGGACCACAAATGCAGTGAAGAATAATGGATTGCTACTCTTCATACATTTTTGACCATTGGCTCAGATTTGAATGCGTACTGGCCATCTGAGCATCTCTGCCAGGCCACCCTATGTCTAGAGACTGTAGATTTAGAGAGTTTATAAACATTGTCAGTTCATCAATAAAGTGTGCTCGCTTCGGCAGCACATATACTAAAATTGGAACGATACAGAGAAGATTAGCATGGCCCCTGCGCAAGGATGACACGCAAATTCGTGAAGCGTTCCATATTTTTAACAGCTTTCAGGAGAGAAATCTTTTTTGTTTTCAAGACTAATTGAAAAAATAAAGCAGGTCCCAGTGCTGTCCCCGTAATATGTATTTTTCAATTAGTCTCTCCTCAACATTTTTAATGTATTTGCTTTGCAGTAAAGAAGGTGCGCTCTATGTTCAGCTGCATTTAGCAAGGAAGCCTGCAGGACTTCTGGGACTTTTCTTTCTCTTTTTTAGCCTCACTGTCATTATTCTTCACCACCCCCAAATCTATACTGCTGCAGTGTTGTGTTGCTTTGTGGGAAGCAGGACAAAGAGAAGGGCAGGGCCTATGCAAATGAAGGCCTCAGGGATGTCTGGGAGTGCCTTTTTAGCAGTATTGTTAAAGTCCACCTTGCAACCGGATTGGTCGGGTAAGCTGAAAAACACCATGCCAGATTGGGCACCAGGTGTCTAGGTGCTTGGAGGACATATTGGGTCTACATCCCTCAGTTTCTGAGGTCCAAGAAATGTTCACCCTCTACCCTAATAGAGAGGTCTTGGCCGATCGTGGCTGATCGTGGCTGAGAGGGGAAGAAGGTAGCAGTGCAAGATGCTTATGGTCCTTCTCTAATAATGGACCAACTTTCTCTCTCTCCTTACCTGTGGTTCTGCCTGGCTACTGGGGCTACCAGTTGTAAGCCTGCAGCCCACAGGGAGTTGGTTTGTTCCTCTCACACATGTAAATGGGTAAGCATTCAAGTGCACACACCTGCCTACGTCCACAGACCCTCGCGCACACACACTTTTGTCAACAAGCTTTTTCGCAATTAAGAGTATCAGGGACCCATGTTGAAATACAAAAGCAGCACACCACGTGACGGCCATCACATAGAGTCCAGCAGCAAATGGGAAACGTTTAACTAGCTGTGGTCCTATTACTTGCGCTCTACCGTGGAACAACTGCTGGATGAGTCCTGCTGGAGAATATTGAACCTACAACAAGTCTGAGGTAAATAAAAATTCCACAGGAATATAATCAAACAGGGACCTACAACCCTTCCGAGCCAGATAGGAGTCGAACCTACAATCTTCTGATCCGTAGTCAGACGCGTTATCCATTGCGCCACTGGCCCTATGTAAACTTACGCATCCTTTTGTCCTTAAGTGGGCTAGAAAGTGTGTGTATGTGTGTGTGAAGGCACAAGGAAACCCATCTGACCTCCTGGAAGTCTGTTCTGTGAGGTTTTCCCAAGTTTTACAAAGGACTTTAGGAGAAGGAAGCACCTAAAAGCTAGGCGAAATGGTCCTAGATCCAAGGAAATCTTTTAGATCAGGCTCAGTTTCTTAAATAGTTTGCATTAACATAATCAGTTCCAGGTCTGTGTGGGGCTGAGCTTGAGAACTCCTTAGTAAGTAGGCGTTTACAACAATAAGGGGTTTAATATTACAACACAGGTGAACATTCAGACACATTATCATAAGCTCACCTTGTCCAGGGACCCAAGCATGCTGCCTTTCCACTCTCAGAGCCCTTCACCTAACCTACTGTGCAGCTTTTTCACTTTTAATATCACTGTTCCACAGGCAACGTGACGTCACAATGCTCCTTGTCTGTAGCCCGACCCAGGAGCCTTTGCAAACCTGGTATCATCTACATACTTACGGTGTGTTTAGTCTTGGACCACAAATGCAGTGAAGAATAATGGATTGCTACTCTTCATACATTTTTGACCATTGGCTCAGATTTGAATGCGTACTGGCCATCTGAGCATCTCTGCCAGGCCACCCTATGTCTAGAGACTGTAGATTTAGAGAGTTTATAAACATTGTCAGTTCATCAATAAAGTGTGCTCGCTTCGGCAGCACATATACAAAAATTGGAACGATACAGAGAAGATTAGCATGGCCCCTGCGCAAGGATGACACGCAAATTCGTGAAGCGTTCCATATTTTTAACAGCTTTCAGGAGAGAAATCTTTTTTGTTTTCAAGACTAATTGAAAAAATAAAGCAGGTCCCAGTGCTGTCCCCGTAATATGTATTTTTCAATTAGTCTCTCCTCAACATTTTTAATGTATTTGCTTTGCAGTAAAGAAGGTGCGCTCTATGTTCAGCTGCATTTAGCAAGGAAGCCTGCAGGACTTCTGGGACTTTTCTTTCTCTTTTTTAGCCTCACTGTCATTATTCTTCACCACCCCCAAATCTATACTGCTGCAGTGTTGTGTTGCTTTGTGGGAAGCAGGACAAAGAGAAGGGCAGGGCCTATGCAAATGAAGGCCTCAGGGATGTCTGGGAGTGCCTTTTTAGCAGTATTGTTAAAGTCCACCTTGCAACCGGATTGGTCGGGTAAGCTGAAAAACACCATGCCAGATTGGGCACCAGGTGTCTAGGCGCTTGGAGGACATATTGGGTCTACATCCCTCAGTTTCCGAGGTCCAAGAAATGTTCACCCTCTACCCTAATAGAGAGGTCTTGGCCGATCGTGGCTGAGAGGGGAAGAAGGTAGCAGTGCAAGATGCTTATGGTCCTTCTCTAATAATGGACCAACTTTCTCTCTCTCCTTACCTGTGGTTCAGCCTGGCTACTGGGGCTACCAGTTGTAAGCCTCCAGCCCACAGGGAGTTGGTTTGTTCCTCTCACACATGTAAATGGGTAAGCATTCAAGTGCACACACCTGCCTACGTCCACAGACCCTCGCGCACACACACTTTTGTCAACAAGCTTTTTCGCAATTAAGAGTATCAGGGACCCATGTTGAAATACAAAAGCAGCACACCACGTGACGGCCATCACATAGAGTCCAGCAGCAAATGGGAAACGTTTAACTAGCTGTGGTCCTATTACTTGCGCTCTACCGTGGAACAACTGCTGGATGAGTCCTGCTGGAGAATATTGAACCTACAACAAGTCTGAGGTAAATAAAAATTCCACAGGAATATAATCAAACAGGGACCTACAACCCTTCCGAGCCAGATAGGAGTCGAACCTACAATCTTCTGATCCGTAGTCAGACGCGTTATCCATTGCGCCACTGGCCCTATGTAGACTTACTCATCCTTTTGTCCTTAAGTGGGCTAGAAAGTGTGTGTATGTGTGTGTGAAGGCACAAGGAAACCCATCTGACCTCCTGGAAGTCTGTTCTGTGAGGTTTTCCCAAGTTTTACAAAGGACTTTAGGAGAAGGAAGCACCTAAAAGCTAGGCGAAATGGTCCTAGATCCAAGGAAATCTTTTAGATCAGGCTCAGTTTCTTAAATAGTTTGCATTAACATAATCAGTTCCAGGTCTGTGTGGGGCTGAGCTTGGGAACTCCTTAGTAAGTAGGCGTTTACAACAATAAGGGGTTTAATATTACAACACAGGTGAACATTCAGACACATTATCATAAGCTCACCTTGTCCAGGGACCCAAGCATGCTGCCTTTCCACTCTCAGAGCCCTTCACCTAACCTACTGTGCAGCTGTTTCACCTTTAATATCACTGTTCCACAGGCAGCGTGACGTCACAATGCTCCTTGTCTGTAGCCCGAACCAGGAGCCTTTGCAAACCTGGTATAATCTACATACTTACGGTGTGTTTAGTCTTGGACCACAAATGCAGTGAAGAATAATGGATTGCTACTCTTCATACATTTTTGACCATTGGCTCAGATTTGAATGCGTACTGGCCATCTGAGCATCTCTGCCAGGCCACCCTATGTCTAGAGACTGTAGATTTAGAGAGTTTATAAACATTGTCAGTTCATCAATAAAGTGTGCTCGCTTCGGCAGCACATATACTAAAATTGGAACGATACAGAGAAGATTAGCATGGCCCCTGCGCAAAGATGACACGCAAATTCGTGAAGCGTTCCATATTTTTAACAGCTTTCAGGAGAGAAATCTTTTTTGTTTTCAAGACTAATTGAAAAAATAAAGCAGGTCCCAGTGCTGTCCCCGTAATATGTATTTTTCAATTAGTCTCTCCTCAACATTTTTAATGTATTTGCTTTGCAGTAAAGAAGGTGCGCTCTATGTTCAGCTGCATTTAGCAAGGAAGCCTGCAGGACTTCTGGGACTTTTCTTTCTCTTTTTTAGCCTCACTGTCATTATTCTTCACCACCCCCAAATCTATACTGCTGCAGTGTTGTGTTGCTTTGTGGGAAGCAGGACAAAGAGAAGGGCAGGGCCTATGCAAATGAAGGCCTCAGGGATGTCTGGGAGTGCCTTTTAGCAGTATTGTTAAAGTCCACCTTGCAACCGGATTGGTCGGGTAAGCTGAAAAACACCATGCCAGATTGGGCACCAGGTGTCTAGGCGCTTGGAGGACATATTGGGTCTACATCCCTCAGTTTCTGAGGTCCAAGAAATGTTCACCCTCTACCCTAATAGAGAGGTCTTGGCCGATCGTGGCTGATCGTGGCTGAGAGGGGAAGAAGGTAGCAGTGCAAGATGTTTATGGTCCTTCTCTAATAATGGACCAACTTTCTCTCTCTCCTTACCTGTGGTTCTGCCTGGCTACTGGGGCTACCAGTTGTAAGCCTGCAGCCCACAGGGAGTTGGTTTGTTCCTCTCACACATGTAAATGGGTAAGCATTCAAGTGCACACACCTGCCTACGTCCACAGACCCTCGCGCACACACACTTTTGTCAACAAGCTTTTTCGCAATTAAGAGTATCAGGGACCCATGTTGAAATACAAAAGCAGCACACCACGTGACGGCCATCACATAGAGTCCAGCAGCAAATGGGAAACGTTTAACTAGCTGTGGTCCTATTACTTGCGCTCTACCGTGGAACAACTGCTGGATGAGTCCTGCTGGAGAATATTGAACCTACAACAAGTCTGAGGTAAATAAAAATTCCACAGGAATATAATCAAACAGGGACCTACAACCCTTCCGAGCCAGATAGGAGTCAAACCTACAATCTTCTGATCCGTAGTCAGACGCGTTATCCATTGCGCCACTGGCCCTATGTAGACTTACGCATCCTTTTGTCCTTAAGTGGGCTAGAAAGTGTGTGTATGTGTGTGTGAAGGCACAAGGAAACCCATCTGACCTCCTGGAAGTCTGTTCTGTGAGGTTTTCCCAAGTTTTACAAAGGACTTTAGGAGAAGGAAGCACCTAAAAGCTAGGCGAAATGGTCCTAGATCCAAGGAAATCTTTTAGATCAGGCTCAGTTTCTTAAATAGTTTGCATTAACATAATCAGTTCCAGGTCTGTGTGGGGCTGAGCTTGAGAACTCCTTAGTAAGTAGGCGTTTACAACAATAAGGGGTTTAATATTACAACACAGGTGAACATTCAGACACATTATCATAAGCTCACCTTGTCCAGGGACCCAAGCATGCTGCCTTTCCACTCTCAGAGCCCTTCACCTAACCTACTGTGCAGCTGTTTCACCTTTAATATCACTGTTCCACAGGCAACGTGACGTCACAATGCTCCTTGTCTGTAGCCCGACCCAGGAGCCTTTGCAAACCTGGTATAATCTACATACTTACGGTGTGTTTAGTCTTGGACCACAAATGCAGTGAAGAATAATGGATTGCTACTCTTCATACATTTTTGACCATTGGCTCAGATTTGAATGCGTACTGGCCATCTGAGCATCTCTGCCAGGCCACCCTATGTCTAGAGACTGTAGATTTAGAGAGTTTATAAACATTGTCAGTTCATTAATAAAGTGTGCTCGCTTCGGCAGCACATATACTAAAATTGGAACGATACAGAGAAGATTAGCATGGCCCCTGCGCAAGGATGACACGCAAATTCGTGAAGCGTTCCATATTTTTAACAGCTTTCAGGAGAGAAATCTTTTTTGTTTTCAAGACTAATTGAAAAAATAAAGCAGGTCCCAGTGCTGTCCCCGTAATATGTATTTTTCAATTAGTCTCTCCTCAACATTTTTAATGTATTTGCTTTGCAGTAAAGAAGGTGCGCTCTATGTTCAGCTGCATTTAGCAAGGAAGCCTGCAGGACTTCTGGGACTTTTCTTTCTCTTTTTTAGCCTCACTGTCATTATTCTTCACCACCCCCAAATCTATACTGCTGCAGTGTTGTGTTGCTTTGTGGGAAGCAGGACAAAGAGAAGGGCAGGGCCTATGCAAATGAAGGCCTCAGGGATGTCTGGGAGTGCCTTTTTAGCAGTATTGTTAAAGTCCACCTTGCAACCGGATTGGTCGGGTAAGCTGAAAAACACCATGCCAGATTGGGCACCAGGTGTCTAGGCGCTTGGAGGACATATTGGGTCTACATCCCTCAGTTTCTGAGGTCCAAGAAATGTTCACCCTCTACCCTAATAGAGAGGTCTTGGCTGATCGTGGCTGAGATGGGAAGAAGGTAGCAGTGCAAGATGCTTATGGTTTTTCTCTAATAATGGACCAACTTTCTCTCTCTCCTTACCTGTGGTTCTGCCTGGCTACTGGGGCTACCAGTTGTAAGCCTGCAGCCCACAGGGAGTTGGTTTGTTCCTCTCACACATGTAAATGGGTAAGCATTCAAGTGCACACACCTGCCTATGTCCACAGACCCTCGCGCACACACACTTTTGTCAACAAGCTTTTTCGCAATTAAGAGTATCAGGGACCCATGTTGAAATACAAAAGCAGCACACCACGTGACGGCCATCACATAGAGTCCAGCAGCAAATGGGAAACGTTTAACTAGCTGTGGTCCTATTACTTGCGCTCTACCGTGGAACAACTGCTGGATGAGTCCTGCTGGAGAATATTGAACCTACAACAAGTCTGAGGTAAATAAAAATTCCACAGGAATATAATCAAACAGGGACCTACAACCCTTCCGAGCCAGATAGGAGTCGAACCTACAATCTTCTGATCCGTAGTCAGACGCGTTATCCATTGCGCCACTGGCCCTATGTAGACTTACGCATCCTTTTGTCCTTAAGTGGGCTAGAAAGTGTGTGTATGTGTGTGTGAAGGCACAAGGAAACCCATCTGACCTCCTGGAAGTCTGTTCTGTGAGGTTTTCCCAAGTTTTACAAAGGACTTTAGGAGAAGGAAGCACCTAAAAGCTAGGCGAAATGGTCCTAGATCCAAGGAAATCTTTTAGATCAGGCTCAGTTTCTTAAATAGTTTGCATTAACATAATCAGTTCCAGGTCTGTGTGGGGCTGAGCTTGGGAACTCCTTAGTAAGTAGGCGTTTACAACAATTAGGGGTTTAATATTACAACACAGGTGAACATTCAGACACATTATCATAAGCTCACCTTGTCCAGGGACCCAAGCATGCTGCCTTTCCACTCTCAGAGCCCTTCACCTAACCTACTGTGCAGCTGTTTCACCTTTAATATCACTGTTCCACAGGCAGCGTGACGTCACAATGCTCCTTGTCTGTAGCCCGAACCAGGAGCCTTTGCAAACCTGGTATAATCTACATACTTACGGTGTGTTTAGTCTTGGACCACAAATGCAGTGAAGAATAATGGATTGCTACTCTTCATACATTTTTGACCATTGGCTCAGATTTGAATGCGTACTGGCCATCTGAGCATCTCTGCCAGGCCACCCTATGTCTAGAGACTGTAGATTTAGAGAGTTTATAAACATTGTCAGTTCATCAATAAAGTGTGCTCGCTTCGGCAGCACATATACTAAAATTGGAACGATACAGAGAAGATTAGCATGGCCCCTGCGCAAGGATGACACGCAAATTCGTGAAGCGTTCCATATTTTTAACAGCTTTTAGGAGAGAAATCTTTTTTGTTTTCAAGACTAATTGAAAAAATAAAGCAGGTCCCAGTGCTGTCCCCGTAATATGTATTTTTCAATTAGTCTCTCCTCAACATTTTTAATGTATTTGCTTTGCAGTAAAGAAGGTGCGCTCTATGTTCAGCTGCATTTAGCAAGGAAGCCTGCAGGACTTCTGGGACTTTTCTTTCTCTTTTTTAGCCTCACTGTCATTATTCTTCACCACCCCCAAATCTATACTGCTGCAGTGTTGTGTTGCTTTGTGGGAAGCAGGACAAAGAGAAGGGCAGGGCCTATGCAAATGAAGGCCTCAGGGATGTCTGGGAGTGCCTTTTTAGCAGTATTGTTAAAGTCCACCTTGCAACCGGATTGGTCGGGTAAGCTGAAAAACACCATGCCAGATTGGGCACCAGGTCTCTAGGCGCTTGGAGGACATATTGGGTCTACATCCCTCAGTTTCTGAGGTCCAAGAAATGTTCACCCTCTACCCTAATAGAGAGGTCTTGGCCGATCGTGGCTGAGAAGGGAAGAAGGTTGCAGCGCAAGATGCTTATGGTCCTTCTCTAATAATGGACCAACTTTCTCTCTCTCCTTACCTGTGGTTCTGCCTGGCTACTGGGGCTACCAGTTGTAAGCCTGCAGCCCACAGGGAGTTGGTTTGTTCCTCTCACACATGTAAATGGGTAAGCATTCAAGTGCACACACCTGCCTACGTCCACTGACCCTCGCGCACACACACTTTTGTCAACAAGCTTTTTCGCAATTAAGAGTATCAGGGACCCATGTTGAAATACAAAAGCAGCACACCACGTGACGGCCATCACATAGAGTCCAGCAGCAAATGGGAAACGTTTAACTAGCTGTGGTCCTATTACTTGCGCTCTACCGTGGAACAACTGCTGGATGAGTCCTGCTGGAGAATATTGAACCTACAACAAGTCTGAGGTAAATAAAAATTCCACAGGAATATAATCAAACAGGGACCTACAACCCTTCCGAGCCAGATAGGAGTCGAACCTACAATCTTCTGATCCGTAGTCAGACGCGTTATCCATTGCGCCACTGGCCCTATGTAGACTTACGCATCCTTTTGTCCTTAAGTGGGCTAGAAAGTGTGTGTATGTGTGTGTGAAGGCACAAGGAAACCCATCTGACCTCCTGGAAGTCTGTTCTGTGAGGTTTTCCCAAGTTTTACAAAGGACTTTAGGAGAAGGAAGCACCTAAAAGCTAGGCGAAATGGTCCTAGATCCAAGGAAATCTTTTAGATCAGGCTCAGTTTCTTAAATAGTTTGCATTAACATAATCAGTTCCAGGTCTGTGTGGGGCTGAGCTTGGGAACTCCTTAGTAAGTAGGCGTTTACAACAATAAGGGGTTTAATATTACAACACAGGTGAACATTCAGACACATTATCATAAGCTCACCTTGTCCAGGGACCCAAGCATGCTGCCTTTCCACTCTCAGAGCCCTTCACCTAACCTACTGTGCAGCTGTTTCACCTTTAATATCACTGTTCCACAGGCAGCGTGACGTCACAATGCTCCTTGTCTGTAGCCCGAACCAGGAGCCTTTGCAAACCTGGTATAATCTACATACTTACGGTGTGTTTAGTCTTGGACCACAAATGCAGTGAAGAATAATGGATTGCTACTCTTCATACATTTTTGACCATTGGCTCAGATTTGAATGCGTACTGGCCATCTGAGCATCTCTGCCAGGCCACCCTATGTCTAGAGACTGTAGATTTAGAGAGTTTATAAACATTGTCAGTTCATCAATAAAGTGTGCTCGCTTCGGCAGCACATATACTAAAATTGGAACGATACAGAGAAGATTAGCATGGCCCCTGCGCAAGGATGACACGCAAATTCGTGAAGCGTTCCATATTTTTAACAGCTTACAGGAGAGAAATCTTTTTTGTTTTCAAGACTAATTGAAAAAATAAAGCAGGTCCCAGTGCTGTCCCCGTAATATGTATTTTTCAATTAGTCTCTCCTCAACATTTTTAATGTATTTGCTTTGCAGTAAAGAAGGTGCGCTCTATGTTCAGCTGCATTTAGCAAGGAAGCCTGCAGGACTTCTGGGACTTTTCTTTCTCTTTTTTAGCCTCACTGTCATTATTCTTCACCACCCCCAAATCTATACTGCTGCAGTGTTGTGTTGCTTTGTGGGAAGCAGGACAAAGAGAAGGGCAGGGCCTATGCAAATGAAGGCCTCAGGGATGTCTGGGAGTGCCTTTTAAGCAGTATTGTTAAAGTCCACCTTGCAACCGGATTGGTCGGGTAAGCTGAAAAACACCATGCCAGATTGGGCACCAGGTGTCTAGGCGCTTGGAGGACATATTGGGTCTACATCCCTCAGTTTCTGAGGTCCAAGAAATGTTCACCCTCTACCCTAATAGAGAGGTCTTGGCCGATCGTGGCTGATCGTGGCTGAGAGGGGAAGAAGGTAGCAGTGCAAGATGCTTATGGTCCTTCTCTAATAATGGACCAACTTTCTCTCTCTCCTTACCTGTGGTTCTGCCTGGCTACTGGGGCTACCAGTTGTAAGCCTGCAGCCCACAGGGAGTTGGTTTGTTCCTCTCACACATGTAAATGGGTAAGCATTCAAGTGCACACACCTGCCTACGTCCACAGACCCTCGCGCACACACACTTTTGTCAACAAGCTTTTTCGCAATTAAGAGTATCAGGGACCCATGTTGAAATACAAAAGCAGCACACCACGTGACGGCCATCACATAGAGTCCAGCAGCAAATGGGAAACGTTTAACTAGCTGTAGTCCTATTACTTGCGCTCTACCGTGGAACAACTGCTGGATGAGTCCTGCTGGAGAATATTGAACCTACAACAAGTCTGAGGTAAATAAAAATTCCACAGGAATATAATCAAACAGGGACCTACAACCCTTCCGAGCCAGATAGGAGTCGAACCTACAATCTTCTGATCCGTAGTCAGACGCGTTATCCATTGCGCCACTGGCCCTATGTAGACTTACGCATCCTTTTGTCCTTAAGTGGGCTAGAAAGTGTGTGTATGTGTGTGTGAAGGCACAAGGAAACCCATCTGACCTCCTGGAAGTCTGTTCTGTGAGGTTTTCCCAAGTTTTACAAAGGACTTTAGGAGAAGGAAGCACCTAAAAGCTAGGCGAAATGGTCCTAGATCCAAGGAAATCTTTTAGATCAGGCTCAGTTTCTTAAATAGTTTGCATTAACATAATCAGTTCCAGGTCTGTGTGGGGCTGAGCTTGGGAACTCCTTAGTAAGTAGGCGTTTACAACAATAAGGGGTTTAATATTACAACACAGGTGAACATTCAGACACATTATCATAAGCTCACCTTGTCCAGGGACCCAAGCATGCTGCCTTTCCACTCTCAGAGCCCTTCACCTAACCTACTGTGCAGCTGTTTCACCTTTAATATCACTGTTCCACAGGCAGCGTGACGTCACAATGCTCCTTGTCTGTAGCCCGACCCAGGAGCCTTTGCAAACCTGGTATAATCTACATACTTACGGTGTGTTTAGTCTTGGACCACAAATGCAGTGAAGAATAATGGATTGCTACTCTTCATACATTTTTGACCATTGGCTCAGATTTGAATGCGTACTGGCCATCTGAGCATCTCTGCCAGGCCACCCTATGTCTAGAGACTGTAGATTTAGAGAGTTTATAAACATTGTCAGTTCATCAATAAAGTGTGCTCGCTTCGGCAGCACATATACTAAAATTGGAACGATACAGAGAAGATTAGCATGGCCCCTGCGCAAGGATGACACGCAAATTCGTGAAGCGTTCCATATTTTTAACAGCTTTCAGGAGAGAAATCTTTTTTGTTTTCAAGACTAATTGAAAAAATAAAGCAGGTCCCAGTGCTGTCCCCGTAATATGTATTTTTCAATTAGTCTCTCCTCAACATTTTTAATGTATTTGCTTTGCAGTAAAGAAGGTGCGCTCTATGTTCAGCTGCATTTAGCAAGGAAGCCTGCAGGACTTCTGGGACTTTTCTTTCTCTTTTTTAGCCTCACTGTCATTATTCTTCACCACCCCCAAATCTATACTGCTGCAGTGTTGTGTTGCTTTGTGGGAAGCAGGACAAAGAGAAGGGCAGGGCCTATGCAAATGAAGGCCTCAGGGATGTCTGGGAGTGCCTTTTTAGCAGTATTGTTAAAGTCCACCTTGCAACCGGATTGGTCGGGTAAGCTGAAAAACACCATGCCAGATTGGGCACCAGGTCTCTAGGCGCTTGGAGGACATATTGGGTCTACATCCCTCAGTTTCTGAGGTCCAAGAAATGTTCACCCTCTACCCTAATAGAGAGGTCTTGGCCGATCGTGGCTGAGAAGGGAAGAAGGTTGCAGCGCAAGATGCTTATGGTCCTTCTCTAATAATGGACCAACTTTCTCTCTCTCATTACCTGTGGTTCTGCCTGGCTACTGGGGGGCTACCAGTTGTAAGCCTGCAGCCCGCAGGGAGTTGGTTTGTTCCTCTCACACATGTAAATGGGTAAGCATTCAAGTGCACACACCTGCCTACGTCCACAGACCCTCGCGCACACACACTTTTGTCAACAAGCTTTTTCGCAATTAAGAGTATCAGGGACCCATGTTGAAATACAAAAGCAGCACACCACGTGACGGCCATCACATAGAGTCCAGCAGCAAATGGGAAACGTTTAACTAGCTGTGGTCCTATTACTTGCGCTCTACCGTGGAACAACTGCTGGATGAGTCCTGCTGGAGAATATTGAACCTACAACAAGTCTGAGGTAAATAAAAATTCCACAGGAATATAATCAAACAGGGACCTACAACCCTTCCGAGCCAGATAGGAGTCGAACCTACAATCTTCTGATCCGTAGTCAGACGCGTTATCCATTGCGCCACTGGCCCTATGTAGACTTATGCATCCTTTTGTCCTTAAGTGGGCTAGAAAGTGTGTGTATGTGTGTGTGAAGGCACAAGGAAACCCATCTGACCTCCTGGAAGTCTGTTCTGTGAGGTTTTCCCAAGTTTTACAAAGGACTTTAGGAGAAGGAAGCACCTAAAAGCTAGGCGAAATGGTCCTAGATCCAAGGAAATCTTTTAGATCAGGCTCAGTTTCTTAAATAGTTTGCATTAACATAATCAGTTCCAGGTCTGTGTGGGGCTGAGCTTGGGAACTCCTTAGTAAGTAGGCGTTTACAACAATAAGGGGTTTAATATTACAACACAGGTGAACATTCAGACACATTATCATAAGCTCACCTTGTCCAGGGACCCAAGCATGCTGCCTTTCCACTCTCAGAGCCCTTCACCTAACCTACTGTGCAGCTGTTTCACCTTTAATATCACTGTTCCACAGGCAGCGTGACGTCACAATGCTCCTTGTCTGTAGCCCGAACCAGGAGCCTTTGCAAACCTGGTATAATCTACATACTTACGGTGTGTTTAGTCTTGGACCACAAATGCAGTGAAGAATAATGGATTGCTACTCTTCATACATTTTTGACCATTGGCTCAGATTTGAATGCGTACTGGCCATCTGAGCATCTCTGCCAGGCCACCCTATGTCTAGAGACTGTAGATTTAGAGAGTTTATAAACATTGTCAGTTCATCAATAAAGTGTGCTCGCTTCGGCAGCACATATACTAAAATTGGAACGATACAGAGAAGATTAGCATGGCCCCTGCGCAAGGATGACACGCAAATTCGTGAAGCGTTCCATATTTTTAACAGCTTTCAGGAGAGAAATCTTTTTTGTTTTCAAGACTAATTGAAAAAATAAAGCAGGTCTCAGTGCTGTCCCCGTAATATGTATTTTTCAATTAGTCTCTCCTCAACATTTTTAATGTATTTGCTTTGCAGTAAAGAAGGTGCGCTCTATGTTCAGCTGCATTTAGCAAGGAAGCCTGCAGGACTTCTGGGACTTTTCTTTCTCTTTTTTAGCCTCACTGTCATTATTCTTCACCACCCCCAAATCTATACTGCTGCAGTGTTGTGTTGCTTTGTGGGAAGCAGGACAAAGAGAAGGGCAGGGCCTATGCAAATGAAGGCCTCAGGGATGTCTGGGAGTGCCTTTTTAGCAGTATTGTTAAAGTCCACCTTGCAACCGGATTGGTCGGGTAAGCTGAAAAACACCATGCCAGATTGGGCACCAGGTGTCTAGGTGCTTGGAGGACATATTGGGTCTACATCCCTCAGTTTCTGAGGTCCAAGAAATGTTCACCCTCTACCCTAATAGAGAGGTCTTGGCCGATCGTGGCTGATCGTGGCTGAGAGGGGAAGAAGGTAGCAGTGCAAGATGCTTATGGTCCTTCTCTAATAATGGACCAACTTTCTCTCTCTCCTTACCTGTGGTTCTGCCTGGCTACTGGGGCTACCAGTTGTAAGCCTGCAGCCCACAGGGAGTTGGTTTGTTCCTCTCACACATGTAAATGGGTAAGCATTCAAGTGCACACACCTGCCTACGTCCACAGACCCTCGCGCACACACACTTTTGTCAACAAGCTTTTTCGCAATTAAGAGTATCAGGGACCCATGTTGAAATACAAAAGCAGCACACCACGTGACGGCCATCACATAGAGTCCAGCAGCAAATGGGAAACGTTTAACTAGCTGTGGTCCTATTACTTGCGCTCTACCGTGGAACAACTGCTGGATGAGTCCTGCTGGAGAATATTGAACCTACAACAAGTCTGAGGTAAATAAAAATTCCACAGGAATATAATCAAACAGGGACCTACAACCCTTCCGAGCCAGATAGGAGTCGAACCTACAATCTTCTGATCCGTAGTCAGACGCGTTATCCATTGCGCCACTGGCCCTATGTAGACTTACGCATCCTTTTGTCCTTAAGTGGGCTAGAAAGTGTGTGTATGTGTGTGTGAAGGCACAAGGAAACCCATCTGACCTCCTGGAAGTCTGTTCTGTGAGGTTTTCCCAAGTTTTACAAAGGACTTTAGGAGAAGGAAGCACCTAAAAGCTAGGCGAAATGGTCCTAGATCCAAGGAAATCTTTTAGATCAGGCTCAGTTTCTTAAATAGTTTGCATTAACATAATCAGTTCCAGGTCTGTGTGGGGCTGAGCTTGAGAACTCCTTAGTAAGTAGGCGTTTACAACAATAAGGGGTTTAATATTGCAACACAGGTGAACATTCAGACACATTATCATAAGCTCACCTTGTCCAGGGACCCAAGCATGCTGCCTTTCCACTCTCAGAGCCCTTCACCTAACCTACTGTGCAGCTTTTTCACTTTTAATATCACTGTTCCACAGGCAACGTGACGTCACAATGCTCCTTGTCTGTAGCCCGACCCAGGAGCCTTTGCAAACCTGGTATCATCTACATACTTACGGTGTGTTTAGTCTTGGACCACAAATGCAGTGAAGAATAATGGATTGCTACTCTTCATACATTTTTGACCATTGGCTCAGATTTGAATGCGTACTGGCCATCTGAGCATCTCTGCCAGGCCACCCTATGTCTAGAGACTGTAGATTTAGAGAGTTTATAAACATTGTCAGTTCATCAATAAAGTGTGCTCGCTTCGGCAGCACATATACTAAAATTGGAACGATACAGAGAAGATTAGCATGGCCCCTGCGCAAGGATGACACGCAAATTCGTGAAGCGTTCCATATTTTTAACAGCTTTCAGGAGAGAAATCTTTTTTGTTTTCAAGACTAATTGAAAAAATAAAGCAGGTCCCAGTGCTGTCCCCGTAATATGTATTTTTCAATTAGTCTCTCCTCAACATTTTTAATGTATTTGCTTTGCAGTAAAGAAGGTGCGCTCTATGTTCAGCTGCATTTAGCAAGGAAGCCTGCAGGACTTCTGGGACTTTTCTTTCTCTTTTTTAGCCTCACTGTCATTATTCTTCACCACCCCCAAATCTATACTGCTGCAGTGTTGTGTTGCTTTGTGGGAAGCAGGACAAAGAGAAGGGCAGGGCCTATGCAAATGAAGGCCTCAGGGATGTCTGGGAGTGCCTTTTTAGCAGTATTGTTAAAGTCCACCTTGCAACCGGATTGGTCGGGTAAGCTGAAAAACACCATGCCAGATTGGGCACCAGGTGTCTAGGCGCTTGGAGGACATATTGGGTCTACATCCCTCAGTTTCTGAGGTCCAAGAAATGTTCACCCTCTACCCTAATAGAGAGGTCTTGGCCGATCGTGGCTGATCGTGGCTGAGAGGGGAAGAAGGTAGCAGTGCAAGATGTTTATGGTCCTTCTCTAATAATGGACCAACTTTCTCTCTCTCCTTACCTGTGGTTCTGCCTGGCTACTGGGGCTACCAGTTGTAAGCCTGCAGCCCACAGGGAGTTGGTTTGTTCCTCTCACACATGTAAATGGGTAAGCATTCAAGTGCACACACCTGCCTACGTCCACAGACCCTCGCGCACACACACTTTTGTCAACAAGCTTTTTCGCAATTAAGAGTATCAGGGACCCATGTTGAAATACAAAAGCAGCACACCACGTGACGGCCATCACATAGAGTCCAGCAGCAAATGGGAAACGTTTAACTAGCTGTGGTCCTATTACTTGCGCTCTACCGTGGAACAACTGCTGGATGAGTCCTGCTGGAGAATATTGAACCTACAACAAGTCTGAGGTAAATAAAAATTCCACAGGAATATAATCAAACAGGGACCTACAACCCTTCCGAGCCAGATAGGAGTCAAACCTACAATCTTCTGATCCGTAGTCAGACGCGTTATCCATTGCGCCACTGGCCCTATGTAGACTTACGCATCCTTTTGTCCTTAAGTGGGCTAGAAAGTGTGTGTATGTGTGTGTGAAGGCACAAGGAAACCCATCTGACCTCCTGGAAGTCTGTTCTGTGAGGTTTTCCCAAGTTTTACAAAGGACTTTAGGAGAAGGAAGCACCTAAAAGCTAGGCGAAATGGTCCTAGATCCAAGGAAATCTTTTAGATCAGGCTCAGTTTCTTAAATAGTTTGCATTAACATAATCAGTTCCAGGTCTGTGTGGGGCTGAGCTTGAGAACTCCTTAGTAAGTAGGCGTTTACAACAATAAGGGGTTTAATATTACAACACAGGTGAACATTCAGACACATTATCATAAGCTCACCTTGTCCAGGGACCCAAGCATGCTGCCTTTCCACTCTCAGAGCCCTTCACCTAACCTACTGTGCAGCTGTTTCACCTTTAATATCACTGTTCCACAGGCAACGTGACGTCACAATGCTCCTTGTCTGTAGCCCGACCCAGGAGCCTTTGCAAACCTGGTATAATCTACATACTTACGGTGTGTTTAGTCTTGGACCACAAATGCAGTGAAGAATAATGGATTGCTACTCTTCATACATTTTTGACCATTGGCTCAGATTTGAATGCGTACTGGCCATCTGAGCATCTCTGCCAGGCCACCCTATGTCTAGAGACTGTAGATTTAGAGAGTTTATAAACATTGTCAGTTCATTAATAAAGTGTGCTCGCTTCGGCAGCACATATACTAAAATTGGAACGATACAGAGAAGATTAGCATGGCCCCTGCGCAAGGATGACACGCAAATTCGTGAAGCGTTCCATATTTTTAACAGCTTTCAGGAGAGAAATCTTTTTTGTTTTCAAGACTAATTGAAAAAATAAAGCAGGTCCCAGTGCTGTCCCCGTAATATGTATTTTTCAATTAGTCTCTCCTCAACATTTTTAATGTATTTGCTTTGCAGTAAAGAAGGTGCGCTCTATGTTCAGCTGCATTTAGCAAGGAAGCCTGCAGGACTTCTGGGACTTTTCTTTCTCTTTTTTAGCCTCACTGTCATTATTCTTCACCACCCCCAAATCTATACTGCTGCAGTGTTGTGTTGCTTTGTGGGAAGCAGGACAAAGAGAAGGGCAGGGCCTATGCAAATGAAGGCCTCAGGGATGTCTGGGAGTGCCTTTTTAGCAGTATTGTTAAAGTCCACCTTGCAACCGGATTGGTCGGGTAAGCTGAAAAACACCATGCCAGATTGGGCACCAGGTGTCTAGGCGCTTGGAGGACATATTGGGTCTACATCCCTCAGTTTCTGAGGTCCAAGAAATGTTCACCCTCTACCCTAATAGAGAGGTCTTGGCTGATCGTGGCTGAGATGGGAAGAAGGTAGCAGTGCAAGATGCTTATGGTTTTTCTCTAATAATGGACCAACTTTCTCTCTCTCCTTACCTGTGGTTCTGCCTGGCTACTGGGGCTACCAGTTGTAAGCCTGCAGCCCACAGGGAGTTGGTTTGTTCCTCTCACACATGTAAATGGGTAAGCATTCAAGTGCACACACCTGCCTATGTCCACAGACCCTCGCGCACACACACTTTTGTCAACAAGCTTTTTCGCAATTAAGAGTATCAGGGACCCATGTTGAAATACAAAAGCAGCACACCACGTGACGGCCATCACATAGAGTCCAGCAGCAAATGGGAAACGTTTAACTAGCTGTGGTCCTATTACTTGCGCTCTACCGTGGAACAACTGCTGGATGAGTCCTGCTGGAGAATATTGAACCTACAACAAGTCTGAGGTAAATAAAAATTCCACAGGAATATAATCAAACAGGGACCTACAACCCTTCCGAGCCAGATAGGAGTCGAACCTACAATCTTCTGATCCGTAGTCAGACGCGTTATCCATTGCGCCACTGGCCCTATGTAGACTTACGCATCCTTTTGTCCTTAAGTGGGCTAGAAAGTGTGTGTATGTGTGTGTGAAGGCACAAGGAAACCCATCTGACCTCCTGGAAGTCTGTTCTGTGAGGTTTTCCCAAGTTTTACAAAGGACTTTAGGAGAAGGAAGCACCTAAAAGCTAGGCGAAATGGTCCTAGATCCAAGGAAATCTTTTAGATCAGGCTCAGTTTCTTAAATAGTTTGCATTAACATAATCAGTTCCAGGTCTGTGTGGGGCTGAGCTTGGGAACTCCTTAGTAAGTAGGCGTTTACAACAATAAGGGGTTTAATATTACAACACAGGTGAACATTCAGACACATTATCATAAGCTCACCTTGTCCAGGGACCCAAGCATGCTGCCTTTCCACTCTCAGAGCCCTTCACCTAACCTACTGTGCAGCTGTTTCACCTTTAATATCACTGTTCCACAGGCAGCGTGACGTCACAATGCTCCTTGTCTGTAGCCCGAACCAGGAGCCTTTGCAAACCTGGTATAATCTACATACTTACGGTGTGTTTAGTCTTGGACCACAAATGCAGTGAAGAATAATGGATTGCTACTCTTCATACATTTTTGACCATTGGCTCAGATTTGAATGCGTACTGGCCATCTGAGCATCTCTGCCAGGCCACCCTATGTCTAGAGACTGTAGATTTAGAGAGTTTATAAACATTGTCAGTTCATCAATAAAGTGTGCTCGCTTCGGCAGCACATATACTAAAATTGGAACGATACAGAGAAGATTAGCATGGCCCCTGCGCAAGGATGACACGCAAATTCATGAAGCGTTCCATATTTTTAACAGCTTTCAGGAGAGAAATCTTTTTTGTTTTCAAGACTAATTGAAAAAATAAAGCAGGTCCCAGTGCTGTCCCCGTAATATGTATTTTTCAATTAGTCTCTCCTCAACATTTTTAATGTATTTGCTTTGCAGTAAAGAAGGTGCGCTCTATGTTCAGCTGCATTTAGCAAGGAAGCCTGCAGGACTTCTGGGACTTTTCTTTCTCTTTTTTAGCCTCACTGTCATTATTCTTCACCACCCCCAAATCTATACTGCTGCAGTGTTGTGTTGCTTTGTGGGAAGCAGGACAAAGAGAAGGGCAGGGCCTATGCAAATGAAGGCCTCAGGGATGTCTGGGAGTGCCTTTTTAGCAGTATTGTTAAAGTCCACCTTGCAACCGGATTGGTCGGGTAAGCTGAAAAACACCATGCCAGATTGGGCACCAGGTCTCTAGGCGCTTGGAGGACATATTGGGTCTACATCCCTCAGTTTCTGAGGTCCAAGAAATGTTCACCCTCTACCCTAATAGAGAGGTCTTGGCCGATCGTGGCTGAGAAGGGAAGAAGGTTGCAGCGCAAGATGCTTATGGTCCTTCTCTAATAATGGAACAACTTTCTCTCTCTCCTTACCTGTGGTTCTGCCTGGCTACTGGGGCTACCAGTTGTAAGCCTGCAGCCCACAGGGAGTTGGTTTGTTCCTCTCACACATGTAAATGGGTAAGCATTCAAGTGCACACACCTGCCTACGTCCACAGACCCTCGCGCACACACACTTTTGTCAACAAGCTTTTTCGCAATTAAGAGTATCAGGGACCCATGTTGAAATACAAAAGCAGCACACCACGTGACGGCCATCACATAGAGTCCAGCAGCAAATGGGAAACGTTTAACTAGCTGTGGTCCTATTACTCGTGCTCTACCGTGGAACAACTGCTGGATGAGTCCTGCTGGAGAATATTGAACCTACAACAAGTCTGAGGTAAATAAAAATTCCACAGGAATATAATCAAACAGGGACCTACAACCCTTCCGAGCCAGATAGGAGTCGAACCTACAATCTTCTGATCCGTAGTCAGACGCGTTATCCATTGCGCCACTGGCCCTATGTAGACTTACGCATCCTTTTGTCCTTAAGTGGGCTAGAAAGTGTGTGTATGTGTGTGTGAAGGCACAAGGAAACCCATCTGACCTCCTGGAAGTCTGTTCTGTGAGGTTTTCCCAAGTTTTACAAAGGACTTTAGGAGAAGGAAGCACCTAAAAGCTAGGCGAAATGGTCCTAGATCCAAGGAAATCTTTTAGATCAGGCTCAGTTTCTTAAATAGTTTGCATTAACATAATCAGTTCCAGGTCTGTGTGGGGCTGAGCTTGGGAACTCCTTAGTAAGTAGGCGTTTACAACAATAAGGGGTTTAATATTACAACACAGGTGAACATTCAGACACATTATCATAAGCTCACCTTGTCCAGGGACCCAAGCATGCTGCCTTTCCACTCTCAGAGCCCTTCACCTAACCTACTGTGCAGCTGTTTCACCTTTAATATCACTGTTCCACAGGCAGCGTGACGTCACAATGCTCCTTGTCTGTAGCCCGAACCAGGAGCCTTTGCAAACCTGGTATAATCTACATACTTACGGTGTGTTTAGTCTTGGACCACAAATGCAGTGAAGAATAATGGATTGCTACTCTTCATACATTTTTGACCATTGGCTCAGATTTGAATGCGTACTGGCCATCTGAGCATCTCTGCCAGGCCACCCTATGTCTAGAGACTGTAGATTTAGAGAG
This sequence comes from Lissotriton vulgaris, assembly GCF_964263255.1. Lineage (NCBI taxonomy): Eukaryota > Metazoa > Chordata > Amphibia > Caudata > Salamandridae > Lissotriton > Lissotriton vulgaris. The sequence continues at coordinate 109,618 of NW_028244743.1, read as the reverse complement.
TTTATAAACATTGTCAGTTCATCAATAAAGTGTGCTCGCTTCGGCAGCACATATACTAAAATTGGAACGATACAGAGAAGATTAGCATGGCCCCTGCGCAAGGATGACACGCAAATTCATGAAGCGTTCCATATTTTTAACAGCTTTCAGGAGAGAAATCTTTTTTGTTTTCAAGACTAATTGAAAAAATAAAGCAGGTCCCAGTGCTGTCCCCGTAATATGTATTTTTCAATTAGTCTCTCCTCAACATTTTTAATGTATTTGCTTTGCAGTAAAGAAGGTGCGCTCTATGTTCAGCTGCATTTAGCAAGGAAGCCTGCAGGACTTCTGGGACTTTTCTTTCTCTTTTTTAGCCTCACTGTCATTATTCTTCACCACCCCCAAATCTATACTGCTGCAGTGTTGTGTTGCTTTGTGGGAAGCAGGACAAAGAGAAGGGCAGGGCCTATGCAAATGAAGGCCTCAGGGATGTCTGGGAGTGCCTTTTTAGCAGTATTGTTAAAGTCCACCTTGCAACCGGATTGGTCGGGTAAGCTGAAAAACACCATGCCAGATTGGGCACCAGGTCTCTAGGCGCTTGGAGGACATATTGGGTCTACATCCCTCAGTTTCTGAGGTCCAAGAAATGTTCACCCTCTACCCTAATAGAGAGGTCTTGGCCGATCGTGGCTGAGAAGGGAAGAAGGTTGCAGCGCAAGATGCTTATGGTCCTTCTCTAATAATGGAACAACTTTCTCTCTCTCCTTACCTGTGGTTCTGCCTGGCTACTGGGGCTACCAGTTGTAAGCCTGCAGCCCACAGGGAGTTGGTTTGTTCCTCTCACACATGTAAATGGGTAAGCATTCAAGTGCACACACCTGCCTACGTCCACAGACCCTCGCGCACACACACTTTTGTCAACAAGCTTTTTCGCAATTAAGAGTATCAGGGACCCATGTTGAAATACAAAAGCAGCACACCACGTGACGGCCATCACATAGAGTCCAGCAGCAAATGGGAAACGTTTAACTAGCTGTGGTCCTATTACTCGTGCTCTACCGTGGAACAACTGCTGGATGAGTCCTGCTGGAGAATATTGAACCTACAACAAGTCTGAGGTAAATAAAAATTCCACAGGAATATAATCAAACAGGGACCTACAACCCTTCCGAGCCAGATAGGAGTCGAACCTACAATTTTCTGATCCGTAGTCAGACGCGTTATCCATTGCGCCACTGGCCCTATGTAGACTTACGCATCCTTTTGTCCTTAAGTGGGCTAGAAAGTGTGTGTATGTGTGTGTGAAGGCACAAGGAAACCCATCTGACCTCCTGGAAGTCTGTTCTGTGAGGTTTTCCCAAGTTTTACAAAGGACTTTAGGAGAAGGAAGCACCTAAAAGCTAGGCGAAATGGTCCTAGATCCAAGGAAATCTTTTAGATCAGGCTCAGTTTCTTAAATAGTTTGCATTAACATAATCAGTTCCAGGTCTGTGTGGGGCTGAGCTTGGGAACTCCTTAGTAAGTAGGCGTTTACAACAATTAGGGGTTTAATATTACAACACAGGTGAACATTCAGACACATTATCATAAGCTCACCTTGTCCAGGGACCCAAGCATGCTGCCTTTCCACTCTCAGAGCCCTTCACCTAACCTACTGTGCAGCTGTTTCACCTTTAATATCACTGTTCCACAGGCAGCGTGACGTCACAATGCTCCTTGTCTGTAGCCCGAACCAGGAGCCTTTGCAAACCTGGTATAATCTACATACTTACGGTGTGTTTAGTCTTGGACCACAAATGCAGTGAAGAATAATGGATTGCTACTCTTCATACATTTTTGACCATTGGCTCAGATTTGAATGCGTACTGGCCATCTGAGCATCTCTGCCAGGCCACCCTATGTCTAGAGACTGTAGATTTAGAGAGTTTATAAACATTGTCAGTTCATCAATAAAGTGTGCTCGCTTCGGCAGCACATATACTAAAATTGGAACGATACAGAGAAGATTAGCATGGCCCCTGCGCAAGGATGACACGCAAATTCGTGAAGCGTTCCATATTTTTAACAGCTTTTAGGAGAGAAATCTTTTTTGTTTTCAAGACTAATTGAAAAAATAAAGCAGGTCCCAGTGCTGTCCCCGTAATATGTATTTTTCAATTAGTCTCTCCTCAACATTTTTAATGTATTTGCTTTGCAGTAAAGAAGGTGCGCTCTATGTTCAGCTGCATTTAGCAAGGAAGCCTGCAGGACTTCTGGGACTTTTCTTTCTCTTTTTTAGCCTCACTGTCATTATTCTTCACCACCCCCAAATCTATACTGCTGCAGTGTTGTGTTGCTTTGTGGGAAGCAGGACAAAGAGAAGGGCAGGGCCTATGCAAATGAAGGCCTCAGGGATGTCTGGGAGTGCCTTTTTAGCAGTATTGTTAAAGTCCACCTTGCAACCGGATTGGTCGGGTAAGCTGAAAAACACCATGCCAGATTGGGCACCAGGTCTCTAGGCGCTTGGAGGACATATTGGGTCTACATCCCTCAGTTTCTGAGGTCCAAGAAATGTTCACCCTCTACCCTAATAGAGAGGTCTTGGCCGACCGTGGCTGAGAAGGGAAGAAGGTTGCAGCGCAAGATGCTTATGGTCCTTCTCTAATAATGGACCAACTTTCTCTCTCTCCTTACCTGTGGTTCTGCCTGGCTACTGGGGCTACCAGTTGTAAGCCTGCAGCCCACAGGGAGTTGGTTTGTTCCTCTCACACATGTAAATGGGTAAGCATTCAAGTGCACACACCTGCCTACGTCCACTGACCCTCGCGCACACACACTTTTGTCAACAAGCTTTTTCGCAATTAAGAGTATCAGGGACCCATGTTGAAATACAAAAGCAGCACACCACGTGACGGCCATCACATAGAGTCCAGCAGCAAATGGGAAACGTTTAACTAGCTGTGGTCCTATTACTTGCGCTCTACCGTGGAACAACTGCTGGATGAGTCCTGCTGGAGAATATTGAACCTACAACAAGTCTGAGGTAAATAAAAATTCCACAGGAATATAATCAAACAGGGACCTACAACCCTTCCGAGCCAGATAGGAGTCGAACCTACAATCTTCTGATCCGTAGTCAGACGCGTTATCCATTGCGCCACTGGCCCTATGTAGACTTACGCATCCTTTTGTCCTTAAGTGGGCTAGAAAGTGTGTGTATGTGTGTGTGAAGGCACAAGGAAACCCATCTGACCTCCTGGAAGTCTGTTCTGTGAGGTTTTCCCAAGTTTTACAAAGGACTTTAGGAGAAGGAAGCACCTAAAAGCTAGGCAAAATGGTCCTAGATCCAAGGAAATCTTTTAGATCAGGCTCAGTTTCTTAAATAGTTTGCATTAACATAATCAGTTCCAGGTCTGTGTGGGGCTGAGCTTGGGAACTCCTTAGTAAGTAGGCGTTTACAACAATAAGGGGTTTAATATTACAACACAGGTGAACATTCAGACACATTATCATAAGCTCACCTTGTCCAGGGACCCAAGCATGCTGCCTTTCCACTCTCAGAGCCCTTCACCTAACCTACTGTGCAGCTGTTTCACCTTTAATATCACTGTTCCACAGGCAGCGTGACGTCACAATGCTCCTTGTCTGTAGCCCGAACCAGGAGCCTTTGCAAACCTGGTATAATCTACATACTTACGGTGTGTTTAGTCTTGGACCACAAATGCAGTGAAGAATAATGGATTGCTACTCTTCATACATTTTTGACCATTGGCTCAGATTTGAATGCGTACTGGCCATCTGAGCATCTCTGCCAGGCCACCCTATGTCTAGAGACTGTAGATTTAGAGAGTTTATAAACATTGTCAGTTCATCAATAAAGTGTGCTCGCTTCGGCAGCACATATACTAAAATTGGAACGATACAGAGAAGATTAGCATGGCCCCTGCGCAAGGATGACACGCAAATTCGTGAAGCGTTCCATATTTTTAACAGCTTACAGGAGAGAAATCTTTTTTGTTTTCAAGACTAATTGAAAAAATAAAGCAGGTCCCAGTGCTGTCCCCGTAATATGTATTTTTCAATTAGTCTCTCCTCAACATTTTTAATGTATTTGCTTTGCAGTAAAGAAGGTGCGCTCTATGTTCAGCTGCATTTAGCAAGGAAGCCTGCAGGACTTCTGGGACTTTTCTTTCTCTTTTTTAGCCTCACTGTCATTATTCTTCACCACCCCCAAATCTATACTGCTGCAGTGTTGTGTTGCTTTGTGGGAAGCAGGACAAAGAGAAGGGCAGGGCCTATGCAAATGAAGGCCTCAGGGATGTCTGGGAGTGCCTTTTAAGCAGTATTGTTAAAGTCCACCTTGCAACCGGATTGGTCGGGTAAGCTGAAAAACACCATGCCAGATTGGGCACCAGGTGTCTAGGCGCTTGGAGGACATATTGGGTCTACATCCCTCAGTTTCTGAGGTCCAAGAAATGTTCACCCTCTACCCTAATAGAGAGGTCTTGGCCGATCGTGGCTGATCGTGGCTGAGAGGGGAAGAAGGTAGCAGTGCAAGATGCTTATGGTCCTTCTCTAATAATGGACCAACTTTCTCTCTCTCCTTACCTGTGGTTCTGCCTGGCTACTGGGGCTACCAGTTGTAAGCCTGCAGCCCACAGGGAGTTGGTTTGTTCCTCTCACACATGTAAATGGGTAAGCATTCAAGTGCACACACCTGCCTACGTCCACAGACCCTCGCGCACACACACTTTTGTCAACAAGCTTTTTCGCAATTAAGAGTATCAGGGACCCATGTTGAAATACAAAAGCAGCACACCACGTGACGGCCATCACATAGAGTCCAGCAGCAAATGGGAAATGTTTAACTAGCTGTAGTCCTATTACTTGCGCTCTACCGTGGAACAACTGCTGGATGAGTCCTGCTGGAGAATATTGAACCTACAACAAGTCTGAGGTAAATAAAAATTCCACAGGAATATAATCAAACAGGGACCTACAACCCTTCCGAGCCAGATAGGAGTCGAACCTACAATCTTCTGATCCGTAGTCAGACGCGTTATCCATTGCGCCACTGGCCCTATGTAGACTTACGCATCCTTTTGTCCTTAAGTGGGCTAGAAAGTGTGTGTATGTGTGTGTGAAGGCACAAGGAAACCCATCTGACCTCCTGGAAGTCTGTTCTGTGAGGTTTTCCCAAGTTTTACAAAGGACTTTAGGAGAAGGAAGCACCTAAAAGCTAGGCGAAATGGTCCTAGATCCAAGGAAATCTTTTAGATCAGGCTCAGTTTCTTAAATAGTTTGCATTAACATAATCAGTTCCAGGTCTGTGTGGGGCTGAGCTTGGGAACTCCTTAGTAAGTAGGCGTTTACAACAATAAGGGGTTTAATATTACAACACAGGTGAACATTCAGACACATTATCATAAGCTCACCTTGTCCAGGGACCCAAGCATGCTGCCTTTCCACTCTCAGAGCCCTTCACCTAACCTACTGTGCAGCTGTTTCACCTTTAATATCACTGTTCCACAGGCAGCGTGACGTCACAATGCTCCTTGTCTGTAGCCCGACCCAGGAGCCTTTGCAAACCTGGTATAATCTACATACTTACGGTGTGTTTAGTCTTGGACCACAAATGCAGTGAAGAATAATGGATTGCTACTCTTCATACATTTTTGACCATTGGCTCAGATTTGAATGCGTACTGGCCATCTGAGCATCTCTGCCAGGCCACCCTATGTCTAGAGACTGTAGATTTAGAGAGTTTATAAACATTGTCAGTTCATCAATAAAGTGTGCTCGCTTCGGCAGCACATATACTAAAATTGGAACGATACAGAGAAGATTAGCATGGCCCCTGCGCAAGGATGACACGCAAATTCGTGAAGCGTTCCATATTTTTAACAGCTTTCAGGAGAGAAATCTTTTTTGTTTTCAAGACTAATTGAAAAAATAAAGCAGGTCCCAGTGCTGTCCCCGTAATATGTATTTTTCAATTAGTCTCTCCTCAACATTTTTAATGTACTTGCTTTGCAGTAAAGAAGGTGCGCTCTATGTTCAGCTGCATTTAGCAAGGAAGCCTGCAGGACTTCTGGGACTTTTCTTTCTCTTTTTTAGCCTCACTGTCATTATTCTTCACCACCCCCAAATCTATACTGCTGCAGTGTTGTGTTGCTTTGTGGGAAGCAGGACAAAGAGAAGGGCAGGGCCTATGCAAATGAAGGCCTCAGGGATGTCTGGGAGTGCCTTTTTAGCAGTATTGTTAAAGTCCACCTTGCAACCGGATTGGTCGGGTAAGCTGAAAAACACCATGCCAGATTGGGCACCAGGTCTCTAGGCGCTTGGAGGACATATTGGGTCTACATCCCTCAGTTTCTGAGGTCCAAGAAATGTTCACCCTCTACCCTAATAGAGAGGTCTTGGCCGATCGTGGCTGAGAAGGGAAGAAGGTTGCAGCGCAAGATGCTTATGGTCCTTCTCTAATAATGGACCAACTTTCTCTCTCTCCTTACCTGTGGTTCTGCCTGGCTACTGGGGGGCTACCAGTTGTAAGCCTGCAGCCCACAGGGAGTTGGTTTGTTCCTCTCACACATGTAAATGGGTAAGCATTCAAGTGCACACACCTGCCTACGTCCACAGACCCTCGCGCACACACACTTTTGTCAACAAGCTTTTTCGCAATTAAGAGTATCAGGGACCCATGTTGAAATACAAAAGCAGCACACCACGTGACGGCCATCACATAGAGTCCAGCAGCAAATGGGAAACGTTTAACTAGCTGTGGTCCTATTACTTGCGCTCTACCGTGGAACAACTGCTGGATGAGTCCTGCTGGAGAATATTGAACCTACAACAAGTCTGAGGTAAATAAAAATTCCACAGGAATATAATCAAACAGGGACCTACAACCCTTCCGAGCCAGATAGGAGTCGAACCTACAATCTTCTGATCCGTAGTCAGACGCGTTATCCATTGCGCCACTGGCCCTATGTAGACTTATGCATCCTTTTGTCCTTAAGTGGGCTAGAAAGTGTGTTTATGTGTGTGTGAAGGCACAAGGAAACCCATCTGACCTCCTGGAAGTCTGTTCTGTGAGGTTTTCCCAAGTTTTACAAAGGACTTTAGGAGAAGGAAGCACCTAAAAGCTAGGCGAAATGGTCCTAGATCCAAGGAAATCTTTTAGATCAGGCTCAGTTTCTTAAATAGTTTGCATTAACATAATCAGTTCCAGGTCTGTGTGGGGCTGAGCTTGGGAACTCCTTAGTAAGTAGGCGTTTACAACAATAAGGGGTTTAATATTACAACACAGGTGAACATTCAGACACATTATCATAAGCTCACCTTGTCCAGGGACCCAAGCATGCTGCCTTTCCACTCTCAGAGCCCTTCACCTAACCTACTGTGCAGCTGTTTCACCTTTAATATCACTGTTCCACAGGCAGCGTGACGTCACAATGCTCCTTGTCTGTAGCCCGAACCAGGAGCCTTTGCAAACCTGGTATAATCTACATACTTACGGTGTGTTTAGTCTTGGACCACAAATGCAGTGAAGAATAATGGATTGCTACTCTTCATACATTTTTGACCATTGGCTCAGATTTGAATGCGTACTGGCCATCTGAGCATCTCTGCCAGGCCACCCTATGTCTAGAGACTGTAGATTTAGAGAGTTTATAAACATTGTCAGTTCATCAATAAAGTGTGCTCGCTTCGGCAGCACATATACTAAAATTGGAACGATACAGAGAAGATCCGCATGGCCCCTGCGCAAGGATGACACGCAAATTCGTGAAGCGTTCCATATTTTTAACAGCTTTCAGGAGAGAAATCTTTTTTGTTTTCAAGACTAATTGAAAAAATAAAGCAGGTCCCAGTGCTGTCCCCGTAATATGTATTTTTCAATTAGTCTCTCCTCAACATTTTTAATGTATTTGCTTTGCAGTAAAGAAGGTGCGCTCTATGTTCAGCTGCATTTAGCAAGGAAGCCTGCAGGACTTCTGGGACTTTTCTTTCTCTTTTTTAGCCTCACTGTCATTATTCTTCACCACCCCCAAATCTATACTGCTGCAGTGTTGTGTTGCTTTGTGGGAAGCAGGACAAAGAGAAGGGCAGGGCCTATGCAAATGAAGGCCTCAGGGATGTCTGGGAGTGCCTTTTTAGCAGTATTGTTAAAGTCCACCTTGCAACCGGATTGGTCGGGTAAGCTGAAAAACACCATGCCAGATTGGGCACCAGGTGTCTAGGTGCTTGGAGGACATATTGGGTCTACATCCCTCAGTTTCTGAGGTCCAAGAAATGTTCACCCTCTACCCTAATAGAGAGGTCTTGGCCGATCGTGGCTGATCGTGGCTGAGAGGGGAAGAAGGTAGCAGTGCAAGATGCTTATGGTCCTTCTCTAATAATGGACCAACTTTCTCTCTCTCCTTACCTGTGGTTCTGCCTGGCTACTGGGGCTACCAGTTGTAAGCCTGCAGCCCACAGGGAGTTGGTTTGTTCCTCTCACACATGTAAATGGGTAAGCATTCAAGTGCACACACCTGCCTACGTCCACAGACCCTCGCGCACACACACTTTTGTCAACAAGCTTTTTCGCAATTAAGAGTATCAGGGACCCATGTTGAAATACAAAAGCAGCACACCACGTGACGGCCATCACATAGAGTCCAGCAGCAAATGGGAAACGTTTAACTAGCTGTGGTCCTATTACTTGCGCTCTACCGTGGAACAACTGCTGGATGAGTCCTGCTGGAGAATATTGAACCTACAACAAGTCTGAGGTAAATAAAAATTCCACAGGAATATAATCAAACAGGGACCTACAACCCTTCCGAGCCAGATAGGAGTCGAACCTACAATCTTCTGATCCGTAGTCAGACGCGTTATCCATTGCGCCACTGGCCCTATGTAGACTTACGCATCCTTTTGTCCTTAAGTGGGCTAGAAAGTGTGTGTATGTGTGTGTGAAGGCACAAGGAAACCCATCTGACCTCCTGGAAGTCTGTTCTGTGAGGTTTTCCCAAGTTTTACAAAGGACTTTAGGAGAAGGAAGCACCTAAAAGCTAGGCGAAATGGTCCTAGATCCAAGGAAATCTTTTAGATCAGGCTCAGTTTCTTAAATAGTTTGCATTAACATAATCAGTTCCAGGTCTGTGTGGGGCTGAGCTTGAGAACTCCTTAGTAAGTAGGCGTTTACAACAATAAGGGGTTTAATATTGCAACACAGGTGAACATTCAGACACATTATCATAAGCTCACCTTGTCCAGGGACCCAAGCATGCTGCCTTTCCACTCTCAGAGCCCTTCACCTAACCTACTGTGCAGCTTTTTCACTTTTAATATCACTGTTCCACAGGCAACGTGACGTCACAATGCTCCTTGTCTGTAGCCCGACCCAGGAGCCTTTGCAAACCTGGTATCATCTACATACTTACGGTGTGTTTAGTCTTGGACCACAAATGCAGTGAAGAATAATGGATTGCTACTCTTCATACATTTTTGACCATTGGCTCAGATTTGAATGCGTACTGGCCATCTGAGCATCTCTGCCAGGCCACCCTATGTCTAGAGACTGTAGATTTAGAGAGTTTATAAACATTGTCAGTTCATCAATAAAGTGTGCTCGCTTCGGCAGCACATATACTAAAATTGGAACGATACAGAGAAGATTAGCATGGCCCCTGCGCAAGGATGACACGCAAATTCGTGAAGCGTTCCATATTTTTAACAGCTTTCAGGAGAGAAATCTTTTTTGTTTTCAAGACTAATTGAAAAAATAAAGCAGGTCCCAGTGCTGTCCCCGTAATATGTATTTTTCAATTAGTCTCTCCTCAACATTTTTAATGTATTTGCTTTGCAGTAAAGAAGGTGCGCTCTATGTTCAGCTGCATTTAGCAAGGAAGCCTGCAGGACTTCTGGGACTTTTCTTTCTCTTTTTTAGCCTCACTGTCATTATTCTTCACCACCCCCAAATCTATACTGCTGCAGTGTTGTGTTGCTTTGTGGGAAGCAGGACAAAGAGAAGGGCAGGGCCTATGCAAATGAAGGCCTCAGGGATGTCTGGGAGTGCCTTTTTAGCAGTATTGTTAAAGTCCACCTTGCAACCGGATTGGTCGGGTAAGCTGAAAAACACCATGCCAGATTGGGCACCAGGTGTCTAGGCGCTTGGAGGACATATTGGGTCTACATCCCTCAGTTTCCGAGGTCCAAGAAATGTTCACCCTCTACCCTAATAGAGAGGTCTTGGCCGATCGTGGCTGAGAGGGGAAGAAGGTAGCAGTGCAAGATGCTTATGGTCCTTCTCTAATAATGGACCAACTTTCTCTCTCTCCTTACCTGTGGTTCAGCCTGGCTACTGGGGCTACCAGTTGTAAGCCTGCAGCCCACAGCCCACAGGGAGTTGGTTTGTTCCTCTCACACATGTAAATGGGTAAGCATTCAAGTGCACACACCTGCCTACGTCCACAGACCCTCGCGCACACACACTTTTGTCAACAAGCTTTTTCGCAATTAAGAGTATCAGGGACCCATGTTGAAATACAAAAGCAGCACACCACGTGACGGCCATCACATAGAGTCCAGCAGCAAATGGGAAACGTTTAACTAGCTGTAGTCCTATTACTTGCGCTCTACCGTGGAACAACTGCTGGATGAGTCCTGCTGGAGAATATTGAACCTACAACAAGTCTGAGGTAAATAAAAATTCCACAGGAATATAATCAAACAGGGACCTACAACCCTTCCGAGCCAGATAGGAGTCGAACCTACAATCTTCTGATCCGTAGTCAGACGCGTTATCCATTGCGCCACTGGCCCTATGTAGACTTACGCATCCTTTTGTCCTTAAGTGGGCTAGAAAGTGTGTGTATGTGTGTGTGAAGGCACAAGGAAACCCATCTGACCTCCTGGAAGTCTGTTCTGTGAGGTTTTCCCAAGTTTTACAAAGGACTTTAGGAGAAGGAAGCACCTAAAAGCTAGGCGAAATGGTCCTAGATCCAAGGAAATCTTTTAGATCAGGCTCAGTTTCTTAAATAGTTTGCATTAACATAATCAGTTCCAGGTCTGTGTGGGGCTGAGCTTGGGAACTCCTTAGTAAGTAGGCGTTTACAACAATAAGGGGTTTAATATTACAACACAGGTGAACATTCAGACACATTATCATAAGCTCACCTTGTCCAGGGACCCAAGCATGCTGCCTTTCCACTCTCAGAGCCCTTCACCTAACCTACTGTGCAGCTGTTTCACCTTTAATATCACTGTTCCACAGGCAGCGTGACGTCACAATGCTCCTTGTCTGTAGCCCGACCCAGGAGCCTTTGCAAACCTGGTATAATCTACATACTTACGGTGTGTTTAGTCTTGGACCACAAATGCAGTGAAGAATAATGGATTGCTACTCTTCATACATTTTTGACCATTGGCTCAGATTTGAATGCGTACTGGCCATCTGAGCATCTCTGCCAGGCCACCCTATGTCTAGAGACTGTAGATTTAGAGAGTTTATAAACATTGTCAGTTCATCAATAAAGTGTGCTCGCTTCGGCAGCACATATACTAAAATTGGAACGATACAGAGAAGATTAGCATGGCCCCTGCGCAAGGATGACACGCAAATTCGTGAAGCGTTCCATATTTTTAACAGCTTTCAGGAGAGAAATCTTTTTTGTTTTCAAGACTAATTGAAAAAATAAAGCAGGTCCCAGTGCTGTCCCCGTAATATGTATTTTTCAATTAGTCTCTCCTCAACATTTTTAATGTATTTGCTTTGCAGTAAAGAAGGTGCGCTCTATGTTCAGCTGCATTTAGCAAGGAAGCCTGCAGGACTTCTGGGACTTTTCTTTCTCTTTTTTAGCCTCACTGTCATTATTCTTCACCACCCCCAAATCTATACTGCTGCAGTGTTGTGTTGCTTTGTGGGAAGCAGGACAAAGAGAAGGGCAGGGCCTATGCAAATGAAGGCCTCAGGGATGTCTGGGAGTGCCTTTTTAGCAGTATTGTTAAAGTCCACCTTGCAACCGGATTGGTCGGGTAAGCTGAAAAACACCATGCCAGATTGGGCACCAGGTCTCTAGGCGCTTGGAGGACATATTGGGTCTACATCCCTCAGTTTCTGAGGTCCAAGAAATGTTCACCCTCTACCCTAATAGAGAGGTCTTGGCCGATCGTGGCTGAGAAGGGAAGAAGGTTGCAGCGCAAGATGCTTATGGTCCTTCTCTAATAATGGACCAACTTTCTCTCTCTCCTTACCTGTGGTTCTGCCTGGCTACTGGGGGGCTACCAGTTGTAAGCCTGCAGCCCACAGGGAGTTGGTTTGTTCCTCTCACACATGTAAATGGGTAAGCATTCAAGTGCACACACCTGCCTACGTCCACAGACCCTCGCGCACACACACTTTTGTCAACAAGCTTTTTCGCAATTAAGAGTATCAGGGACCCATGTTGAAATACAAAAGCAGCACACCACGTGACGGCCATCACATAGAGTCCAGCAGCAAATGGGAAACGTTTAACTAGCTGTGGTCCTATTACTTGCGCTCTACCGTGGAACAACTGCTGGATGAGTCCTGCTGGAGAATATTGAACCTACAACAAGTCTGAGGTAAATAAAAATTCCACAGGAATATAATCAAACAGGGACCTACAACCCTTCCGAGCCAGATAGGAGTCGAACCTACAATCTTCTGATCCGTAGTCAGACGCGTTATCCATTGCGCCACTGGCCCTATGTAGACTTATGCATCCTTTTGTCCTTAAGTGGGCTAGAAAGTGTGTGTATGTGTGTGTGAAGGCACAAGGAAACCCATCTGACCTCCTGGAAGTCTGTTCTGTGAGGTTTTCCCAAGTTTTACAAAGGACTTTAGGAGAAGGAAGCACCTAAAAGCTAGGCGAAATGGTCCTAGATCCAAGGAAATCTTTTAGATCAGGCTCAGTTTCTTAAATAGTTTGCATTAACATAATCAGTTCCAGGTCTGTGTGGGGCTGAGCTTGGGAACTCCTTAGTAAGTAGGCGTTTACAACAATAAGGGGTTTAATATTACAACACAGGTGAACATTCAGACACATTATCATAAGCTCACCTTGTCCAGGGACCCAAGCATGCTGCCTTTCCACTCTCAGAGCCCTTCACCTAACCTACTGTGCAGCTGTTTCACCTTTAATATCACTGTTCCACAGGCAGCGTGACGTCACAATGCTCCTTGTCTGTAGCCCGAACCAGGAGCCTTTGCAAACCTGGTATAATCTACATACTTACGGTGTGTTTAGTCTTGGACCACAAATGCAGTGAAGAATAATGGATTGCTACTCTTCATACATTTTTGACCATTGGCTCAGATTTGAATGCGTACTGGCCATCTGAGCATCTCTGCCAGGCCACCCTATGTCTAGAGACTGTAGATTTAGAGAGTTTATAAACATTGTCAGTTCATCAATAAAGTGTGCTCGCTTCGGCAGCACATATACTAAAATTGGAACGATACAGAGAAGATTAGCATGGCCCCTGCGCAAGGATGACACGCAAATTCGTGAAGCGTTCCATATTTTTAACAGCTTTCAGGAGAGAAATCTTTTTTGTTTTCAAGACTAATTGAAAAAATAAAGCAGGTCCCAGTGCTGTCCCCGTAATATGTATTTTTCAATTAGTCTCTCCTCAACATTTTTAATGTATTTGCTTTGCAGTAAAGAAGGTGCGCTCTATGTTCAGCTGCATTTAGCAAGGAAGCCTGCAGGACTTCTGGGACTTTTCTTTCTCTTTTTTAGCCTCACTGTCATTATTCTTCACCACCCCCAAATCTATACTGCTGCAGTGTTGTGTTGCTTTGTGGGAAGCAGGACAAAGAGAAGGGCAGGGCCTTTGCAAATGAAGGCCTCAGGGATGTCTGGGAGTGCCTTTTTAGCAGTATTGTTAAAGTCCACCTTGCAACCGGATTGGTCGGGTAAGCTGAAAAACACCATGCCAGATTGGGCACCAGGTGTCTAGGTGCTTGGAGGACATATTGGGTCTACATCCCTCAGTTTCTGAGGTCCAAGAAATGTTCACCCTCTACCCTAATAGAGAGGTCTTGGCCGATCGTGGCTGATCGTGGCTGAGAGGGGAAGAAGGTAGCAGTGCAAGATGCTTATGGTCCTTCTCTAATAATGGACCAACTTTCTCTCTCTCCTTACCTGTGGTTCTGCCTGGCTACTGGGGCTACCAGTTGTAAGCCTGCAGCCCACAGGGAGTTGGTTTGTTCCTCTCACACATGTAAATGGGTAAGCATTCAAGTGCACACACCTGCCTACGTCCACAGACCCTCGCGCACACACACTTTTGTCAACAAGCTTTTTCGCAATTAAGAGTATCAGGGACCCATGTTGAAATACAAAAGCAGCACACCACGTGACGGCCATCACATAGAGTCCAGCAGCAAATGGGAAACGTTTAACTAGCTGTGGTCCTATTACTTGCGCTCTACCGTGGAACAACTGCTGGATGAGTCCTGCTGGAGAATATTGAACCTACAACAAGTCTGAGGTAAATAAAAATTCCACAGGAATATAATCAAACAGGGACCTACAACCCTTCCGAGCCAGATAGGAGTCGAACCTACAATCTTCTGATCCGTAGTCAGACGCGTTATCCATTGCGCCACTGGCCCTATGTAGACTTACGCATCCTTTTGTCCTTAAGTGGGCTAGAAAGTGTGTGTATGTGTGTGTGAAGGCACAAGGAAACCCATCTGACCTCCTGGAAGTCTGTTCTGTGAGGTTTTCCCAAGTTTTACAAAGGACTTTAGGAGAAGGAAGCACCTAAAAGCTAGGCGAAATGGTCCTAGATCCAAGGAAATCTTTTAGATCAGGCTCAGTTTCTTAAATAGTTTGCATTAACATAATCAGTTCCAGGTCTGTGTGGGGCTGAGCTTGAGAACTCCTTAGTAAGTAGGCGTTTACAACAATAAGGGGTTTAATATTGCAACACAGGTGAACATTCAGACACATTATCATAAGCTCACCTTGTCCAGGGACCCAAGCATGCTGCCTTTCCACTCTCAGAGCCCTTCACCTAACCTACTGTGCAGCTTTTTCACTTTTAATATCACTGTTCCACAGGCAACGTGACGTCACAATGCTCCTTGTCTGTAGCCCGACCCAGGAGCCTTTGCAAACCTGGTATCATCTACATACTTACGGTGTGTTTAGTCTTGGACCACAAATGCAGTGAAGAATAATGGATTGCTACTCTTCATACATTTTTGACCATTGGCTCAGATTTGAATGCGTACTGGCCATCTGAGCATCTCTGCCAGGCCACCCTATGTCTAGAGACTGTAGATTTAGAGAGTTTATAAACATTGTCAGTTCATCAATAAAGTGTGCTCGCTTCGGCAGCACATATACTAAAATTGGAACGATACAGAGAAGATTAGCATGGCCCCTGCGCAAGGATGACACGCAAATTCGTGAAGCGTTCCATATTTTTAACAGCTTTCAGGAGAGAAATCTTTTTTGTTTTCAAGACTAATTGAAAAAATAAAGCAGGTCCCAGTGCTGTCCCCGTAATATGTATTTTTCAATTAGTCTCTCCTCAACATTTTTAATGTATTTGCTTTGCAGTAAAGAAGGTGCGCTCTATGTTCAGCTGCATTTAGCAAGGAAGCCTGCAGGACTTCTGGGACTTTTCTTTCTCTTTTTTAGCCTCACTGTCATTATTCTTCACCACCCCCAAATCTATACTGCTGCAGTGTTGTGTTGCTTTGTGGGAAGCAGGACAAAGAGAAGGGCAGGGCCTATGCAAATGAAGGCCTCAGGGATGTCTGGGAGTGCCTTTTTAGCAGTATTGTTAAAGTCCACCTTGCAACCGGATTGGTCGGGTAAGCTGAAAAACACCATGCCAGATTGGGCACCAGGTCTCTAGGCGCTTGGAGGACATATTGGGTCTACATCCCTCAGTTTCTGAGGTCCAAGAAATGTTCACCCTCTACCCTAATAGAGAGGTCTTGGCCGATCGTGGCTGAGAAGGGAAGAAGGTTGCAGCGCAAGATGCTTATGGTCCTTCTCTAATAATGGACCAACTTTCTCTCTCTCCTTACCTGTGGTTCTGCCTGGCTACTGGGGGGCTACCAGTTGTAAGCCTGCAGCCCACAGGGAGTTGGTTTGTTCCTCTCACACATGTAAATGGGTAAGCATTCAAGTGCACACACCTGCCTACGTCCACAGACCCTCGCGCACACACACTTTTGTCAACAAGCTTTTTCGCAATTAAGAGTATCAGGGACCCATGTTGAAATACAAAAGCAGCACACCACGTGACGGCCATCACATAGAGTCCAGCAGCAAATGGGAAACGTTTAACTAGCTGTGGTCCTATTACTTGCGCTCTACCGTGGAACAACTGCTGGATGAGTCCTGCTGGAGAATATTGAACCTACAACAAGTCTGAGGTAAATAAAAATTCCACAGGAATATAATCAAACAGGGACCTACAACCCTTCCGAGCCAGATAGGAGTCGAACCTACAATCTTCTGATCCGTAGTCAGACGCGTTATCCATTGCGCCACTGGCCCTATGTAGACTTACGCATCCTTTTGTCCTTAAGTGGGCTAGAAAGTGTGTGTATGTGTGTGTGAAGGCACAAGGAAACCCATCTGACCTCCTGGAAGTCTGTTCTGTGAGGTTTTCCCAAGTTTTACAAAGGACTTTAGGAGAAGGAAGCACCTAAAAGCTAGGCGAAATGGTCCTAGATCCAAGGAAATCTTTTAGATCAGGCTCAGTTTCTTAAATAGTTTGCATTAACATAATCAGTTCCAGGTCTGTGTGGGGCTGAGCTTGAGAACTCCTTAGTAAGTAGGCGTTTACAACAATAAGGGGTTTAATATTGCAACACAGGTGAACATTCAGACACATTATCATAAGCTCACCTTGTCCAGGGACCCAAGCATGCTGCCTTTCCACTCTCAGAGCCCTTCACCTAACCTACTGTGCAGCTTTTTCACTTTTAATATCACTGTTCCACAGGCAACGTGACGTCACAATGCTCCTTGTCTGTAGCCCGACCCAGGAGCCTTTGCAAACCTGGTATCATCTACATACTTACGGTGTGTTTAGTCTTGGACCACAAATGCAGTGAAGAATAATGGATTGCTACTCTTCATACATTTTTGACCATTGGCTCAGATTTGAATGCGTACTGGCCATCTGAGCATCTCTGCCAGGCCACCCTATGTCTAGAGACTGTAGATTTAGAGAGTTTATAAACATTGTCAGTTCATCAATAAAGTGTGCTCGCTTCGGCAGCACATATACTAAAATTGGAACGATACAGAGAAGATTAGCATGGCCCCTGCGCAAGGATGACACGCAAATTCGTGAAGCGTTCCATATTTTTAACAGCTTTCAGGAGAGAAATCTTTTTTGTTTTCAAGACTAATTGAAAAAATAAAGCAGGTCCCAGTGCTGTCCCCGTAATATGTATTTTTCAATTAGTCTCTCCTCAACATTTTTAATGTATTTGCTTTGCAGTAAAGAAGGTGCGCTCTATGTTCAGCTGCATTTAGCAAGGAAGCCTGCAGGACTTCTGGGACTTTTCTTTCTCTTTTTTAGCCTCACTGTCATTATTCTTCACCACCCCCAAATCTATACTGCTGCAGTGTTGTGTTGCTTTGTGGGAAGCAGGACAAAGAGAAGGGCAGGGCCTATGCAAATGAAGGCCTCAGGGATGTCTGGGAGTGCCTTTTTAGCAGTATTGTTAAAGTCCACCTTGCAACCGGATTGGTCGGGTAAGCTGAAAAACACCATGCCAGATTGGGCACCAGGTCTCTAGGCGCTTGGAGGACATATTGGGTCTACATCCCTCAGTTTCTGAGGTCCAAGAAATGTTCACCCTCTACCCTAATAGAGAGGTCTTGGCCGATCGTGGCTGAGAAGGGAAGAAGGTTGCAGCGCAAGATGCTTATGGTCCTTCTCTAATAATGGACCAACTTTCTCTCTCTCCTTACCTGTGGTTCTGCCTGGCTACTGGGGGGCTACCAGTTGTAAGCCTGCAGCCCACAGGGAGTTGGTTTGTTCCTCTCACACATGTAAATGGGTAAGCATTCAAGTGCACACACCTGCCTACGTCCACAGACCCTCGCGCACACACACTTTTGTCAACAAGCTTTTTCGCAATTAAGAGTATCAGGGACCCATGTTGAAATACAAAAGCAGCACACCACGTGACGGCCATCACATAGAGTCCAGCAGCAAATGGGAAACGTTTAACTAGCTGTGGTCCTATTACTTGCGCTCTACCGTGGAACAACTGCTGGATGAGTCCTGCTGGAGAATATTGAACCTACAACAAGTCTGAGGTAAATAAAAATTCCACAGGAATATAATCAAACAGGGACCTACAACCCTTCCGAGCCAGATAGGAGTCGAACCTACAATCTTCTGATCCGTAGTCAGACGCGTTATCCATTGCGCCACTGGCCCTATGTAGACTTATGCATCCTTTTGTCCTTAAGTGGGCTAGAAAGTGTGTGTATGTGTGTGTGAAGGCACAAGGAAACCCATCTGACCTCCTGGAAGTCTGTTCTGTGAGGTTTTCCCAAGTTTTACAAAGGACTTTAGGAGAAGGAAGCACCTAAAAGCTAGGCGAAATGGTCCTAGATCCAAGGAAATCTTTTAGATCAGGCTCAGTTTCTTAAATAGTTTGCATTAACATAATCAGTTCCAGGTCTGTGTGGGGCTGAGCTTGGGAACTCCTTAGTAAGTAGGCGTTTACAACAATAAGGGGTTTAATATTACAACACAGGTGAACATTCAGACACATTATCATAAGCTCACCTTGTCCAGGGACCCAAGCATGCTGCCTTTCCACTCTCAGAGCCCTTCACCTAACCTACTGTGCAGCTGTTTCACCTTTAATATCACTGTTCCACAGGCAGCGTGACGTCACAATGCTCCTTGTCTGTAGCCCGAACCAGGAGCCTTTGCAAACCTGGTATAATCTACATACTTACGGTGTGTTTAGTCTTGGACCACAAATGCAGTGAAGAATAATGGATTGCTACTCTTCATACATTTTTGACCATTGGCTCAGATTTGAATGCGTACTGGCCATCTGAGCATCTCTGCCAGGCCACCCTATGTCTAGAGACTGTAGATTTAGAGAGTTTATAAACATTGTCAGTTCATCAATAAAGTGTGCTCGCTTCGGCAGCACATATACTAAAATTGGAACGATACAGAGAAGATTAGCATGGCCCCTGCGCAAGGATGACACGCAAATTCGTGAAGCGTTCCATATTTTTAACAGCTTTCAGGAGAGAAATCTTTTTTGTTTTCAAGACTAATTGAAAAAATAAAGCAGGTCCCAGTGCTGTCCCCGTAATATGTATTTTTCAATTAGTCTCTCCTCAACATTTTTAATGTATTTGCTTTGCAGTAAAGAAGGTGCGCTCTATGTTCAGCTGCATTTAGCAAGGAAGCCTGCAGGACTTCTGGGACTTTTCTTTCTCTTTTTTAGCCTCACTGTCATTATTCTTCACCACCCCCAAATCTATACTGCTGCAGTGTTGTGTTGCTTTGTGGGAAGCAGGACAAAGAGAAGGGCAGGGCCTATGCAAATGAAGGCCTCAGGGATGTCTGGGAGTGCCTTTTTAGCAGTATTGTTAAAGTCCACCTTGCAACCGGATTGGTCGGGTAAGCTGAAAAACACCATGCCAGATTGGGCACCAGGTGTCTAGGTGCTTGGAGGACATATTGGGTCTACATCCCTCAGTTTCTGAGGTCCAAGAAATGTTCACCCTCTACCCTAATAGAGAGGTCTTGGCCGATCGTGGCTGAGAGGGGAAGAAGGTAGCAGTGCAAGATGCTTATGGTCCTTCTCTAATAATGGACCAACTTTCTCTCTCTCCTTACCTGTGGTTCTGCCTGGCTACTGGGGCTACCAGTTGTAAGCCTGCAGCCCACAGGGAGTTGGTTTGTTCCTCTCACACATGTAAATGGGTAAGCATTCAAGTGCACACACCTGCCTACGTCCACAGACCCTCGCGCACACACACTTTTGTCAACAAGCTTTTTCGCAATTAAGAGTATCAGGGACCCATGTTGAAATACAAAAGCAGCACACCACGTGACGGCCATCACATAGAGTCCAGCAGCAAATGGGAAACGTTTAACTAGCTGTGGTCCTATTACTTGCGCTCTACCGTGGAACAACTGCTGGATGAGTCCTGCTGGAGAATATTGAACCTACAACAAGTCTGAGGTAAATAAAAATTCCACAGGAATATAATCAAACAGGGACCTACAACCCTTCCGAGCCAGATAGGAGTCGAACCTACAATCTTCTGATCCGTAGTCAGACGCGTTATCCATTGCGCCACTGGCCCTATGTAGACTTACGCATCCTTTTGTCCTTAAGTGGGCTAGAAAGTGTGTGTATGTGTGTGTGAAGGCACAAGGAAACCCATCTGACCTCCTGGAAGTCTGTTCTGTGAGGTTTTCCCAAGTTTTACAAAGGACTTTAGGAGAAGGAAGCACCTAAAAGCTAGGCGAAATGGTCCTAGATCCAAGGAAATCTTTTAGATCAGGCTCAGTTTCTTAAATAGTTTGCATTAACATAATCAGTTCCAGGTCTGTGTGGGGCTGAGCTTGAGAACTCCTTAGTAAGTAGGCGTTTACAACAATAAGGGGTTTAATATTGCAACACAGGTGAACATTCAGACACATTATCATAAGCTCACCTTGTCCAGGGACCCAAGCATGCTGCCTTTCCACTCTCAGAGCCCTTCACCTAACCTACTGTGCAGCTTTTTCACTTTTAATATCACTGTTCCACAGGCAACGTGACGTCACAATGCTCCTTGTCTGTAGCCCGACCCAGGAGCCTTTGCAAACCTGGTATCATCTACATACTTACGGTGTGTTTAGTCTTGGACCACAAATGCAGTGAAGAATAATGGATTGCTACTCTTCATACATTTTTGACCATTGGCTCAGATTTGAATGCGTACTGGCCATCTGAGCATCTCTGCCAGGCCACCCTATGTCTAGAGACTGTAGATTTAGAGAGTTTATAAACATTGTCAGTTCATCAATAAAGTGTGCTCGCTTCGGCAGCACATATACTAAAATTGGAACGATACAGAGAAGATTAGCATGGCCCCTGCGCAAGGATGACACGCAAATTCGTGAAGCGTTCCATATTTTTAACAGCTTTCAGGAGAGAAATCTTTTTTGTTTTCAAGACTAATTGAAAAAATAAAGCAGGTCCCAGTGCTGTCCCCGTAATATGTATTTTTCAATTAGTCTCTCCTCAACATTTTTAATGTATTTGCTTTGCAGTAAAGAAGGTGCGCTCTATGTTCAGCTGCATTTAGCAAGGAAGCCTGCAGGACTTCTGGGACTTTTCTTTCTCTTTTTTAGCCTCACTGTCATTATTCTTCACCACCCCCAAATCTATACTGCTGCAGTGTTGTGTTGCTTTGTGGGAAGCAGGACAAAGAGAAGGGCAGGGCCTATGCAAATGAAGGCCTCAGGGATGTCTGGGAGTGCCTTTTTAGCAGTATTGTTAAAGTCCACCTTGCAACCGGATTGGTCGGGTAAGCTGAAAAACACCATGCCAGATTGGGCACCAGGTGTCTAGGCGCTTGGAGGACATATTGGGTCTACATCCCTCAGTTTCCGAGGTCCAAGAAATGTTCACCCTCTACCCTAATAGAGAGGTCTTGGCCGATCGTGGCTGAGAGGGGAAGAAGGTAGCAGTGCAAGATGCTTATGGTCCTTCTCTAATAATGGACCAACTTTCTCTCTCTCCTTACCTGTGGTTCAGCCTGGCTACTGGGGCTACCAGTTGTAAGCCTGCAGCCCACAGGGAGTTGGTTTGTTCCTCTCACACATGTAAATGGGTAAGCATTCAAGTGCACACACCTGCCTACGTCCACAGACCCTCGCGCACACACACTTTTGTCAACAAGCTTTTTCGCAATTAAGAGTATCAGGGACCCATGTTGAAATACAAAAGCAGCACACCACGTGACGGCCATCACATAGAGTCCAGCAGCAAATGGGAAACGTTTAACTAGCTGTGGTCCTATTACTTGCGCTCTACCGTGGAACAACTGCTGGATGAGTCCTGCTGGAGAATATTGAACCTACAACAAGTCTGAGGTAAATAAAAATTCCACAGGAATATAATCAAACAGGGACCTACAACCCTTCCGAGCCAGATAGGAGTCGAACCTACAATCTTCTGATCCGTAGTCAGACGCGTTATCCATTGCGCCACTGGCCCTATGTAGACTTACGCATCCTTTTGTCCTTAAGTGGGCTAGAAAGTGTGTGTATGTGTGTGTGAAGGCACAAGGAAACCCATCTGACCTCCTGGAAGTCTGTTCTGTGAGGTTTTCCCAAGTTTTACAAAGGACTTTAGGAGAAGGAAGCACCTAAAAGCTAGGCGAAATGGTCCTAGATCCAAGGAAATCTTTTAGATCAGGCTCAGTTTCTTAAATAGTTTGCATTAACATAATCAGTTCCAGGTCTGTGTGGGGCTGAGCTTGGGAACTCCTTAGTAAGTAGGCGTTTACAACAATAAGGGGTTTAATATTACAACACAGGTGAACATTCAGACACATTATCATAAGCTCACCTTGTCCAGGGACCCAAGCATGCTGCCTTTCCACTCTCAGAGCCCTTCACCTAACCTACTGTGCCGCTGTTTCACCTTTAATATCACTGTTCCACAGGCAGCGTGACGTCACAATGCTCCTTGTCTGTAGCCCGAACCAGGAGCCTTTGCAAACCTGGTATAATCTACATACTTACGGTGTGTTTAGTCTTGGACCACAAATGCAGTGAAGAATAATGGATTGCTACTCTTCATACATTTTTGACCATTGGCTCAGATTTGAATGCGTACTGGCCATCTGAGCATCTCTGCCAGGCCACCCTATGTCTAGAGACTGTAGATTTAGAGAGTTTATAAACATTGTCAGTTCATCAATAAAGTGTGCTCGCTTCGGCAGCACATATACTAAAATTGGAACGATACAGAGAAGATTAGCATGGCCCCTGCGCAAAGATGACACGCAAATTCGTGAAGCGTTCCATATTTTTAACAGCTTTCAGGAGAGAAATCTTTTTTGTTTTCAAGACTAATTGAAAAAATAAAGCAGGTCCCAGTGCTGTCCCCGTAATATGTATTTTTCAATTAGTCTCTCCTCAACATTTTTAATGTATTTGCTTTGCAGTAAAGAAGGTGCGCTCTATGTTCAGCTGCATTTAGCAAGGAAGCCTGCAGGACTTCTGGGACTTTTCTTTCTCTTTTTTAGCCTCACTGTCATTATTCTTCACCACCCCCAAATCTATACTGCTGCAGTGTTGTGTTGCTTTGTGGGAAGCAGGACAAAGAGAAGGGCAGGGCCTATGCAAATGAAGGCCTCAGGGATGTCTGGGAGTGCCTTTTTAGCAGTATTGTTAAAGTCCACCTTGCAACCGGATTGGTCGGGTAAGCTGAAAAACACCATGCCAGATTGGGCACCAGGTGTCTAGGCGCTTGGAGGACATATTGGGTCTACATCCCTCAGTTTCTGAGGTCCAAGAAATGTTCACCCTCTACCCTAATAGAGAGGTCTTGGCCGATCGTGGCTGATCGTGGCTGAGAGGGGAAGAAGGTAGCAGTGCAAGATGCTTATGGTCCATCTCTAATAATGGACCAACTTTCTCTCTCTCCTTACCTGTGGTTCTGCCTGGCTACTGGGGCTACCAGTTGTAAGCCTGCAGCCCACAGGGAGTTGGTTTGTTCCTCTCACACATGTAAATGGGTAAGCATTCAAGTGCACACACCTGCCTACGTCCACAGACCCTCGCGCACACACACTTTTGTCAACAAGCTTTTTCGCAATTAAGAGTATCAGGGACCCATGTTGAAATACAAAAGCAGCACACCACGTGACGGCCATCACATAGAGTCCAGCAGCAAATGGGAAACGTTTAACTAGCTGTGGTCCTATTACTTGCGCTCTACCGTGGAACAACTGCTGGATGAGTCCTGCTGGAGAATATTGAACCTACAACAAGTCTGAGGTAAATAAAAATTCCACAGGAATATAATCAAACAGGGACCTACAACCCTTCCGAGCCAGATAGGAGTCGAACCTACAATCTTCTGATCCGTAGTCAGACGCGTTATCCATTGCGCCACTGGCCCTATGTAGACTTACGCATCCTTTTGTCCTTAAGTGGGCTAGAAAGTGTGTGTATGTGTGTGTGAAGGCACAAGGAAACCCATCTGACCTCCTGGAAGTCTGTTCTGTGAGGTTTTCCCAAGTTTTACAAAGGACTTTAGGAGAAGGAAGCACCTAAAAGCTAGGTGAAATGGTCCTAGATCCAAGGAAATCTTTTAGATCAGGCTCAGTTTCTTAAATAGTTTGCATTAACATAATCAGTTCCAGGTCTGTGTGGGGCTGAGCTTGGGAACTCCTTAGTAAGTAGGCGTTTACAACAATAAGGGGTTTAATATTACAACACAGGTGAACATTCAGACACATTATCATAAGCTCACCTTGTCCAGGGACCCAAGCATGCTGCCTTTCCACTCTCAGAGCCCTTCACCTAACCTACTGTGCAGCTGTTTCACCTTTAATATCACTGTTCCACAGGCAGCGTGACGTCACAATGCTCCTTGTCTGTAGCCCGAACCAGGAGCCTTTGCAAACCTGGTATAATCTACATACTTACGGTGTGTTTAGTCTTGGACCACAAATGCAGTGAAGAATAATGGATTGCTACTCTTCATACATTTTTGACCATTGGCTCAGATTTGAATGCGTACTGGCCATCTGAGCATCTCTGCCAGGCCACCCTATGTCTAGAGACTGTAGATTTAGAGAGTTTATAAACATTGTCAGTTCATCAATAAAGTGTGCTCGCTTCGGCAGCACATATACTAAAATTGGAACGATACAGAGAAGATTAGCATGGCCCCTGCGCAAGGATGACACGCAAATTCGTGAAGCGTTCCATATTTTTAACAGCTTTCAGGAGAGAAATCTTTTTTGTTTTCAAGACTAATTGAAAAAATAAAGCAGGTCCCAGTGCTGTCCCCGTAATATGTATTTTTCAATTAGTCTCTCCTCAACATTTTTAATGTATTTGCTTTGCAGTAAAGAAGGTGCGCTCTATGTTCAGCTGCATTTAGCAAGGAAGCCTGCAGGACTTCTGGGACTTTTCTTTCTCTTTTTTAGCCTCACTGTCATTATTCTTCACCACCCCCAAATCTATACTGCTGCAGTGTTGTGTTGCTTTGTGGGAAGCAGGACAAAGAGAAGGGCAGGGCCTATGCAAATGAAGGCCTCAGGGATGTCTGGGAGTG
Source organism: Lissotriton vulgaris (assembly GCF_964263255.1). Classification (NCBI taxonomy): domain Eukaryota; kingdom Metazoa; phylum Chordata; class Amphibia; order Caudata; family Salamandridae; genus Lissotriton; species Lissotriton vulgaris. The sequence continues at coordinate 84,330 of NW_028244743.1, read as the reverse complement.
CCTTTTTAGCAGTATTGTTAAAGTCCACCTTGCAACCGGATTGGTCGGGTAAGCTGAAAAACACCATGCCAGATTGGGCACCAGGTGTCTAGGCGCTTGGAGGACATATTGGGTCTACATCCCTCAGTTTCTGAGGTCCAAGAAATGTTCACCCTCTACCCTAATAGAGAGGTCTTGGCCGATCGTGGCTGAGAGGGGAAGAAGGTAGCAGTGCAAGATGCTTATGGTCCTTCTCTAATAATGGACCAACTTTCTCTCTCTCCTTACCTGTGGTTCTGCCTGGCTACTGGGGCTACCAGTTGTAAGCCTGCAGCCCACAGGGAGTTGGTTTGTTCCTCTCACACATGTAAATGGGTAAGCATTCAAGTGCACACACCTGCCTACGTCCACAGACCCTCGCGCACACACACTTTTGTCAACAAGCTTTTTCGCAATTAAGAGTATCAGGGACCCATGTTGAAATACAAAAGCAGCACACCACGTGACGGCCATCACATAGAGTCCAGCAGCAAATGGGAAACGTTTAACTAGCTGTGGTCCTATTACTTGCGCTCTACCGTGGAACAACTGCTGGATGAGTCCTGCTGGAGAATATTGAACCTACAACAAGTCTGAGGTAAATAAAAATTCCACAGGAATATAATCAAACAGGGACCTACAACCCTTCCGAGCCAGATAGGAGTCGAACCTACAATCTTCTGATCCGTAGTCAGACGCGTTATCCATTGCGCCACTGGCCCTATGTAGACTTACGCATCCTTTTGTCCTTAAGTGGGCTAGAAAGTGTGTGTATGTGTGTGTGAAGGCACAAGGAAACCCATCTGACCTCCTGGAAGTCTGTTCTGTGAGGTTTTCCCAAGTTTTACAAAGGACTTTAGGAGAAGGAAGCACCTAAAAGCTAGGCGAAATGGTCCTAGATCCAAGGAAATCTTTTAGATCAGGCTCAGTTTCTTAAATAGTTTGCATTAACATAATCAGTTCCAGGTCTGTGTGGGGCTGAGCTTGAGAACTCCTTAGTAAGTAGGCGTTTACAACAATAAGGGGTTTAATATTACAACACAGGTGAACATTCAGACACATTATCATAAGCTCACCTTGTCCAGGGACCCAAGCATGCTGCCTTTCCACTCTCAGAGCCCTTCACCTAACCTACTGTGCAGCTGTTTCACCTTTAATATCACTGTTCCACAGGCAACGTGACGTCACAATGCTCCTTGTCTGTAGCCCGACCCAGGAGCCTTTGCAAACCTGGTATAATCTACATACTTACGGTGTGTTTAGTCTTGGACCACAAATGCAGTGAAGAATAATGGATTGCTACTCTTCATACATTTTTGACCATTGGCTCAGATTTGAATGCGTACTGGCCATCTGAGCATCTCTGCCAGGCCACCCTATGTCTAGAGACTGTAGATTTAGAGAGTTTATAAACATTGTCAGTTCATCAATAAAGTGTGTTCGCTTCGGCAGCACATATACTAAAATTGGAACGATACAGAGAAGATTAGCATGGCCCCTGCGCAAGGATGACACGCAAATTCGTGAAGCGTTCCATATTTTTAACAGCTTTCAGGAGAGAAATCTTTTTTGTTTTCAAGACTAATTGAAAAAATAAAGCAGGTCCCAGTGCTGTCCCCGTAATATGTATTTTTCAATTAGTCTCTCCTCAACATTTTTAATGTATTTGCTTTGCAGTAAAGAAGGTGCGCTCTATGTTCAGCTGCATTTAGCAAGGAAGCCTGCAGGACTTCTGGGACTTTTCTTTCTCTTTTTTAGCCTCACTGTCATTATTCTTCACCACCCCCAAATCTATACTGCTGCAGTGTTGTGTTGCTTTGTGGGAAGCAGGACAAAGAGAAGGGCAGGGCCTATGCAAATGAAGGCCTCAGGGATGTCTGGGAGTGCCTTTTTAGCAGTATTGTTAAAGTCCACCTTGCAACCGGATTGGTCGGGTAAGCTGAAAAACACCATGCCAGATTGAGCACCAGGTCTCTAGGCGCTTGGAGGACATATTGGGTCTACATCCCTCAGTTTCTGAGGTCCAAGAAATGTTCACCCTCTACCCTAATAGAGAGGTCTTGGCCGATCGTGGCTGATCGTGGCTGAGAGGGGAAGAAGGTAGCAGTGCAAGATGCTTATGGTCCTTCTCTAATAATGGACCAACTTTCTCTCTCTCCTTACCTGTGGTTCTGCCTGGCTACTGGGGCTACCAGTTGTAAGCCTGCAGCCCACAGGGAGTTGGTTTGTTCCTCTCACACATGTAAATGGGTAAGCATTCAAGTGCACACACCTGCCTACGTCCACAGACCCTCGCGCACACACACTTTTGTCAACAAGCTTTTTCGCAATTAAGAGTATCAGGGACCCATGTTGAAATACAAAAGCAGCACACCACGTGACGGCCATCACATAGAGTCCAGCAGCAAATGGGAAACGTTTAACTAGCTGTGGTCCTATTACTTGCGCTCTACCGTGGAACAACTGCTGGATGAGTCCTGCTGGAGAATATTGAACCTACAACAAGTCTGAGGTAAATAAAAATTCCACAGGAATATAATCAAACAGGGACCTACAACCCTTCCGAGCCAGATAGGAGTCGAACCTACAATCTTCTGATCCGTAGTCAGACGCGTTATCCATTGCGCCACTGGCCCTATGTAGACTTACGCATCCTTTTGTCCTTAAGTGGGCTAGAAAGTGTGTGTATGTGTGTGTGAAGGCACAAGGAAACCCATCTGACCTCCTGGAAGTCTGTTCTGTGAGGTTTTCCCAAGTTTTACAAAGGACTTTAGGAGAAGGAAGCACCTAAAAGCTAGGCGAAATGGTCCTAGATCCAAGGAAATCTTTTAGATCAGGCTCAGTTTCTTAAATAGTTTGCATTAACATAATCAGTTCCAGGTCTGTGTGGGGCTGAGCTTGAGAACTCCTTAGTAAGTAGGCGTTTACAACAATAAGGGGTTTAATATTACAACACAGGTGAACATTCAGACACATTATCATAAGCTCACCTTGTCCAGGGACCCAAGCATGCTGCCTTTCCACTCTCAGAGCCCTTCACCTAACCTACTGTGCAGCTTTTTCACTTTTAATATCACTGTTCCACAGGCAACGTGACGTCACAATGCTCCTTGTCTGTAGCCCGACCCAGGAGCCTTTGCAAACCTGGTATCATCTACATACTTACGGTGTGTTTAGTCTTGGACCACAAATGCAGTGAAGAATAATGGATTGCTACTCTTCATACATTTTTGACCATTGGCTCAGATTTGAATGCGTACTGGCCATCTGAGCATCTCTGCCAGGCCACCCTATGTCTAGAGACTGTAGATTTAGAGAGTTTATAAACATTGTCAGTTCATCAATAAAGTGTGCTCGCTTCGGCAGCACATATACTAAAATTGGAACGATACAGAGAAGATTAGCATGGCCCCTGCGCAAGGATGACACGCAAATTCGTGAAGCGTTCCATATTTTTAGCAGCTTTCAGGAGAGAAATCTTTTTTGTTTTCAAGACTAATTGAAAAAATAAAGCAGGTCCCAGTGCTGTCCCCGTAATATGTATTTTTCAATTAGTCTCTCCTCAACATTTTTAATGTATTTGCTTTGCAGTAAAGAAGGTGCGCTCTATGTTCAGCTGCATTTAGCAAGGAAGCCTGCAGGACTTCTGGGACTTTTCTTTCTCTTTTTTAGCCTCACTGTCATTATTCTTCACCACCCCCAAATCTATACTGCTGCAGTGTTGTGTTGCTTTGTGGGAAGCAGGACAAAGAGAAGGGCAGGGCCTATGCAAATGAAGGCCTCAGGGATGTCTGGGAGTGCCTTTTTAGCAGTATTGTTAAAGTCCACCTTGCAACCGGATTGGTCGGGTAAGCTGAAAAACACCATGCCAGATTGGGCACCAGGTGTCTAGGCGCTTGGAGGACATATTGGGTCTACATCCCTCAGTTTCCGAGGTCCAAGAAATGTTCACCCTCTACCCTAATAGAGAGGTCTTGGCAGATCGTGGCTGAGAGGGGAAGAAGGTAGCAGTGCAAGATGCTTATGGTCCTTCTCTAATAATGGACCAACTTTCTCTCTCTCCTTACCTGTGGTTCAGCCTGGCTACTGGGGCTACCAGTTGTAAGCCTGCAGCCCACAGGGAGTTGGTTTGTTCCTCTCACACATGTAAATGGGTAAGCATTCAAGTGCACACACCTGCCTACGTCCACAGACCCTCGCGCACACACACTTTTGTCAACAAGCTTTTTCGCAATTAAGAGTATCAGGGACCCATGTTGAAATACAAAAGCAGCACACCACGTGACGGCCATCACATAGAGTCCAGCAGCAAATGGGAAACGTTTAACTAGCTGTGGTCCTATTACTTGCGCTCTACCGTGGAACAACTGCTGGATGAGTCCTGCTGGAGAATATTGAACCTACAACAAGTCTGAGGTAAATAAAAATTCCACAGGAATATAATCAAACAGGGACCTACAACCCTTCCGAGCCAGATAGGAGTCGAACCTACAATCTTCTGATCCGTAGTCAGACGCGTTATCCATTGCGCCACTGGCCCTATGTAGACTTACGCATCCTTTTGTCCTTAAGTGGGCTAGAAAGTGTGTGTATGTGTGTGTGAAGGCACAAGGAAACCCATCTGACCTCCTGGAAGTCTGTTCTGTGAGGTTTTCCCAAGTTTTACAAAGGACTTTAGGAGAAGGAAGCACCTAAAAGCTAGGCGAAATGGTCCTAGATCCAAGGAAATCTTTTAGATCAGGCTCAGTTTCTTAAATAGTTTGCATTAACATAATCAGTTCCAGGTCTGTGTGGGGCTGAGCTTGGGAACTCCTTAGTAAGTAGGCGTTTACAACAATAAGGGGTTTAATATTACAACACAGGTGAACATTCAGACACATTATCATAAGCTCACCTTGTCCAGGGACCCAAGCATGCTGCCTTTCCACTCTCAGAGCCCTTCACCTAACCTACTGTGCAGCTGTTTCACCTTTAATATCACTGTTCCACAGGCAGCGTGACGTCACAATGCTCCTTGTCTGTAGCCCGAACCAGGAGCCTTTGCAAACCTGGTATAATCTACATACTTACGGTGTGTTTAGTCTTGGACCACAAATGCAGTGAAGAATAATGGATTGCTACTCTTCATACATTTTTGACCATTGGCTCAGATTTGAATGCGTACTGGCCATCTGAGCATCTCTGCCAGGCCACCCTATGTCTAGAGACTGTAGATTTAGAGAGTTTATAAACATTGTCAGTTCATCAATAAAGTGTGCTTGCTTCGGCAGCACATATACTAAAATTGGAACGATACAGAGAAGATTAGCATGGCCCCTGCGCAAAGATGACACGCAAATTCGTGAAGCGTTCCATATTTTTAACAGCTTTCAGGAGAGAAATCTTTTTTGTTTTCAAGACTAATTGAAAAAATAAAGCAGGTGTCAGTGCTGTCCCCGTAATATGTATTTTTCAATTAGTCTCTCCTCAACATTTTTAATGTATTTGCTTTGCAGTAAAGAAGGTGCGCTCTATGTTCAGCTGCATTTAGCAAGGAAGCCTGCAGGACTTCTGGGACTTTTCTTTCTCTTTTTTAGCCTCACTGTCATTATTCTTCACCACCCCCAAATCTATACTGCTGCAGTGTTGTGTTGCTTTGTGGGAAGCAGGACAAAGAGAAGGGCAGGGCCTATGCAAATGAAGGCCTCAGGGATGTCTGGGAGTGCCTTTTTAGCAGTATTGTTAAAGTCCACCTTGCAACCGGATTGGTCGGGTAAGCTGAAAAACACCATGCCAGATTGGGCACCAGGTGTCTAGGCGCTTGGAGGACATATTGGGTCTACATCCCTCAGTTTCTGAGGTCCAAGAAATGTTCACCCTCTACCCTAATAGAGAGGTCTTGGCCGATCGTGGCTGATCGTGGCTGAGAGGGGAAGAAGGTAGCAGTGCAAGATGCTTATGGTCCTTCTCTAATAATGGACCAACTTTCTCTCTCTCCTTACCTGTGGTTCTGCCTGGCTACTGGGGCTACCAGTTGTAAGCCTGCAGCCCACAGGGAGTTGGTTTGTTCCTCTCACACATGTAAATGGGTAAGCATTCAAGTGCACACACCTGCCTACTTCCACAGACCCTCGCGCACACACACTTTTGTCAACAAGCTTTTTCGCAATTAAGAGTATCAGGGACCCATGTTGAAATACAAAAGCAGCACACCACGTGACGGCCATCACATAGAGTCCAGCAGCAAATGGGAAACGTTTAACTAGCTGTGGTCCTATTACTTGCGCTCTACCGTGGAACAACTGCTGGATGAGTCCTGCTGGAGAATATTGAACCTACAACAAGTCTGAGGTAAATAAAAATTCCACAGGAATATAATCAAACAGGGACCTACAACCCTTCCGAGCCAGATAGGAGTCGAACCTACAATCTTCTGATCCGTAGTCAGACGCGTTATCCATTGCGCCACTGGCCCTATGTAGACTTATGCATCCTTTTGTCCTTAAGTGGGCTAGAAAGTGTGTGTATGTGTGTGTGAAGGCACAAGGAAACCCATCTGACCTCCTGGAAGTCTGTTCTGTGAGGTTTTCCCAAGTTTTACAAAGGACTTTAGGAGAAGGAAGCACCTAAAAGCTAGGCGAAATGGTCCTAGATCCAAGGAAATCTTTTAGATCAGGCTCAGTTTCTTAAATAGTTTGCATTAACATAATCAGTTCCAGGTCTGTGTGGGGCTGAGCTTGAGAACTCCTTAGTAAGTAGGTGTTTACAACAATAAGGGGTTTAATATTACAACACAGGTGAACATTCAGACACATTATCATAAGCTCACCTTGTCCAGGGACCCAAGCATGCTGCCTTTCCACTCTCAGAGCCCTTCACCTAACCTACTGTGCAGCTGTTTCACCTTTAATATCACTGTTCCACAGGCAACGTGACGTCACAATGCTCCTTGTCTGTAGCCCGACCCAGGAGCCTTTGCAAACCTGGTATAATCTACATACTTACGGTGTGTTTAGTCTTGGACCACAAATGCAGTGAAGAATAATGGATTGCTACTCTTCATACATTTTTGACCATTGGCTCAGATTTGAATGCGTACTGGCCATCTGAGCATCTCTGCCAGGCCACCCTATGTCTAGAGACTGTAGATTTAGAGAGTTTATAAACATTGTCAGTTCATTAATAAAGTGTGCTCGCTTCAGCAGCACATATACTAAAATTGGAACGATACAGAGAAGATTAGCATGGCCCCTGCGCAAGGATGACACGCAAATTCGTGAAGCGTTCCATATTTTTAACAGCTTTCAGGAGAGAAATCTTTTTTGTTTTCAAGACTAATTGAAAAAATAAAGCAGGTCCCAGTGCTGTCCCCGTAATATGTATTTTTCAATTAGTCTCTCCTCAACATTTTTAATGTATTTGCTTTGCAGTAAAGAAGGTGCGCTCTATGTTCAGCTGCATTTAGCAAGGAAGCCTGCAGGACTTCTGGGACTTTTCTTTCTCTTTTTTAGCCTCACTGTCATTATTCTTCACCACCCCCAAATCTATACTGCTGCAGTGTTGTGTTGCTTTGTGGGAAGCAGGACAAAGAGAAGGGCAGGGCCTATGCAAATGAAGGCCTCAGGGATGTCTGGGAGTGCCTTTTTAGCAGTATTGTTAAAGTCCACCTTGCAACCGGATTGGTCGGGTAAGCTGAAAAACACCATGCCAGATTGGGCACCAGGTGTCTAGGCGCTTGGAGGACATATTGGGTCTACATCCCTCAGTTTCTGAGGTCCAAGAAATGTTCACCCTCTACCCTAATAGAGAGGTCTTGGCTGATCGTGGCTGAGATGGGAAGAATGTAGCAGTGCAAGATGCTTATGGTTTTTCTCTAATAATGGACCAACTTTCTCTCTCTCCTTACCTGTGGTTCTGCCTGGCTACTGGGGCTACCAGTTGTAAGCCTGCAGCCCACAGGGAGTTGGTTTGTTCCTCTCACACATGTAAATGGGTAAGCATTCAAGTGCACACACCTGCCTACGTCCACAGACCCTCGCGCACACACACTTTTGTCAACAAGCTTTTTCGCAATTAAGAGTATCAGGGACCCATGTTGAAATACAAAAGCAGCACACCACGTGACGGCCATCACATAGAGTCCAGCAGCAAATGGGAAACGTTTAACTAGCTGTGGTCCTATTACTTGCGCTCTACCGTGGAACAACTGCTGGATGAGTCCTGCTGGAGAATATTGAACCTACAACAAGTCTGAGGTAAATAAAAATTCCACAGGAATATAATCAAACAGGGACCTACAACCCTTCCGAGCCAGATAGGAGTCGAACCTACAATCTTCCGATCCGTAGTCAGACGCGTTATCCATTGCGCCACTGGCCCTATGTAGACTTACGCATCCTTTTGTCCTTAAGTGGGCTAGAAAGTGTGTGTATGTGTGTGTGAAGGCACAAGGAAACCCATCTGACCTCCTGGAAGTCTGTTCTGTGAGGTTTTCCCAAGTTTTACAAAGGACTTTAGGAGAAGGAAGCACCTAAAAGCTAGGCGAAATGGTCCTAGATCCAAGGAAATCTTTTAGATCAGGCTCAGTTTCTTAAATAGTTTGCATTAACATAATCAGTTCCAGGTCTGTGTGGGGATGAGCTTGGGAACTCCTTAGTAAGTAGGCGTTTACAACAATAAGGGGTTTAATATTACAACACAGGTGAACATTCAGACACATTATCATAAGCTCACCTTGTCCAGGGACCCAAGCATGCTGCCTTTCCACTCTCAGAGCCCTTCACCTAACCTACTGTGCAGCTGTTTCACCTTTAATATCACTGTTCCACAGGCAGCGTGACGTCACAATGCTCCTTGTCTGTAGCCCGAACCAGGAGCCTTTGCAAACCTGGTATAATCTACATACTTACGGTGTGTTTAGTCTTGGACCACAAATGCAGTGAAGAATAATGGATTGCTACTCTTCATACATTTTTGACCATTGGCTCAGATTTGAATGCGTACTGGCCATCTGAGCATCTCTGCCAGGCCACCCTATGTCTAGAGACTGTAGATTTAGAGAGTTTATAAACATTGTCAGTTCATCAATAAAGTGTGCTCGCTTCGGCAGCACATATACTAAAATTGGAACGATACAGAGAAGATTAGCATGGCCCCTGCGCAAGGATGACACGCAAATTCGTGAAGCGTTCCATATTTTTAACAGCTTTCAGGAGAGAAATCTTTTTTGTTTTCAAGACTAATTGAAAAAATAAAGCAGGTCCCAGTGCTGTCCCCGTAATATGTATTTTTCAATTAGTCTCTCCTCAACATTTTTAATGTATTTGCTTTGCAGTAAAGAAGGTGCGCTCTATGTTCAGCTGCATTTAGCAAGGAAGCCTGCAGGACTTCTGGGACTTTTCTTTCTCTTTTTTAGCCTCACTGTCATTATTCTTCACCACCCCCAAATCTATACTGCTGCAGTGTTGTGTTGCTTTGTGGGAAGCAGGACAAAGAGAAGGGCAGGGCCTATGCAAATGAAGGCCTCAGGGATGTCTGGGAGTGCCTTTTTAGCAGTATTGTTAAAGTCCACCTTGCAACCGGATTGGTCGGGTAAGCTGAAAAACACCATGCCAGATTGGGCACCAGGTGTCTAGGCGCTTGGAGGACATATTGGGTCTACATCCCTCAGTTTCTGAGGTCCAAGAAATGTTCACCCTCTACCCTAATAGAGAGGTCTTGGCCGATCGTGGCTGATCGTGGCTGAGAGGGGAAGAAGGTAGCAGTGCAAGATGCTTATGGTCCTTCTCTAATAATGGACCAACTTTCTCTCTCTCCTTACCTGTGATTCTGCCTGGCTACTGGGGCTACCAGTTGTAAGCCTGCAGCCCACAGGGAGTTGGTTTGTTCCTCTCACACATGTAAATGGGTAAGCATTCAAGTGCACACACCTGCCTACGTCCACAGACCCTCGCGCACACACACTTTTGTCAACAAGCTTTTTCGCAATTAAGAGTATCAGGGACCCATGTTGAAATACAAAAGCAGCACACCACGTGACGGCCATCACATAGAGTCCAGCAGCAAATGGGAAACGTTTAACTAGCTGTGGTCCTATTACTTGCGCTCTACCGTGGAACAACTGCTGGATGAGTCCTGCTGGAGAATATTGAACCTACAACAAGTCTGAGGTAAATAAAAATTCCACAGGAATATAATCAAACAGGGACCTACAACCCTTCCGAGCCAGATAGGAGTCGAACCTACAATCTTCTGATCCGTAGTCAGACGCGTTATCCATTGCGCCACTGGCCCTATGTAGACTTACGCATCCTTTTGTCCTTAAGTGGGCTAGAAAGTGTGTGTATGTGTGTGTGAAGGCACAAGGAAACCCATCTGACCTCCTGGAAGTCTGTTCTGTGAGGTTTTCCCAAGTTTTACAAAGGACTTTAGGAGAAGGAAGCACCTAAAAGCTAGGCGAAATGGTCCTAGATCCAAGGAAATCTTTTAGATCAGGCTCAGTTTCTTAAATAGTTTGCATTAACATAATCAGTTCCAGGTCTGTGTGGGGCTGAGCTTGAGAACTCCTTAGTAAGTAGGCGTTTACAACAATAAGGGGTTTAATATTACAACACAGGTGAACATTCAGACACATTATCATAAGCTCACCTTGTCCAGGGACCCAAGCATGCTGCCTTTCCACTCTCAGAGCCCTTCACCTAACCTACTGTGCAGCTGTTTCACCTTTAATATCACTGTTCCACAGGCAACGTGACGTCACAATGCTCCTTGTCTGTAGCCCGACCCAGGAGCCTTTGCAAACCTGGTATAATCTACATACTTACGGTGTGTTTAGTCTTGGACCACAAATGCAGTGAAGAATAATGGATTGCTACTCTTCATACATTTTTGACCATTGGCTCAGATTTGAATGCGTACTGGGCATCTGAGCATCTCTGCCAGGCCACCCTATGTCTAGAGACTGTAGATTTAGAGAGTTTATAAACATTGTCAGTTCATTAATAAAGTGTGCTCGCTTCGGCAGCACATATACTAAAATTGGAACGATACAGAGAAGATTAGCATGGCCCCTGCGCAAAGATGACACGCAAATTCGTGAAGCGTTCCATATTTTTAACAGCTTTCAGGAGAGAAATCTTTTTTGTTTTCAAGACTAATTGAAAAAATAAAGCAGGTCCCAGTGCTGTCCCCGTAATATGTATTTTTCAATTAGTCTCTCCTCAACATTTTTAATGTATTTGCTTTGCAGTAAAGAAGGTGCGCTCTATGTTCAGCTGCATTTAGCAAGGAAGCCTGCAGGACTTCTGGGACTTTTCTTTCTCTTTTTTAGCCTCACTGTCATTATTCTTCACCACCCCCAAATCTATACTGCTGCAGTGTTGTGTTGCTTTGTGGGAAGCAGGACAAAGAGAAGGGCAGGGCCTATGCAAATGAAGGCCTCAGGGATGTCTGGGAGTGCCTTTTTAGCAGTATTGTTAAAGTCCACCTTGCAACCGGATTGGTCGGGTAAGCTGAAAAACACCATGCCAGATTGGGCACCAGGTGTCTAGGCGCTTGGAGGACATATTGGGTCTACATCCCTCAGTTTCTGAGGTCCAAGAAATGTTCACCCTCTACCCTAATAGAGAGGTCTTGGCTGATCGTGGCTGAGATGGGAAGAAGGTAGCAGTGCAAGATGCTTATGGTTTTTCTCTAATAATGGACCAACTTTCTCTCTCTCCTTACCTGTGGTTCTGCCTGGCTACTGGGGCTACCAGTTGTAAGCCTGCAGCCCACAGGGAGTTGGTTTGTTCCTCTCACACATGTAAATGGGTAAGCATTCAAGTGCACACACCTGCCTACGTCCACAGACCCTCGCGCACACACACTTTTGTCAACAAGCTTTTTCGCAATTAAGAGTATCAGGGACCCATGTTGAAATACAAAAGCAGCACACCACGTGACGGCCATCACATAGAGTCCAGCAGCAAATGGGAAACGTTTAACTAGCTGTGGTCCTATTACTTGCGCTCTACCGTGGAACGACTGCTGGATGAGTCCTGCTGGAGAATATTGAACCTACAACAAGTCTGAGGTAAATAAAAATTCCACAGGAATATAATTAAACAGGGACCTACAACCCTTCCGAGCCAGATAGGAGTCGAACCTACAATCTTCTGATCCGTAGTCAGACGCGTTATCCATTGCGCCACTGGCCCTATGTAGACTTACGCATCCTTTTGTCCTTAAGTGGGCTAGAAAGTGTGTGTATGTGTGTGTGAAGGCACAAGGAAACCCATCTGACCTCCTGGAAGTCTGTTCTGTGAGGTTTTCCCAAGTTTTACAAAGGATTTTAGGAGAAGGAAGCACCTAAAAGCTAGGCGAAATGGTCCTAGATCCAAGGAAATCTTTTAGATCAGGCTCAGTTTCTTAAATAGTTTGCATTAACATAATCAGTTCCAGGTCTGTGTGGGGCTGAGCTTGAGAACTCCTTAGTAAGTAGGCGTTTACAACAATAAGGGGTTTAATATTACAACACAGGTGAACATTCAGACACATTATCATAAGCTCACCTTGTCCAGGGACCCAAGCATGCTGCCTTTCCACTCTCAGAGCCCTTCACCTAACCTACTGTGCAGCTGTTTCACCTTTAATATCACTGTTCCACAGGCAACGTGACGTCACAATGCTCCTTGTCTGTAGCCCGACCCAGGAGCCTTTGCAAACCTGGTATAATCTACATACTTACGGTGTGTTTAGTCTTGGACCACAAATGCAGTGAAGAATAATGGATTGCTACTCTTCATACATTTTTGACCATTGGCTCAGATTTGAATGCGTACTGGCCATCTGAGCATCTCTGCCAGGCCACCCTATGTCTAGAGACTGTAGATTTAGAGAGTTTATAAACATTGTCAGTTCATCAATAAAGTGTGCTCGCTTCGGCAGCACATATACTAAAATTGGAACGATACAGAGAAGATTAGCATGGCCCCTGCGCAAAGATGACACGCAAATTCGTGAAGCGTTCCATATTTTTAACAGCTTTCAGGAGAGAAATCTTTTTTGTTTTCAAGACTAATTGAAAAAATAAAGCAGGTCCCAGTGCTGTCCCCGTAATATGTATTTTTCAATTAGTCTCTCCTCAACATTTTTAATGTATTTGCTTTGCAGTAAAGAAGGTGCGCTCTATGTTCAGCTGCATTTAGCAAGGAAGCCTGCAGGACTTCTGGGACTTTTCTTTCTCTTTTTTAGCCTCACTGTCATTATTCTTCACCACCCCCAAATCTATACTGCTGCAGTGTTGTGTTGCTTTGTGGGAAGCAGGACAAAGAGAAGGGCAGGGCCTATGCAAATGAAGGCCTCAGGGATGTCTGGGAGTGCCTTTTTAGCAGTATTGTTAAAGTCCACCTTGCAACCGGATTGGTCGGGTAAGCTGAAAAACACCATGCCAGATTGGGCACCAGGTGTCTAGGCGCTTGGAGGACATATTGGGTCTACATCCCTCAGTTTCTGAGGTCCAAGAAATGTTCACCCTCTACCCTAATAGAGAGGTCTTGGCCGATCGTGGCTGATCGTGGCTGAGAGGGGAAGAAGGTAGCAGTGCAAGATGCTTATGGTCCATCTCTAATAATGGACCAACTTTCTCTCTCTCCTTACCTGTGGTTCTGCCTGGCTACTGGGACTACCAGTTGTAAGCCTGCAGCCCACAGGGAGTTGGTTTGTTCCTCTCACACATGTAAATGGGTAAGCATTCAAGTGCACACACCTGCCTACGTCCACAGACCCTCGCGCACACACACTTTTGTCAACAAGCTTTTTCGCAATTAAGAGTATCAGGGACCCATGTTGAAATACAAAAGCAGCACACCACGTGACGGCCATCACATAGAGTCCAGCAGCAAATGGGAAACGTTTAACTAGCTGTGGTCCTATTACTTGCGCTCTACCGTGGAACAACTGCTGGATGAGTCCTGCTGGAGAATATTGAACCTACAACAAGTCTGAGGTAAATAAAAATTCCACAGGAATATAATCAAACAGGGACCTACAACCCTTCCGAGCCAGATAGGAGTCGAACCTACAATCTTCTGATCCGTAGTCAGACGCGTTATCCATTGCGCCACTGGCCCTATGTAGACTTACGCATCCTTTTGTCCTTAAGTGGGCTAGAAAGTGTGTGTATGTGTGTGTGAAGGCACAAGGAAACCCATCTGACCTCCTGGAAGTCTGTTCTGTGAGGTTTTCCCAAGTTTTACAAAGGACTTTAGGAGAAGGAAGCACCTAAAAGCTAGGCGAAATGGTCCTAGATCCAAGGAAATCTTTTAGATCAGGCTCAGTTTCTTAAATAGTTTGCATTAACATAATCAGTTCCAGGTCTGTGTGGGGCTGAGCTTGAGAACTCCTTAGTAAGTAGGCGTTTACAACAATAAGGGGTTTAATATTACAACACAGGTGAACATTCAGACACATTATCATAAGCTCACCTTGTCCAGGGACCCAAGCATGCTGCCTTTCCACTCTCAGAGCCCTTCACCTAACCTACTGTGCAGCTGTTTCACCTTTAATATCACTGTTCCACAGGCAACGTGACGTCACAATGCTCCTTGTCTGTAGCCCGACCCAGGAGCCTTTGCAAACCTGGTATAATCTACATACTTACGGTGTGTTTAGTCTTGGACCACAAATGCAGTGAAGAATAATGGATTGCTACTCTTCATACATTTTTGACCATTGGCTCAGATTTGAATGCGTACTGGGCATCTGAGCATCTCTGCCAGGCCACCCTATGTCTAGAGACTGTAGATTTAGAGAGTTTATAAACATTGTCAGTTCATTAATAAAGTGTGCTCGCTTCGGCAGCACATATACTAAAATTGGAACGATACAGAGAAGATTAGCATGGCCCCTGCGCAAGGATGACACGCAAATTCGTGAAGCGTTCCATATTTTTAACAGCTTTCAGGAGAGAAATCTTTTTTGTTTTCAAGACTAATTGAAAAAATAAAGCAGGTCCCAGTGCTGTCCCCGTAATATGTATTTTTCAATTAGTCTCTCCTCAACATTTTTAATGTATTTGCTTTGCAGTAAAGAAGGTGCGCTCTATGTTCAGCTGCATTTAGCAAGGAAGCCTGCAGGACTTCTGGGACTTTTCTTTCTCTTTTTTAGCCTCACTGTCATTATTCTTCACCACCCCCAAATCTATACTGCTGCAGTGTTGTGTTGCTTTGTGGGAAGCAGGACAAAGAGAAGGGCAGGGCCTATGCAAATGAAGGCCTCAGGGATGTCTGGGAGTGCCTTTTTAGCAGTATTGTTAAAGTCCACCTTGCAACCGGATTGGTCGGGTAAGCTGAAAAACACCATGCCAGATTGGGCACCAGGTGTCTAGGCGCTTGGAGGACATATTGGGTCTACATCCCTCAGTTTCTGAGGTCCAAGAAATGTTCACCCTCTACCCTAATAGAGAGGTCTTGGCTGATCGTGGCTGAGATGGGAAGAAGGTAGCAGTGCAAGATGCTTATGGTTTTTCTCTAATAATGGACCAACTTTCTCTCTCTCCTTACCTGTGGTTCTGCCTGGCTACTGGGGCTACCAGTTGTAAGCCTGCAGCCCACAGGGAGTTGGTTTGTTCCTCTCACACATGTAAATGGGTAAGCATTCAAGTGCACACACCTGCCTACGTCCACAGACCCTCGCGCACACACACTTTTGTCAACAAGCTTTTTCGCAATTAAGAGTATCAGGGACCCATGTTGAAATACAAAAGCAGCACACCACGTGACGGCCATCACATAGAGTCCAGCAGCAAATGGGAAACGTTTAACTAGCTGTGGTCCTATTACTTGCGCTCTACCGTGGAACAACTGCTGGATGAGTCCTGCTGGAGAATATTGAACCTACAACAAGTCTGAGGTAAATAAAAATTCCACAGGAATATAATTAAACAGGGACCTACAACCCTTCCGAGCCAGATAGGAGTCGAACCTACAATCTTCTGATCCGTAGTCAGACGCGTTATCCATTGCGCCACTGGCCCTATGTAGACTTACGCATCCTTTTGTCCTTAAGTGGGCTAGAAAGTGTGTGTATGTGTGTGTGAAGGCACAAGGAAACCCATCTGACCTCCTGGAAGTCTGTTCTGTGAGGTTTTCCCAAGTTTTACAAAGGATTTTAGGAGAAGGAAGCACCTAAAAGCTAGGCGAAATGGTCCTAGATCCAAGGAAATCTTTTAGATCAGGCTCAGTTTCTTAAATAGTTTGCATTAACATAATCAGTTCCAGGTCTGTGTGGGGCTGAGCTTGAGAACTCCTTAGTAAGTAGGCGTTTACAACAATAAGGGGTTTAATATTACAACACAGGTGAACATTCAGACACATTATCATAAGCTCACCTTGTCCAGGGACCCAAGCATGCTGCCTTTCCACTCTCAGAGCCCTTCACCTAACCTACTGTGCAGCTGTTTCACCTTTAATATCACTGTTCCACAGGCAACGTGACGTCACAATGCTCCTTGTCTGTAGCCCGACCCAGGAGCCTTTGCAAACCTGGTATAATCTACATACTTACGGTGTGTTTAGTCTTGGACCACAAATGCAGTGAAGAATAATGGATTGCTACTCTTCATACATTTTTGACCATTGGCTCAGATTTGAATGCGTACTGGCCATCTGAGCATCTCTGCCAGGCCACCCTATGTCTAGAGACTGTAGATTTAGAGAGTTTATAAACATTGTCAGTTCATCAATAAAGTGTGCTCGCTTCGGCAGCACATATACTAAAATTGGAACGATACAGAGAAGATTAGCATGGCCCCTGCGCAAAGATGACACGCAAATTCGTGAAGCGTTCCATATTTTTAACAGCTTTCAGGAGAGAAATCTTTTTTGTTTTCAAGACTAATTGAAAAAATAAAGCAGGTCCCAGTGCTGTCCCCGTAATATGTATTTTTCAATTAGTCTCTCCTCAACATTTTTAATGTATTTGCTTTGCAGTAAAGAAGGTGCGCTCTATGTTCAGCTGCATTTAGCAAGGAAGCCTGCAGGACTTCTGGGACTTTTCTTTCTCTTTTTTAGCCTCACTGTCATTATTCTTCACCACCCCCAAATCTATACTGCTGCAGTGTTGTGTTGCTTTGTGGGAAGCAGGACAAAGAGAAGGGCAGGGCCTATGCAAATGAAGGCCTCAGGGATGTCTGGGAGTGCCTTTTTAGCAGTATTGTTAAAGTCCACCTTGCAACCGGATTGGTCGGGTAAGCTGAAAAACACCATGCCAGATTGGGCACCAGGTGTCTAGGCGCTTGGAGGACATATTGGGTCTACATCCCTCAGTTTCTGAGGTCCAAGAAATGTTCACCCTCTACCCTAATAGAGAGGTCTTGGCCGATCGTGGCTGATCGTGGCTGAGAGGGGAAGAAGGTAGCAGTGCAAGATGCTTATGGTCCATCTCTAATAATGGACCAACTTTCTCTCTCTCCTTACCTGTGGTTCTGCCTGGCTACTGGGACTACCAGTTGTAAGCCTGCAGCCCACAGGGAGTTGGTTTGTTCCTCTCACACATGTAAATGGGTAAGCATTCAAGTGCACACACCTGCCTACGTCCACAGACCCTCGCGCACACACACTTTTGTCAACAAGCTTTTTCGCAATTAAGAGTATCAGGGACCCATGTTGAAATACAAAAGCAGCACACCACGTGACGGCCATCACATAGAGTCCAGCAGCAAATGGGAAACGTTTAACTAGCTGTGGTCCTATTACTTGCGCTCTACCGTGGAACAACTGCTGGATGAGTCCTGCTGGAGAATATTGAACCTACAACAAGTCTGAGGTAAATAAAAATTCCACAGGAATATAATCAAACAGGGACCTACAACCCTTCCGAGCCAGATAGGAGTCGAACCTACAATCTTCTGATCCGTAGTCAGACGCGTTATCCATTGCGCCACTGGCCCTATGTAGACTTACGCATCCTTTTGTCCTTAAGTGGGCTAGAAAGTGTGTGTATGTGTGTGTGAAGGCACAAGGAAACCCATCTGACCTCCTGGAAGTCTGTTCTGTGAGGTTTTCCCAAGTTTTACAAAGGACTTTAGGAGAAGGAAGCACCTAAAAGCTAGGCGAAATGGTCCTAGATCCAAGGAAATCTTTTAGATCAGGCTCAGTTTCTTAAATAGTTTGCATTAACATAATCAGTTCCAGGTCTGTGTGGGGCTGAGCTTGAGAACTCCTTAGTAAGTAGGCGTTTACAACAATAAGGGGTTTAATATTACAACACAGGTGAACATTCAGACACATTATCATAAGCTCACCTTGTCCAGGGACCCAAGCATGCTGCCTTTCCACTCTCAGAGCCCTTCACCTAACCTACTGTGCAGCTGTTTCACCTTTAATATCACTGTTCCACAGGCAACGTGACGTCACAATGCTCCTTGTCTGTATCCCGACCCAGGAGCCTTTGCAAACCTGGTATAATCTACATACTTACGGTGTGTTTAGTCTTGGACCACAAATGCAGTGAAGAATAATGGATTGCTACTCTTCATACATTTTTGACCATTGGCTCAGATTTGAATGCGTACTGGCCATCTGAGCATCTCTGCCAGGCCACCCTATGTCTAGAGACTGTAGATTTAGAGAGTTTATAAACATTGTCAGTTCATTAATAAAGTGTGCTTGCTTCGGCAGCACATATACTAAAATTGGAACGATACAGAGAAGATTAGCATGGCCCCTGCGCAAGGATGACACGCAAATTCGTGAAGCGTTCCATATTTTTAACAGCTTTCAGGAGAGAAATCTTTTTTGTTTTCAAGACTAATTGAAAAAATAAAGCAGGTCCCAGTGCTGTCCCCGTAATATGTATTTTTCAATTAGTCTCTCCTCAACATTTTTAATGTATTTGCTTTGCAGTAAAGAAGGTGCGCTCTATGTTCAGCTGCATTTAGCAAGGAAGCCTGCAGGACTTCTGGGACTTTTCTTTCTCTTTTTTAGCCTCACTGTCATTATTCTTCACCACCCCCAAATCTATACTGCTGCAGTGTTGTGTTGCTTTGTGGGAAGCAGGACAAAGAGAAGGGCAGGGCCTATGCAAATGAAGGCCTCAGGGATGTCTGGGAGTGCCTTTTTAGCAGTATTGTTAAAGTCCACCTTGCAACCGGATTGGTCGGGTAAGCTGAAAAACACCATGCCAGATTGGGCACCAGGTGTCTAGGCGCTTGGAGGACATATTGGGTCTACATCCCTCAGTTTCTGAGGTCCAAGAAATGTTCACCCTCTACCCTAATAGAGAGGTCTTGGCTGATCGTGGCTGAGATGGGAAGAAGGTAGCAGTGCAAGATGCTTATGGTTTTTCTCTAATAATGGACCAACTTTCTCTCTCTCCTTACCTGTGGTTCTGCCTGGCTACTGGGGCTACCAGTTGTAAGCCTGCAGCCCACAGGGAGTTGGTTTGTTCCTCTCACACATGTAAATGGGTAAGCATTCAAGTGCACACACCTGCCTACGTCCACAGACCCTCGCGCACACACACTTTTGTCAACAAGCTTTTTCGCAATTAAGAGTATCAGGGACCCATGTTGAAATACAAAAGCAGCACACCACGTGACGGCCATCACATAGAGTCCAGCAGCAAATGGGAAACGTTTAACTAGCTGTGGTCCTATTACTTGCGCTCTACCGTGGAACAACTGCTGGATGAGTCCTGCTGGAGAATATTGAACCTACAACAAGTCTGAGGTAAATAAAAATTCCACAGGAATATAATCAAACAGGGACCTACAACCCTTCCGAGCCAGATAGGAGTCGAACCTACAATCTTCTGATCCGTAGTCAGACGCGTTATCCATTGCGCCACTGGCCCTATGTAGACTTACGCATCCTTTTGTCCTTAAGTGGGCTAGAAAGTGTGTGTATGTGTGTGTGAAGGCACAAGGAAACCCATCTGACCTCCTGGAAGTCTGTTCTGTGAGGTTTTCCCAAGTTTTACAAAGGACTTTAGGAGAAGGAAGCACCTAAAAGCTAGGCGAAATGGTCCTAGATCCAAGGAAATCTTTTAGATCAGGCTCAGTTTCTTAAATAGTTTGCATTAACATAATCAGTTCCAGGTCTGTGTGGGGCTGAGCTTGGGAACTCCTTAGTAAGTAGGCGTTTACAACAATAAGGGGTTTAATATTACAACACAGGTGAACATTCAGACACATTATCATAAGCTCACCTTGTCCAGGGACCCAAGCATGCTGCCTTTCCACTCTCAGAGCCCTTCACCTAACCTACTGTGCAGCTGTTTCACCTTTAATATCACTGTTCCACAGGCAGCGTGACGTCACAATGCTCCTTGTCTGTAGCCCGAACCAGGAGCCTTTGCAAACCTGGTATAATCTACATACTTACGGTGTGTTTAGTCTTGGACCACAAATGCAGTGAAGAATAATGGATTGCTACTCTTCATACATTTTTGACCATTGGCTCAGATTTGAATGCGTACTGGCCATCTGAGCATCTCTGCCAGGCCACCCTATGTCTAGAGACTGTAGATTTAGAGAGTTTATAAACATTGTCAGTTCATCAATAAAGTGTGCTCGCTTCGGCAGCACATATACTAAAATTGGAACGATACAGAGAAGATTAGCATGGCCCCTGCGCAAGGATGACACGCAAATTCGTGAAGCGTTCCATATTTTTAACAGCTTTCAGGAGAGAAATCTTTTTTGTTTTCAAGACTAATTGAAAAAATAAAGCAGGTCCCAGTGCTGTCCCCGTAATATGTATTTTTCAATTAGTCTCTCCTCAACATTTTTAATGTATTTGCTTTGCAGTAAAGAAGGTGCGCTCTATGTTCAGCTGCATTTAGCAAGGAAGCCTGCAGGACTTCTGGGACTTTTCTTTCTCTTTTTTAGCCTCACTGTCATTATTCTTCACCACCCCCAAATCTATACTGCTGCAGTGTTGTGTTGCTTTGTGGGAAGCAGGACAAAGAGAAGGGCAGGGCCTATGCAAATGAAGGCCTCAGGGATGTCTGGGAGTGCCTTTTTAGCAGTATTGTTAAAGTCCACCTTGCAACCGGATTGGTCGGGTAAGCTGAAAAACACCATGCCAGATTGGGCACCAGGTGTCTAGGCGCTTGGAGGACATATTGGGTCTACATCCCTCAGTTTCTGAGGTCCAAGAAATGTTCACCCTCTACCCTAATAGAGAGGTCTTGGCCGATCGTGGCTGATCGTGGCTGAGAGGGGAAGAAGGTAGCAGTGCAAGATGCTTATGGTCCTTCTCTAATAATGGACCAACTTTCTCTCTCTCCTTACCTGTGGTTCTGCCTGGCTACTGGGGCTACCAGTTGTAAGCCTGCAGCCCACAGGGAGTTGGTTTGTTCCTCTCACACATGTAAATGGGTAAGCATTCAAGTGCACACACCTGCCTACGTCCACAGACCCTCGCGCACACACACTTTTGTCAACAAGCTTTTTCGCAATTAAGAGTATCAGGGACCCATGTTGAAATACAAAAGCAGCACACCACGTGACGGCCATCACATAGAGTCCAGCAGCAAATGGGAAACGTTTAACTAGCTGTGGTCCTATTACTTGCGCTCTACCGTGGAACAACTGCTGGATGAGTCCTGCTGGAGAATATTGAACCTACAACAAGTCTGAGGTAAATAAAAATTCCACAGGAATATAATCAAACAGGGACCTACAACCCTTCCGAGCCAGATAGGAGTCGAACCTACAATCTTCTGATCCGTAGTCAGACGCGTTATCCATTGCGCCACTGGCCCTATGTAGACTTACGCATCCTTTTGTCCTTAAGTGGGCTAGAAAGTGTGTGTATGTGTGTGTGAAGGCACAAGGAAACCCATCTGACCTCCTGGAAGTCTGTTCTGTGAGGTTTTCCCAAGTTTTACAAAGGACTTTAGGAGAAGGAAGCACCTAAAAGCTAGGCGAAATGGTCCTAGATCCAAGGAAATCTTTTAGATCAGGCTCAGTTTCTTAAATAGTTTGCATTAACATAATCAGTTCCAGGTCTGTGTGGGGCTGAGCTTGAGAACTCCTTAGTAAGTAGGCGTTTACAACAATAAGGGGTTTAATATTACAACACAGGTGAACATTCAGACACATTATCATAAGCTCACCTTGTCCAGGGACCCAAGCATGCTGCCTTTCCACTCTCAGAGCCCTTCACCTAACCTACTGTGCAGCTTTTTCACTTTTAATATCACTGTTCCACAGGCAACGTGACGTCACAATGCTCCTTGTCTGTAGCCCGACCCAGGAGCCTTTGCAAACCTGGTATCATCTACATACTTACGGTGTGTTTAGTCTTGGACCACAAATGCAGTGAAGAATAATGGATTGCTACTCTTCATACATTTTTGACCATTGGCTCAGATTTGAATGCGTACTGGCCATCTGAGCATCTCTGCCAGGCCACCCTATGTCTAGAGACTGTAGATTTAGAGAGTTTATAAACATTGTCAGTTCATCAATAAAGTGTGCTCGCTTCGGCAGCACATATACTAAAATTGGAACGATACAGAGAAGATTAGCATGGCCCCTGCGCAAGGATGACACGCAAATTCGTGAAGCGTTCCATATTTTTAACAGCTTTCAGGAGAGAAATCTTTTTTGTTTTCAAGACTAATTGAAAAAATAAAGCAGGTCCCAGTGCTGTCCCCGTAATATGTATTTTTCAATTAGTCTCTCCTCAACATTTTTAATGTATTTGCTTTGCAGTAAAGAAGGTGCGCTCTATGTTCAGCTGCATTTAGCAAGGAAGCCTGCAGGACTTCTGGGACTTTTCTTTCTCTTTTTTAGCCTCACTGTCATTATTCTTCACCACCCCCAAATCTATACTGCTGCAGTGTTGTGTTGCTTTGTGGGAAGCAGGATAAAGAGAAGGGCAGGGCCTATGCAAATGAAGGCCTCAGGGATGTCTGGGAGTGCCTTTTTAGCAGTATTGTTAAAGTCCACCTTGCAACCGGATTGGTCGGGTAAGCTGAAAAACACCATGCCAGATTGGGCACCAGGTGTCTAGGCGCTTGGAGGACATATTGGGTCTACATCCCTCAGTTTCCGAGGTCCAAGAAATGTTCACCCTCTACCCTAATAGAGAGGTCTTGGCAGATCGTGGCTGAGAGGGGAAGAAGGTAGCAGTGCAAGATGCTTATGGTCCTTCTCTAATAATGGACCAACTTTCTCTCTCTCCTTACCTGTGGTTCAGCCTGGCTACTGGGGCTACCAGTTGTAAGCCTGCAGCCCACAGGGAGTTGGTTTGTTCCTCTCACACATGTAAATGGGTAAGCATTCAAGTGCACACACCTGCCTACGTCCACAGACCCTCGCGCACACACACTTTTGTCAACAAGCTTTTTCGCAATTAAGAGTATCAGGGACCCATGTTGAAATACAAAAGCAGCACACCACGTGACGGCCATCACATAGAGTCCAGCAGCAAATGGGAAACGTTTAACTAGCTGTGGTCCTATTACTTGCGCTCTACCGTGGAACAACTGCTGGATGAGTCCTGCTGGAGAATATTGAACCTACAACAAGTCTGAGGTAAATAAAAATTCCACAGGAATATAATCAAACAGGGACCTACAACCCTTCCGAGCCAGATAGGAGTCGAACCTACAATCTTCTGATCCGTAGTCAGACACGTTATCCATTGCGCCACTGGCCCTATGTAGACTTACGCATCCTTTTGTCCTTAAGTGGGCTAGAAAGTGTGTGTATGTGTGTGTGAAGGCACAAGGAAACCCATCTGACCTCCTGGAAGTCTGTTCTGTGAGGTTTTCCCAAGTTTTACAAAGGACTTTAGGAGAAGGAAGCACCTAAAAGCTAGGCGAAATGGTCCTAGATCCAAGGAAATCTTTTAGATCAGGCTCAGTTTCTTAAATAGTTTGCATTAACATAATCAGTTCCAGGTCTGTGTGGGGCTGAGCTTGGGAACTCCTTAGTAAGTAGGCGTTTACAACAATAAGGGGTTTAATATTACAACACAGGTGAACATTCAGACACATTATCATAAGCTCACCTTGTCCAGGGACCCAAGCATGCTGCCTTTCCACTCTCAGAGCCCTTCACCTAACCTACTGTGCAGCTGTTTCACCTTTAATATCACTGTTCCACAGGCAGCGTGACGTCACAATGCTCCTTGTCTGTAGCCCGAACCAGGAGCCTTTGCAAACCTGGTATAATCTACATACTTACGGTGTGTTTAGTCTTGGACCACAAATGCAGTGAAGAATAATGGATTGCTACTCTTCATACATTTTTGACCATTGGCTCAGATTTGAATGCGTACTGGCCATCTGAGCATCTCTGCCAGGCCACCCTATGTCTAGAGACTGTAGATTTAGAGAGTTTATAAACATTGTCAGTTCATCAATAAAGTGTGCTTGCTTCGGCAGCACATATACTAAAATTGGAACGATACAGAGAAGATTAGCATGGCCCCTGCGCAAAGATGACACGCAAATTCGTGAAGCGTTCCATATTTTTAACAGCTTTCAGGAGAGAAATCTTTTTTGTTTTCAAGACTAATTGAAAAAATAAAGCAGGTGTCAGTGCTGTCCCCGTAATATGTATTTTTCAATTAGTCTCTCCTCAACATTTTTAATGTATTTGCTTTGCAGTAAAGAAGGTGCGCTCTATGTTCAGCTGCATTTAGCAAGGAAGCCTGCAGGACTTCTGGGACTTTTCTTTCTCTTTTTTAGCCTCACTGTCATTATTCTTCACCACCCCCAAATCTATACTGCTGCAGTGTTGTGTTGCTTTGTGGGAAGCAGGACAAAGAGAAGGGCAGGGCCTATGCAAATGAAGGCCTCAGGGATGTCTGGGAGTGCCTTTTTAGCAGTATTGTTAAAGTCCACCTTGCAACCGGATTGGTCGGGTAAGCTGAAAAACACCATGCCAGATTGGGCACCAGGTGTCTAGGCGCTTGGAGGACATATTGGGTCTACATCCCTCAGTTTCTGAGGTCCAAGAAATGTTCACCCTCTACCCTAATAGAGAGGTCTTGGCCGATCGTGGCTGATCGTGGCTGAGAGGGGAAGAAGGTAGCAGTGCAAGATGCTTATGGTCCTTCTCTAATAATGGACCAACTTTCTCTCTCTCCTTACCTGTGGTTCTGCCTGGCTACTGGGGCTACCAGTTGTAAGCCTGCAGCCCACAGGGAGTTGGTTTGTTCCTCTCACACATGTAAATGGGTAAGCATTCAAGTGCACACACCTGCCTACTTCCACAGACCCTCGCGCACACACACTTTTGTCAACAAGCTTTTTCGCAATTAAGAGTATCAGGGACCCATGTTGAAATACAAAAGCAGCACACCACGTGACGGCCATCACATAGAGTCCAGCAGCAAATGGGAAACGTTTAACTAGCTGTGGTCCTATTACTTGCGCTCTACCGTGGAACAACTGCTGGATGAGTCCTGCTGGAGAATATTGAACCTACAACAAGTCTGAGGTAAATAAAAATTCCACAGGAATATAATCAAACAGGGACCTACAACCCTTCCGAGCCAGATAGGAGTCGAACCTACAATCTTCTGATCCGTAGTCAGACGCGTTATCCATTGCGCCACTGGCCCTATGTAGACTTATGCATCCTTTTGTCCTTAAGTGGGCTAGAAAGTGTGTGTATGTGTGTGTGAAGGCACAAGGAAACCCATCTGACCTCCTGGAAGTCTGTTCTGTGAGGTTTTCCCAAGTTTTACAAAGGACTTTAGGAGAAGGAAGCACCTAAAAGCTAGGCGAAATGGTCCTAGATCCAAGGAAATCTTTTAGATCAGGCTCAGTTTCTTAAATAGTTTGCATTAACATAATCAGTTCCAGGTCTGTGTGGGGCTGAGCTTGAGAACTCCTTAGTAAGTAGGTGTTTACAACAATAAGGGGTTTAATATTACAACACAGGTGAACATTCAGACACATTATCATAAGCTCACCTTGTCCAGGGACCCAAGCATGCTGCCTTTCCACTCTCAGAGCCCTTCACCTAACCTACTGTGCAGCTGTTTCACCTTTAATATCACTGTTCCACAGGCAACGTGACGTCACAATGCTCCTTGTCTGTAGCCCGACCCAGGAGCCTTTGCAAACCTGGTATAATCTACATACTTACGGTGTGTTTAGTCTTGGACCACAAATGCAGTGAAGAATAATGGATTGCTACTCTTCATACATTTTTGACCATTGGCTCAGATTTGAATGCGTACTGGCCATCTGAGCATCTCTGCCAGGCCACCCTATGTCTAGAGACTGTAGATTTAGAGAGTTTATAAACATTGTCAGTTCATTAATAAAGTGTGCTCGCTTCGGCAGCACATATACTAAAATTGGAACGATACAGAGAAGATTAGCATGGCCCCTGCGCAAGGATGACATGCAAATTCGTGAAGCGTTCCATATTTTTAACAGCTTTCAGGAGAGAAATCTTTTTTGTTTTCAAGACTAATTGAAAAAATAAAGCAGGTCCCAGTGCTGTCCCCGTAATATGTATTTTTCAATTAGTCTCTCCTCAACATTTTTAATGTATTTGCTTTGCAGTAAAGAAGGTGCGCTCTATGTTCAGCTGCATTTAGCAAGGAAGCCTGCAGGACTTCTGGGACTTTTCTTTCTCTTTTTTAGCCTCACTGTCATTATTCTTCACCACCCCCAAATCTATACTGCTGCAGTGTTGTGTTGCTTTGTGGGAAGCAGGACAAAGAGAAGGGCAGGGCCTATGCAAATGAAGGCCTCAGGGATGTCTGGGAGTGCCTTTTTAGCAGTATTGTTAAAGTCCACCTTGCAACCGGATTGGTCGGGTAAGCTGAAAAACACCATGCCAGATTGGGCACCAGGTGTCTAGGCGCTTGGAGGACATATTGGGTCTACATCCCTCAGTTTCTGAGGTCCAAGAAATGTTCACCCTCTACCCTAATAGAGAGGTCTTGGCTGATCGTGGCTGAGATGGGAAGAATGTAGCAGTGCAAGATGCTTATGGTTTTTCTCTAATAATGGACCAACTTTCTCTCTCTCCTTACCTGTGGTTCTGCCTGGCTACTGGGGCTACCAGTTGTAAGCCTGCAGCCCACAGGGAGTTGGTTTGTTCCTCTCACACATGTAAATGGGTAAGCATTCAAGTGCACACACCTGCCTACGTCCACAGACCCTCGCGCACACACACTTTTGTCAACAAGCTTTTTCGCAATTAAGAGTATCAGGGACCCATGTTGAAATACAAAAGCAGCACACCACGTGACGGCCATCACATAGAGTCCAGCAGCAAATGGGAAACGTTTAACTAGCTGTGGTCCTATTACTTGCGCTCTACCGTGGAACAACTGCTGGATGAGTCCTGCTGGAGAATATTGAACCTACAACAAGTCTGAGGTAAATAAAAATTCCACAGGAATATAATCAAACAGGGACCTACAACCCTTCCGAGCCAGATAGGAGTCGAACCTACAATCTTCCGATCCGTAGTCAGACGCGTTATCCATTGCGCCACTGGCCCTATGTAGACTTACGCATCCTTTTGTCCTTAAGTGGGCTAGAAAGTGTGTGTATGTGTGTGTGAAGGCACAAGGAAACCCATCTGACCTCCTGGAAGTCTGTTCTGTGAGGTTTTCCCAAGTTTTACAAAGGACTTTAGGAGAAGGAAGCACCTAAAAGCTAGGCGAAATGGTCCTAGATCCAAGGAAATCTTTTAGATCAGGCTCAGTTTCTTAAATAGTTTGCATTAACATAATCAGTTCCAGGTCTGTGTGGGGATGAGCTTGGGAACTCCTTAGTAAGTAGGCGTTTACAACAATAAGGGGTTTAATATTACAACACAGGTGAACATTCAGACACATTATCATAAGCTCACCTTGTCCAGGGACCCAAGCATGCTGCCTTTCCACTCTCAGAGCCCTTCACCTAACCTACTGTGCAGCTGTTTCACCTTTAATATCACTGTTCCACAGGCAGCGTGACGTCACAATGCTCCTTGTCTGTAGCCCGAACCAGGAGCCTTTGCAAACCTGGTATAATCTACATACTTACGGTGTGTTTAGTCTTGGACCACAAATGCAGTGAAGAATAATGGATTGCTACTCTTCATACATTTTTGACCATTGGCTCAGATTTGAATGCGTACTGGCCATCTGAGCATCTCTGCCAGGCCACCCTATGTCTAGAGACTGTAGATTTAGAGAGTTTATAAACATTGTCAGTTCATCAATAAAGTGTGCTCGCTTCGGCAGCACATATACTAAAATTGGAACGATACAGAGAAGATTAGCATGGCCCCTGCGCAAGGATGACACGCAAATTCGTGAAGCGTTCCATATTTTTAACAGCTTTCAGGAGAGAAATCTTTTTTGTTTTCAAGACTAATTGAAAAAATAAAGCAGGTCCCAGTGCTGTCCCCGTAATATGTATTTTTCAATTAGTCTCTCCTCAACATTTTTAATGTATTTGCTTTGCAGTAAAGAAGGTGCGCTCTATGTTCAGCTGCATTTAGCAAGGAAGCCTGCAGGACTTCTGGGACTTTTCTTTCTCTTTTTTAGCCTCACTGTCATTATTCTTCACCACCCCCAAATCTATACTGCTGCAGTGTTGTGTTGCTTTGTGGGAAGCAGGACAAAGAGAAGGGCAGGGCCTATGCAAATGAAGGCCTCAGGGATGTCTGGGAGTGCCTTTTTAGCAGTATTGTTAAAGTCCACCTTGCAACCGGATTGGTCGGGTAAGCTGAAAAACACCATGCCAGATTGGGCACCAGGTGTCTAGGCGCTTGGAGGACATATTGGGTCTACATCCCTCAGTTTCTGAGGTCCAAGAAATGTTCACCCTCTACCCTAATAGAGAGGTCTTGGCTGATCGTGGCTGAGATGGGAAGAAGGTAGCAGTGCAAGATGCTTATGGTTTTTCTCTAATAATGGACCAACTTTCTCTCTCTCCTTACCTGTGGTTCTGCCTGGCTACTGGGGCTACCAGTTGTAAGCCTGCAGCCCACAGGGAGTTGGTTTGTTCCTCTCACACATGTAAATGGGTAAGCATTCAAGTGCACACACCTGCCTACGTCCACAGACCCTCGCGCACACACACTTTTGTCAACAAGCTTTTTCGCAATTAAGAGTATCAGGGACCCATGTTGAAATACAAAAGCAGCACACCACGTGACGGCCATCACATAGAGTCCAGCAGCAAATGGGAAACGTTTAACTAGCTGTGGTCCTATTACTTGCGCTCTACCGTGGAACGACTGCTGGATGAGTCCTGCTGGAGAATATTGAACCTACAACAAGTCTGAGGTAAATAAAAATTCCACAGGAATATAATTAAACAGGGACCTACAACCCTTCCGAGCCAGATAGGAGTCGAACCTACAATCTTCTGATCCGTAGTCAGACGCGTTATCCATTGCGCCACTGGCCCTATGTAGACTTACGCATCCTTTTGTCCTTAAGTGGGCTAGAAAGTGTGTGTATGTGTGTGTGAAGGCACAAGGAAACCCATCTGACCTCCTGGAAGTCTGTTCTGTGAGGTTTTCCCAAGTTTTACAAAGGATTTTAGGAGAAGGAAGCACCTAAAAGCTAGGCGAAATGGTCCTAGATCCAAGGAAATCTTTTAGATCAGGCTCAGTTTCTTAAATAGTTTGCATTAACATAATCAGTTCCAGGTCTGTGTGGGGCTGAGCTTGAGAACTCCTTAGTAAGTAGGCGTTTACAACAATAAGGGGTTTAATATTACAACACAGGTGAACATTCAGACACATTATCATAAGCTCACCTTGTCCAGGGACCCA
This sequence comes from Lissotriton vulgaris, assembly GCF_964263255.1. NCBI lineage: Eukaryota > Metazoa > Chordata > Amphibia > Caudata > Salamandridae > Lissotriton > Lissotriton vulgaris. Next base: position 54,590 of record NW_028244743.1, on the reverse strand, counting down.
AGCATGCTGCCTTTCCACTCTCAGAGCCCTTCACCTAACCTACTGTGCAGCTGTTTCACCTTTAATATCACTGTTCCACAGGCAACGTGACGTCACAATGCTCCTTGTCTGTAGCCCGACCCAGGAGCCTTTGCAAACCTGGTATAATCTACATACTTACGGTGTGTTTAGTCTTGGACCACAAATGCAGTGAAGAATAATGGATTGCTACTCTTCATACATTTTTGACCATTGGCTCAGATTTGAATGCGTACTGGCCATCTGAGCATCTCTGCCAGGCCACCCTATGTCTAGAGACTGTAGATTTAGAGAGTTTATAAACATTGTCAGTTCATCAATAAAGTGTGCTCGCTTCGGCAGCACATATACTAAAATTGGAACGATACAGAGAAGATTAGCATGGCCCCTGCGCAAAGATGACACGCAAATTCGTGAAGCGTTCCATATTTTTAACAGCTTTCAGGAGAGAAATCTTTTTTGTTTTCAAGACTAATTGAAAAAATAAAGCAGGTCCCAGTGCTGTCCCCGTAATATGTATTTTTCAATTAGTCTCTCCTCAACATTTTTAATGTATTTGCTTTGCAGTAAAGAAGGTGCGCTCTATGTTCAGCTGCATTTAGCAAGGAAGCCTGCAGGACTTCTGGGACTTTTCTTTCTCTTTTTTAGCCTCACTGTCATTATTCTTCACCACCCCCAAATCTATACTGCTGCAGTGTTGTGTTGCTTTGTGGGAAGCAGGACAAAGAGAAGGGCAGGGCCTATGCAAATGAAGGCCTCAGGGATGTCTGGGAGTGCCTTTTTAGCAGTATTGTTAAAGTCCACCTTGCAACCGGATTGGTCGGGTAAGCTGAAAAACACCATGCCAGATTGGGCACCAGGTGTCTAGGCGCTTGGAGGACATATTGGGTCTACATCCCTCAGTTTCTGAGGTCCAAGAAATGTTCACCCTCTACCCTAATAGAGAGGTCTTGGCCGATCGTGGCTGATCGTGGCTGAGAGGGGAAGAAGGTAGCAGTGCAAGATGCTTATGGTCCATCTCTAATAATGGACCAACTTTCTCTCTCTCCTTACCTGTGGTTCTGCCTGGCTACTGGGACTACCAGTTGTAAGCCTGCAGCCCACAGGGAGTTGGTTTGTTCCTCTCACACATGTAAATGGGTAAGCATTCAAGTGCACACACCTGCCTACGTCCACAGACCCTCGCGCACACACACTTTTGTCAACAAGCTTTTTCGCAATTAAGAGTATCAGGGACCCATGTTGAAATACAAAAGCAGCACACCACGTGACGGCCATCACATAGAGTCCAGCAGCAAATGGGAAACGTTTAACTAGCTGTGGTCCTATTACTTGCGCTCTACCGTGGAACAACTGCTGGATGAGTCCTGCTGGAGAATATTGAACCTACAACAAGTCTGAGGTAAATAAAAATTCCACAGGAATATAATCAAACAGGGACCTACAACCCTTCCGAGCCAGATAGGAGTCGAACCTACAATCTTCTGATCCGTAGTCAGACGCGTTATCCATTGCGCCACTGGCCCTATGTAGACTTACGCATCCTTTTGTCCTTAAGTGGGCTAGAAAGTGTGTGTATGTGTGTGTGAAGGCACAAGGAAACCCATCTGACCTCCTGGAAGTCTGTTCTGTGAGGTTTTCCCAAGTTTTACAAAGGACTTTAGGAGAAGGAAGCACCTAAAAGCTAGGCGAAATGGTCCTAGATCCAAGGAAATCTTTTAGATCAGGCTCAGTTTCTTAAATAGTTTGCATTAACATAATCAGTTCCAGGTCTGTGTGGGGCTGAGCTTGAGAACTCCTTAGTAAGTAGGCGTTTACAACAATAAGGGGTTTAATATTACAACACAGGTGAACATTCAGACACATTATCATAAGCTCACCTTGTCCAGGGACCCAAGCATGCTGCCTTTCCACTCTCAGAGCCCTTCACCTAACCTACTGTGCAGCTGTTTCACCTTTAATATCACTGTTCCACAGGCAACGTGACGTCACAATGCTCCTTGTCTGTAGCCCGACCCAGGAGCCTTTGCAAACCTGGTATAATCTACATACTTACGGTGTGTTTAGTCTTGGACCACAAATGCAGTGAAGAATAATGGATTGCTACTCTTCATACATTTTTGACCATTGGCTCAGATTTGAATGCGTACTGGGCATCTGAGCATCTCTGCCAGGCCACCCTATGTCTAGAGACTGTAGATTTAGAGAGTTTATAAACATTGTCAGTTCATTAATAAAGTGTGCTCGCTTCGGCAGCACATATACTAAAATTGGAACGATACAGAGAAGATTAGCATGGCCCCTGCGCAAGGATGACACGCAAATTCGTGAAGCGTTCCATATTTTTAACAGCTTTCAGGAGAGAAATCTTTTTTGTTTTCAAAACTAATTGAAAAAATAAAGCAGGTCCCAGTGCTGTCCCCGTAATATGTATTTTTCAATTAGTCTCTCCTCAACATTTTTAATGTATTTGCTTTGCAGTAAAGAAGGTGCGCTCTATGTTCAGCTGCATTTAGCAAGGAAGCCTGCAGGACTTCTGGGACTTTTCTTTCTCTTTTTTAGCCTCACTGTCATTATTCTTCACCACCCCCAAATCTATACTGCTGCAGTGTTGTGTTGCTTTGTGGGAAGCAGGACAAAGAGAAGGGCAGGGCCTATGCAAATGAAGGCCTCAGGGATGTCTGGGAGTGCCTTTTTAGCAGTATTGTTAAAGTCCACCTTGCAACCGGATTGGTCGGGTAAGCTGAAAAACACCATGCCAGATTGGGCACCAGGTGTCTAGGCGCTTGGAGGACATATTGGGTCTACATCCCTCAGTTTCTGAGGTCCAAGAAATGTTCACCCTCTACCCTAATAGAGAGGTCTTGGCTGATCGTGGCTGAGATGGGAAGAAGGTAGCAGTGCAAGATGCTTATGGTTTTTCTCTAATAATGGACCAACTTTCTCTCTCTCCTTACCTGTGGTTCTGCCTGGCTACTGGGGCTACCAGTTGTAAGCCTGCAGCCCACAGGGAGTTGGTTTGTTCCTCTCACACATGTAAATGGGTAAGCATTCAAGTGCACACACCTGCCTACGTCCACAGACCCTCGCGCACACACACTTTTGTCAACAAGCTTTTTCGCAATTAAGAGTATCAGGGACCCATGTTGAAATACAAAAGCAGCACACCACGTGACGGCCATCACATAGAGTCCAGCAGCAAATGGGAAACGTTTAACTAGCTGTGGTCCTATTACTTGCGCTCTACCGTGGAACAACTGCTGGATGAGTCCTGCTGGAGAATATTGAACCTACAACAAGTCTGAGGTAAATAAAAATTCCACAGGAATATAATTAAACAGGGACCTACAACCCTTCCGAGCCAGATAGGAGTCGAACCTACAATCTTCTGATCCGTAGTCAGACGCGTTATCCATTGCGCCACTGGCCCTATGTAGACTTACGCATCCTTTTGTCCTTAAGTGGGCTAGAAAGTGTGTGTATGTGTGTGTGAAGGCACAAGGAAACCCATCTGACCTCCTGGAAGTCTGTTCTGTGAGGTTTTCCCAAGTTTTACAAAGGATTTTAGGAGAAGGAAGCACCTAAAAGCTAGGCGAAATGGTCCTAGATCCAAGGAAATCTTTTAGATCAGGCTCAGTTTCTTAAATAGTTTGCATTAACATAATCAGTTCCAGGTCTGTGTGGGGCTGAGCTTGAGAACTCCTTAGTAAGTAGGCGTTTACAACAATAAGGGGTTTAATATTACAACACAGGTGAACATTCAGACACATTATCATAAGCTCACCTTGTCCAGGGACCCAAGCATGCTGCCTTTCCACTCTCAGAGCCCTTCACCTAACCTACTGTGCAGCTGTTTCACCTTTAATATCACTGTTCCACAGGCAACGTGACGTCACAATGCTCCTTGTCTGTAGCCCGACCCAGGAGCCTTTGCAAACCTGGTATAATCTACATACTTACGGTGTGTTTAGTCTTGGACCACAAATGCAGTGAAGAATAATGGATTGCTACTCTTCATACATTTTTGACCATTGGCTCAGATTTGAATGCGTACTGGCCATCTGAGCATCTCTGCCAGGCCACCCTATGTCTAGAGACTGTAGATTTAGAGAGTTTATAAACATTGTCAGTTCATCAATAAAGTGTGCTCGCTTCGGCAGCACATATACTAAAATTGGAACGATACAGAGAAGATTAGCATGGCCCCTGCGCAAAGATGACACGCAAATTCGTGAAGCGTTCCATATTTTTAACAGCTTTCAGGAGAGAAATCTTTTTTGTTTTCAAGACTAATTGAAAAAATAAAGCAGGTCCCAGTGCTGTCCCCGTAATATGTATTTTTCAATTAGTCTCTCCTCAACATTTTTAATGTATTTGCTTTGCAGTAAAGAAGGTGCGCTCTATGTTCAGCTGCATTTAGCAAGGAAGCCTGCAGGACTTCTGGGACTTTTCTTTCTCTTTTTTAGCCTCACTGTCATTATTCTTCACCACCCCCAAATCTATACTGCTGCAGTGTTGTGTTGCTTTGTGGGAAGCAGGACAAAGAGAAGGGCAGGGCCTATGCAAATGAAGGCCTCAGGGATGTCTGGGAGTGCCTTTTTAGCAGTATTGTTAAAGTCCACCTTGCAACCGGATTGGTCGGGTAAGCTGAAAAACACCATGCCAGATTGGGCACCAGGTGTCTAGGCGCTTGGAGGACATATTGGGTCTACATCCCTCAGTTTCTGAGGTCCAAGAAATGTTCACCCTCTACCCTAATAGAGAGGTCTTGGCCGATCGTGGCTGATCGTGGCTGAGAGGGGAAGAAGGTAGCAGTGCAAGATGCTTATGGTCCATCTCTAATAATGGACCAACTTTCTCTCTCTCCTTACCTGTGGTTCTGCCTGGCTACTGGGACTACCAGTTGTAAGCCTGCAGCCCACAGGGAGTTGGTTTGTTCCTCTCACACATGTAAATGGGTAAGCATTCAAGTGTACACACCTGCCTACGTCCACAGACCCTCGCGCACACACACTTTTGTCAACAAGCTTTTTCGCAATTAAGAGTATCAGGGACCCATGTTGAAATACAAAAGCAGCACACCACGTGACGGCCATCACATAGAGTCCAGCAGCAAATGGGAAACGTTTAACTAGCTGTGGTCCTATTACTTGCGCTCTACCGTGGAACAACTGCTGGATGAGTCCTGCTGGAGAATATTGAACCTACAACAAGTCTGAGGTAAATAAAAATTCCACAGGAATATAATCAAACAGGGACCTACAACCCTTCCGAGCCAGATAGGAGTCGAACCTACAATCTTCTGATCCGTAGTCAGACGCGTTATCCATTGCGCCACTGGCCCTATGTAGACTTACGCATCCTTTTGTCCTTAAGTGGGCTAGAAAGTGTGTGTATGTGTGTGTGAAGGCACAAGGAAACCCATCTGACCTCCTGGAAGTCTGTTCTGTGAGGTTTTCCCAAGTTTTACAAAGGACTTTAGGAGAAGGAAGCACCTAAAAGCTAGGCGAAATGGTCCTAGATCCAAGGAAATCTTTTAGATCAGGCTCAGTTTCTTAAATAGTTTGCATTAACATAATCAGTTCCAGGTCTGTGTGGGGCTGAGCTTGGGAACTCCTTAGTAAGTAGGCGTTTACAACAATAAGGGGTTTAATATTACAACACAGGTGAACATTCAGACACATTATCATAAGCTCACCTTGTCCAGGGACCCAAGCATGCTGCCTTTCCACTCTCAGAGCCCTTCACCTAACCTACTGTGCAGCTGTTTCACCTTTAATATCACTGTTCCACAGGCAGCGTGACGTCACAATGCTCCTTGTCTGTAGCCCGAACCAGGAGCCTTTGCAAACCTGGTATAATCTACATACTTACGGTGTGTTTAGTCTTGGACCACAAATGCAGTGAAGAATAATGGATTGCTACTCTTCATACATTTTTGACCATTGGCTCAGATTTGAATGCGTACTGGCCATCTGAGCATCTCTGCCAGGCCACCCTATGTCTAGAGACTGTAGATTTAGAGAGTTTATAAACATTGTCAGTTCATCAATAAAGTGTGCTCGCTTCGGCAGCACATATACTAAAATTGGAACGATACAGAGAAGATTAGCATGGCCCCTGCGCAAGGATGACACGCAAATTCGTGAAGCGTTCCATATTTTTAACAGCTTTCAGGAGAGAAATCTTTTTTGTTTTCAAGACTAATTGAAAAAATAAAGCAGGTCCCAGTGCTGTCCCCGTAATATGTATTTTTCAATTAGTCTCTCCTCAACATTTTTAATGTATTTGCTTTGCAGTAAAGAAGGTGCGCTCTATGTTCAGCTGCATTTAGCAAGGAAGCCTGCAGGACTTCTGGGACTTTTCTTTCTCTTTTTTAGCCTCACTGTCATTATTCTTCACCACCCCCAAATCTATACTGCTGCAGTGTTGTGTTGCTTTGTGGGAAGCAGGACAAAGAGAAGGGCAGGGCCTATGCAAATGAAGGCCTCAGGGATGTCTGGGAGTGCCTTTTTAGCAGTATTGTTAAAGTCCACCTTGCAACCGGATTGGTCGGGTAAGCTGAAAAACACCATGCCAGATTGGGCACCAGGTGTCTAGGCGCTTGGAGGACATATTGGGTCTACATCCCTCAGTTTCTGAGGTCCAAGAAATGTTCACCCTCTACCCTAATAGAGAGGTCTTGGCCGATCGTGGCTGAGAGGGGAAGAAGGTAGCAGTGCAAGATGCTTATGGTCCTTCTCTAATAATGGACCAACTTTCTCTCTCTCCTTACCTGTGGTTCTGCCTGGCTACTGGGGCTACCAGTTGTAAGCCTGCAGCCCACAGGGAGTTGGTTTGTTCCTCTCACACATGTAAATGGGTAAGCATTCAAGTGCACACACCTGCCTACGTCCACAGACCCTCGCGCACACACACTTTTGTCAACAAGCTTTTTCGCAATTAAGAGTATCAGGGACCCATGTTGAAATACAAAAGCAGCACACCACGTGACGGCCATCACATAGAGTCCAGCAGCAAATGGGAAACGTTTAACTAGCTGTGGTCCTATTACTTGCGCTCTACCGTGGAACAACTGCTGGATGAGTCCTGCTGGAGAATATTGAACCTACAACAAGTCTGAGGTAAATAAAAATTCCACAGGAATATAATCAAACAGGGACCTACAACCCTTCCGAGCCAGATAGGAGTCGAACCTACAATCTTCTGATCCGTAGTCAGACGCGTTATCCATTGCGCCACTGGCCCTATGTAGACTTACGCATCCTTTTGTCCTTAAGTGGGCTAGAAAGTGTGTGTATGTGTGTGTGAAGGCACAAGGAAACCCATCTGACCTCCTGGAAGTCTGTTCTGTGAGGTTTTCCCAAGTTTTACAAAGGACTTTAGGAGAAGGAAGCACCTAAAAGCTAGGCGAAATGGTCCTAGATCCAAGGAAATCTTTTAGATCAGGCTCAGTTTCTTAAATAGTTTGCATTAACATAATCAGTTCCAGGTCTGTGTGGGGCTGAGCTTGAGAACTCCTTAGTAAGTAGGCGTTTACAACAATAAGGGGTTTAATATTACAACACAGGTGAACATTCAGACACATTATCATAAGCTCACCTTGTCCAGGGACCCAAGCATGCTGCCTTTCCACTCTCAGAGCCCTTCACCTAACCTACTGTGCAGCTGTTTCACCTTTAATATCACTGTTCCACAGGCAACGTGACGTCACAATGCTCCTTGTCCGTAGCCCGACCCAGGAGCCTTTGCAAACCTGGTATAATCTACATACTTACGGTGTGTTTAGTCTTGGACCACAAATGCAGTGAAGAATAATGGATTGCTACTCTTCATACATTTTTGACCATTGGCTCAGATTTGAATGCGTACTGGCCATCTGAGCATCTCTGCCAGGCCACCCTATGTCTAGAGACTGTAGATTTAGAGAGTTTATAAACATTGTCAGTTCATCAATAAAGTGTGTTCGCTTCGGCAGCACATATACTAAAATTGGAACGATACAGAGAAGATTAGCATGGCCCCTGCGCAAGGATGACACGCAAATTCGTGAAGCGTTCCATATTTTTAACAGCTTTCAGGAGAGAAATCTTTTTTGTTTTCAAGACTAATTGAAAAAATAAAGCAGGTCCCAGTGCTGTCCCCGTAATATGTATTTTTCAATTAGTCTCTCCTCAACATTTTTAATGTATTTGCTTTGCAGTAAAGAAGGTGCGCTCTATGTTCAGCTGCATTTAGCAAGGAAGCCTGCAGGACTTCTGGGACTTTTCTTTCTCTTTTTTAGCCTCACTGTCATTATTCTTCACCACCCCCAAATCTATACTGCTGCAGTGTTGTGTTGCTTTGTGGGAAGCAGGACAAAGAGAAGGGCAGGGCCTATGCAAATGAAGGCCTCAGGGATGTCTGGGAGTGCCTTTTTAGCAGTATTGTTAAAGTCCACCTTGCAACCGGATTGGTCGGGTAAGCTGAAAAACACCATGCCAGATTGAGCACCAGGTCTCTAGGCGCTTGGAGGACATATTGGGTCTACATCCCTCAGTTTCTGAGGTCCAAGAAATGTTCACCCTCTACCCTAATAGAGAGGTCTTGGCCGATCGTGGCTGATCGTGGCTGAGAGGGGAAGAAGGTAGCAGTGCAAGATGCTTATGGTCCTTCTCTAATAATGGACCAACTTTCTCTCTCTCCTTACCTGTGGTTCTGCCTGGCTACTGGGGCTACCAGTTGTAAGCCTGCAGCCCACAGGGAGTTGGTTTGTTCCTCTCACACATGTAAATGGGTAAGCATTCAAGTGCACACACCTGCCTACGTCCACAGACCCTCGCGCACACACACTTTTGTCAACAAGCTTTTTCGCAATTAAGAGTATCAGGGACCCATGTTGAAATACAAAAGCAGCACACCACGTGACGGCCATCACATAGAGTCCAGCAGCAAATGGGAAACGTTTAACTAGCTGTGGTCCTATTACTTGCGCTCTACCGTGGAACAACTGCTGGATGAGTCCTGCTGGAGAATATTGAACCTACAACAAGTCTGAGGTAAATAAAAATTCCACAGGAATATAATCAAACAGGGACCTACAACCCTTCCGAGCCAGATAGGAGTCGAACCTACAATCTTCTGATCCGTAGTCAGACGCGTTATCCATTGCGCCACTGGCCCTATGTAGACTTACGCATCCTTTTGTCCTTAAGTGGGCTAGAAAGTGTGTGTATGTGTGTGTGAAGGCACAAGGAAACCCATCTGACCTCCTGGAAGTCTGTTCTGTGAGGTTTTCCCAAGTTTTACAAAGGACTTTAGGAGAAGGAAGCACCTAAAAGCTAGGCGAAATGGTCCTAGATCCAAGGAAATCTTTTAGATCAGGCTCAGTTTCTTAAATAGTTTGCATTAACATAATCAGTTCCAGGTCTGTGTGGGGCTGAGCTTGAGAACTCCTTAGTAAGTAGGCGTTTACAACAATAAGGGGTTTAATATTACAACACAGGTGAACATTCAGACACATTATCATAAGCTCACCTTGTCCAGGGACCCAAGCATGCTGCCTTTCCACTCTCAGAGCCCTTCACCTAACCTACTGTGCAGCTTTTTCACTTTTAATATCACTGTTCCACAGGCAACGTGACGTCACATTGTCTGTAGCCCGACCCAGGAGCCTTTGCAAACCTGGTATCATCTACATACTTACGGTGTGTTTAGTCTTGGACCACAAATGCAGTGAAGAATAATGGATTGCTACTCTTCATACATTTTTGACCATTGGCTCAGATTTGAATGCGTACTGGCCATCTGAGCATCTCTGCCAGGCCACCCTATGTCTAGAGACTGTAGATTTAGAGAGTTTATAAACATTGTCAGTTCATCAATAAAGTGTGCTCGCTTCGGCAGCACATATACTAAAATTGGAACGATACAGAGAAGATTAGCATGGCCCCTGCGCAAGGATGACACGCGAATTCGTGAAGCGTTCCATATTTTTAACAGCTTTCAGGAGAGAAATCTTTTTTGTTTTCAAGACTAATTGAAAAAATAAAGCAGGTCCCAGTGCTGTCCCCGTAATATGTATTTTTCAATTAGTCTCTCCTCAACATTTTTAATGTATTTGCTTTGCAGTAAAGAAGGTGCGCTCTATGTTCAGCTGCATTTAGCAAGGAAGCCTGCAGGACTTCTGGGACTTTTCTTTCTCTTTTTTAGCCTCACTGTCATTATTCTTCACCACCCCCAAATCTATACTGCTGCAGTGTTGTGTTGCTTTGTGGGAAGCAGGACAAAGAGAAGGGCAGGGCCTATGCAAATGAAGGCCTCAGGGATGTCTGGGAGTGCCTTTTTAGCAGTATTGTTAAAGTCCACCTTGCAACCGGATTGGTCGGGTAAGCTGAAAAACACCATGCCAGATTGGGCACCAGGTGTCTAGGCGCTTGGAGGACATATTGGGTCTACATCCCTCAGTTTCCGAGGTCCAAGAAATGTTCACCCTCTACCCTAATAGAGAGGTCTTGGCAGATCGTGGCTGAGAGGGGAAGAAGGTAGCAGTGCAAGATGCTTATGGTCCTTCTCTAATAATGGACCAACTTTCTCTCTCTCCTTACCTGTGGTTCAGCCTGGCTACTGGGGCTACCAGTTGTAAGCCTGCAGCCCACAGGAAGTTGGTTTGTTCCTCTCACACATGTAAATGGGTAAGCATTCAAGTGCACACACCTGCCTACGTCCACAGACCCTCGCGCACACACACTTTTGTCAACAAGCTTTTTCGCAATTAAGAGTATCAGGGACCCATGTTGAAATACAAAAGCAGCACACCACGTGACGGCCATCACATAGAGTCCAGCAGCAAATGGGAAACGTTTAACTAGCTGTGGTCCTATTACTTGCGCTCTACCGTGGAACAACTGCTGGATGAGTCCTGCTGGAGAATATTGAACCTACAACAAGTCTGAGGTAAATAAAAATTCCACAGGAATATAATCAAACAGGGACCTACAACCCTTCCGAGCCAGATAGGAGTCGAACCTACAATCTTCTGATCCGTAGTCAGACGCGTTATCCATTGCGCCACTGGCCCTATGTAGACTTACGCATCCTTTTGTCCTTAAGTGGGCTAGAAAGTGTGTGTATGTGTGTGTGAAGGCACAAGGAAACCCATCTGACCTCCTGGAAGTCTGTTCTGTGAGGTTTTCCCAAGTTTTACAAAGGACTTTAGGAGAAGGAAGCACCTAAAAGCTAGGCGAAATGGTCCTAGATCCAAGGAAATCTTTTAGATCAGGCTCAGTTTCTTAAATAGTTTGCATTAACATAATCAGTTCCAGGTCTGTGTGGGGCTGAGCTTGGGAACTCCTTAGTAAGTAGGCGTTTACAACAATAAGGGGTTTAATATTACAACACAGGTGAACATTCAGACACATTATCATAAGCTCACCTTGTCCAGGGACCCAAGCATGCTGCCTTTCCACTCTCAGAGCCCTTCACCTAACCTACTGTGCAGCTGTTTCACCTTTAATATCACTGTTCCACAGGCAGCGTGACGTCACAATGCTCCTTGTCTGTAGCCCGAACCAGGAGCCTTTGCAAACCTGGTATAATCTACATACTTACGGTGTGTTTAGTCTTGGACCACAAATGCAGTGAAGAATAATGGATTGCTACTCTTCATACATTTTTGACCATTGGCTCAGATTTGAATGCGTACTGGCCATCTGAGCATCTCTGCCAGGCCACCCTATGTCTAGAGACTGTAGATTTAGAGAGTTTATAAACATTGTCAGTTCATCAATAAAGTGTGCTCGCTTCGGCAGCACATATACTAAAATTGGAACGATACAGAGAAGATTAGCATGGCCCCTGCGCAAAGATGACACGCAAATTCGTGAAGCGTTCCATATTTTTAACAGCTTTCAGGAGAGAAATCTTTTTTGTTTTCAAGACTAATTGAAAAAATAAAGCAGGTGTCAGTGCTGTCCCCGTAATATGTATTTTTCAATTAGTCTCTCCTCAACATTTTTAATGTATTTGCTTTGCAGTAAAGAAGGTGCGCTCTATGTTCAGCTGCATTTAGCAAGGAAGCCTGCAGGACTTCTGGGACTTTTCTTTCTCTTTTTTAGCCTCACTGTCATTATTCTTCACCACCCCCAAATCTATACTGCTGCAGTGTTGTGTTGCTTTGTGGGAAGCAGGACAAAGAGAAGGGCAGGGCCTATGCAAATGAAGGCCTCAGGGATGTCTGGGAGTGCCTTTTTAGCAGTATTGTTAAAGTCCACCTTGCAACCGGATTGGTCGGGTAAGCTGAAAAACACCATGCCAGATTGGGCACCAGGTGTCTAGGCGCTTGGAGGACATATTGGGTCTACATCCCTCAGTTTCTGAGGTCCAAGAAATGTTCACCCTCTACCCTAATAGAGAGGTCTTGGCCGATCGTGGCTGATCGTGGCTGAGAGGGGAAGAAGGTAGCAGTGCAAGATGCTTATGGTCCTTCTCTAATAATGGACCAACTTTCTCTCTCTCCTTACCTGTGGTTCTGCCTGGCTACTGGGGCTACCAGTTGTAAGCCTGCAGCCCACAGGGAGTTGGTTTGTTCCTCTCACACATGTAAATGGGTAAGCATTCAAGTGCACACACCTGCCTACGTCCACAGACCCTCGCGCACACACACTTTTGTCAACAAGCTTTTTCGCAATTAAGAGTATCAGGGACCCATGTTGAAATACAAAAGCAGCACACCACGTGACGGCCATCACATAGAGTCCAGCAGCAAATGGGAAACATTTAACTAGCTGTGGTCCTATTACTTGCGCTCTACCGTGGAACAACTGCTGGATGAGTCCTGCTGGAGAATATTGAACCTACAACAAGTCTGAGGTAAATAAAAATTCCACAGGAATATAATCAAACAGGGACCTACAACCCTTCCGAGCCAGATAGGAGTCGAACCTACAATCTTCTGATCCGTAGTCAGACGCGTTATCCATTGCGCCACTGGCCCTATGTAGACTTATGCATCCTTTTGTCCTTAAGTGGGCTAGAAAGTGTGTGTATGTGTGTGTGAAGGCACAAGGAAACCCATCTGACCTCCTGGAAGTCTGTTCTGTGAGGTTTTCCCAAGTTTTACAAAGGACTTTAGGAGAAGGAAGCACCTAAAAGCTAGGCGAAATGGTCCTAGATCCAAGGAAATCTTTTAGATCAGGCTCAGTTTCTTAAATAGTTTGCATTAACATAATCAGTTCCAGGTCTGTGTGGGGCTGAGCTTGAGAACTCCTTAGTAAGTAGGCGTTTACAACAATAAGGGGTTTAATATTACAACACAGGTGAACATTCAGACACATTATCATAAGCTCACCTTGTCCAGGGACCCAAGCATGCTGCCTTTCCACTCTCAGAGCCCTTCACCTAACCTACTGTGCAGCTGTTTCACCTTTAATATCACTGTTCCACAGGCAACGTGACGTCACAATGCTCCTTGTCTGTAGCCCGACCCAGGAGCCTTTGCAAACCTGGTATAATCTACATACTTACGGTGTGTTTAGTCTTGGACCACAAATGCAGTGAAGAATAATGGATTGCTACTCTTCATACATTTTTGACCATTGGCTCAGATTTGAATGCGTACTGGCCATCTGAGCATCTCTGCCAGGCCACCCTATGTCTAGAGACTGTAGATTTAGAGAGTTTATAAACATTGTCAGTTCATTAATAAAGTGTGCTCGCTTCGGCAGCACATATACTAAAATTGGAACGATACAGAGAAGATTAGCATGGCCCCTGCACAAGGATGACACGCAAATTCGTGAAGCGTTCCATATTTTTAACAGCTTTCAGGAGAGAAATCTTTTTTGTTTTCAAGACTAATTGAAAAAATAAAGCAGGTCCCAGTGCTGTCCCCGTAATATGTATTTTTCAATTAGTCTCTCCTCAACATTTTTAATGTATTTGCTTTGCAGTAAAGAAGGTGCGCTCTATGTTCAGCTGCATTTAGCAAGGAAGCCTGCAGGACTTCTGGGACTTTTCTTTCTCTTTTTTAGCCTCACTGTCATTATTCTTCACCACCCCCAAATCTATACTGCTGCAGTGTTGTGTTGCTTTGTGGGAAGCAGGACAAAGAGAAGGGCAGGGCCTATGCAAATGAAGGCCTCAGGGATGTCTGGGAGTGCCTTTTTAGCAGTATTGTTAAAGTCCACCTTGCAACCGGATTGGTCGGGTAAGCTGAAAAACACCATGCCAGATTGGGCACCAGGTGTCTAGGCGCTTGGAGGACATATTGGGTCTACATCCCTCAGTTTCTGAGGTCCAAGAAATGTTCACCCTCTACCCTAATAGAGAGGTCTTGGCTGATCGTGGCTGAGATGGGAAGAATGTAGCAGTGCAAGATGCTTATGGTTTTTCTCTAATAATGGACCAACTTTCTCTCTCTCCTTACCTGTGGTTCTGCCTGGCTACTGGGGCTACCAGTTGTAAGCCTGCAGCCCACAGGGAGTTGGTTTGTTCCTCTCACACATGTAAATGGGTAAGCATTCAAGTGCACACACCTGCCTACGTCCACAGACCCTCGCGCACACACACTTTTGTCAACAAGCTTTTTCGCAATTAAGAGTATCAGGGACCCATGTTGAAATACAAAAGCAGCACACCACGTGACGGCCATCACATAGAGTCCAGCAGCAAATGGGAAACGTTTAACTAGCTGTGGTCCTATTACTTGCGCTCTACCGTGGAACAACTGCTGGATGAGTCCTGCTGGAGAATATTGAACCTACAACAAGTCTGAGGTAAATAAAAATTCCACAGGAATATAATCAAACAGGGACCTACAACCCTTCCGAGCCAGATAGGAGTCGAACCTACAATCTTCCGATCCGTAGTCAGACGCGTTATCCATTGCGCCACTGGCCCTATGTAGACTTACGCATCCTTTTGTCCTTAAGTGGGCTAGAAAGTGTGTGTATGTGTGTGTGAAGGCACAAGGAAACCCATCTGACCTCCTGGAAGTCTGTTCTGTGAGGTTTTCCCAAGTTTTACAAAGGACTTTAGGAGAAGGAAGCACCTAAAAGCTAGGCGAAATGGTCCTAGATCCAAGGAAATCTTTTAGATCAGGCTCAGTTTCTTAAATAGTTTGCATTAACATAATCAGTTCCAGGTCTGTGTGGGGATGAGCTTGGGAACTCCTTAGTAAGTAGGCGTTTACAACAATAAGGGGTTTAATATTACAACACAGGTGAACATTCAGACACATTATCATAAGCTCACCTTGTCCAGGGACCCAAGCATGCTGCCTTTCCACTCTCAGAGCCCTTCACCTAACCTACTGTGCAGCTGTTTCACCTTTAATATCACTGTTCCACAGGCAGCGTGACGTCACAATGCTCCTTGTCTGTAGCCCGAACCAGGAGCCTTTGCAAACCTGGTATAATCTACATACTTACGGTGTGTTTAGTCTTGGACCACAAATGCAGTGAAGAATAATGGATTGCTACTCTTCATACATTTTTGACCATTGGCTCAGATTTGAATGCGTACTGGCCATCTGAGCATCTCTGCCAGGCCACCCTATGTCTAGAGACTGTAGATTTAGAGAGTTTATAAACATTGTCAGTTCATCAATAAAGTGTGCTCGCTTCGGCAGCACATATACTAAAATTGGAACGATACAGAGAAGATTAGCATGGCCCCTGCGCAAGGATGACACGCAAATTCGTGAAGCGTTCCATATTTTTAACAGCTTTCAGGAGAGAAATCTTTTTTGTTTTCAAGACTAATTGAAAAAATAAAGCAGGTCCCAGTGCTGTCCCCGTAATATGTATTTTTCAATTAGTCTCTCCTCAACATTTTTAATGTATTTGCTTTGCAGTAAAGAAGGTGCGCTCTATGTTCAGCTGCATTTAGCAAGGAAGCCTGCAGGACTTCTGGGACTTTTCTTTCTCTTTTTTAGCCTCACTGTCATTATTCTTCACCACCCCCAAATCTATACTGCTGCAGTGTTGTGTTGCTTTGTGGGAAGCAGGACAAAGAGAAGGGCAGGGCCTATGCAAATGAAGGCCTCAGGGATGTCTGGGAGTGCCTTTTTAGCAGTATTGTTAAAGTCCACCTTGCAACCGGATTGGTCGGGTAAGCTGAAAAACACCATGCCAGATTGGGCACCAGGTGTCTAGGCGCTTGGAGGACATATTGGGTCTACATCCCTCAGTTTCTGAGGTCCAAGAAATGTTCACCCTCTACCCTAATAGAGAGGTCTTGGCTGATCGTGGCTGAGATGGGAAGAAGGTAGCAGTGCAAGATGCTTATGGTTTTTCTCTAATAATGGACCAACTTTCTCTCTCTCCTTACCTGTGGTTCTGCCTGGCTACTGGGGCTACCAGTTGTAAGCCTGCAGCCCACAGGGAGTTGGTTTGTTCCTCTCACACATGTAAATGGGTAAGCATTCAAGTGCACACACCTGCCTACGTCCACAGACCCTCGCGCACACACACTTTTGTCAACAAGCTTTTTCGCAATTAAGAGTATCAGGGACCCATGTTGAAATACAAAAGCAGCACACCACGTGACGGCCATCACATAGAGTCCAGCAGCAAATGGGAAACGTTTAACTAGCTGTGGTCCTATTACTTGCGCTCTACCGTGGAACAACTGCTGGATGAGTCCTGCTGGAGAATATTGAACCTACAACAAGTCTGAGGTAAATAAAAATTCCACAGGAATATAATTAAACAGGGACCTACAACCCTTCCGAGCCAGATAGGAGTCAAACCTACAATCTTCTGATCCGTAGTCAGACGCGTTATCCATTGCGCCACTGGCCCTATGTAGACTTACGCATCCTTTTGTCCTTAAGTGGGCTAGAAAGTGTGTGTATGTGTGTGTGAAGGCACAAGGAAACCCATCTGACCTCCTGGAAGTCTGTTCTGTGAGGTTTTCCCAAGTTTTACAAAGGATTTTAGGAGAAGGAAGCACCTAAAAGCTAGGCGAAATGGTCCTAGATCCAAGGAAATCTTTTAGATCAGGCTCAGTTTCTTAAATAGTTTGCATTAACATAATCAGTTCCAGGTCTGTGTGGGGCTGAGCTTGAGAACTCCTTAGTAAGTAGGCGTTTACAACAATAAGGGGTTTAATATTACAACACAGGTGAACATTCAGACACATTATCATAAGCTCACCTTGTCCAGGGACCCAAGCATGCTGCCTTTCCACTCTCAGAGCCCTTCACCTAACCTACTGTGCAGCTGTTTCACCTTTAATATCACTGTTCCACAGGCAACGTGACATCACAATGCTCCTTGTCTGTAGCCCGACCCAGGAGCCTTTGCAAACCTGGTATAATCTACATACTTACGGTGTGTTTAGTCTTGGACCACAAATGCAGTGAAGAATAATGGATTGCTACTCTTCATACATTTTTGACCATTGGCTCAGATTTGAATGCGTACTGGCCATCTGAGCATCTCTGCCAGGCCACCCTATGTCTAGAGACTGTAGATTTAGAGAGTTTATAAACATTGTCAGTTCATCAATAAAGTGTGCTCGCTTCGGCAGCACATATACTAAAATTGGAACGATACAGAGAAGATTAGCATGGCCCCTGCGCAAGGATGACACGCAAATTCGTGAAGCGTTCCATATTTTTAACAGCTTTCAGGAGAGAAATCTTTTTTGTTTTCAAGACTAATTGAAAAAATAAAGCAGGTCCCAGTGCTGTCCCCGTAATATGTATTTTTCAATTAGTCTCTCCTCAACATTTTTAATGTATTTGCTTTGCAGTAAAGAAGGTGCGCTCTATGTTCAGCTGCATTTAGCAAGGAAGCCTGCAGGACTTCTGGGACTTTTCTTTCTCTTTTTTAGCCTCACTGTCATTATTCTTCACCACCCCCAAATCTATACTGCTGCAGTGTTGTGTTGCTTTGTGGGAAGCAGGACAAAGAGAAGGGCAGGGCCTATGCAAATGAAGGCCTCAGGGATGTCTGGGAGTGCCTTTTTAGCAGTATTGTTAAAGTCCACCTTGCAACCGGATTGGTCGGGTAAGCTGAAAAACACCATGCCAGATTGAGCACCAGGTCTCTAGGCGCTTGGAGGACATATTGGGTCTACATCCCTCAGTTTCTGAGGTCCAAGAAATGTTCACCCTCTACCCTAATAGAGAGGTCTTGGCCGATCGTGGCTGAGAAGGGAAGAAGGTTGCAGCGCAAGATGCTTATGGTCCTTCTCTAATAATGGACCAACTTTCTCTCTCTCCTTACCTGTGGTTCTGCCTGGCTACTGGGGGGCTACCAGTTGTAAGCCTGCAGCCCACAGGGAGTTGGTTTGTTCGTCTCACACATGTAAATGGGTAAGCATTCAAGTGCACACACCTGCCTACGTCCACAGACCCTCGCGCGCACACACTTTTGTCAACAAGCTTTTTTGCAATTAAGAGTATCAGGGACCCATGTTGAAATACAAAAGCAGCACACCACGTGACGGCCATCACATAGAGTCCAGCAGCAAATGGGAAACGTTTAACTAGCTGTGGTCCTATTACTTGCGCTCTACCGTGGAACAACTGCTGGATGAGTCCTGCTGGAGAATATTGAACCTACAACAAGTCTGAGGTAAATAAAAATTCCACAGGAATATAATCAAACAGGGACCTACAACCCTTCCGAGCCAGATAGGAGTCGAACCTACAATCTTCTGATCCGTAGTCAGACGCGTTATCCATTGCGCCACTGGCCCTATGTAGACTTACGCATCCTTTTGTCCTTAAGTGGGCTAGAAAGTGTGTGTATGTGTGTGTGAAGGCACAAGGAAACCCATCTGACCTCCTGGAAGTCTGTTCTGTGAGGTTTTCCCAAGTTTTACAAAGGACTTTAGGAGAAGGAAGCACCTAAAAGCTAGGCGAAATGGTCCTAGATCCAAGGAAATCTTTTAGATCAGGCTCAGTTTCTTAAATAGTTTGCATTAACATAATCAGTTCCAGGTCTGTGTGGGGCTGAGCTTGGGAACTCCTTAGTAAGTAGGCGTTTACAACAATAAGGGGTTTAATATTACAACACAGGTGAACATTCAGACACATTATCATAAGCTCACCTTGTCCAGGGACCCAAGCATGCTGCCTTTCCACTCTCAGAGCCCTTCACCTAACCTACTGTGCAGCTGTTTCACCTTTAATATCACTGTTCCACAGGCAGCGTGACGTCACAATGCTCCTTGTCTGTAGCCCGACCCAGGAGCCTTTGCAAACCTGGTATAATCTACATACTTACGGTGTGTTTAGTCTTGGACCACAAATGCAGTGAAGAATAATGGATTGCTACTCTTCATACATTTTTGACCATTGGCTCAGATTTGAATGCGTACTGGCCATCTGAGCATCTCTGCCAGGCCACCCTATGTCTAGAGACTGTAGATTTAGAGAGTTTATAAACATTGTCAGTTCATCAATAAAGTGTGCTCGCTTCGGCAGCACATATACTAAAATTGGAACGATACAGAGAAGATTAGCATGGCCCCTGCGCAAGGATGACACGCAAATTTGTGAAGCGTTCCATATTTTTAACAGCTTTCAGGAGAGAAATCTTTTTTGTTTTCAAGACTAATTGAAAAAATAAAGCAGGTCCCAGTGCTGTCCCCGTAATATGTTTTTTTCAATTAGTCTCTCCTCAACATTTTTAATGTATTTGCTTTGCAGTAAAGAAGGTGCGCTCTATGTTCAGCTGCATTTAGCAAGGAAGCCTGCAGGACTTCTGGGACTTTTCTTTCTCTTTTTTAGCCTCACTGTCATTATTCTTCACCACCCCCAAATCTATACTGCTGCAGTGTTGTGTTGCTTTGTGGGAAGCAGGACAAAGAGAAGGGCAGGGCCTATGCAAATGAAGGCCTCAGGGATGTCTGGGAGTGCCTTTTTAGCAGTATTGTTAAAGTCCACCTTGCAACCGGATTGGTCGGGTAAGCTGAAAAACACCATGCCAGATTGGGCACCAGGTGTCTAGGTGCTTGGAGGACATATTGGGTCTACATCCCTCAGTTTCTGAGGTCCAAGAAATGTTCACCCTCTACCCTAATAGAGAGGTCTTGGCCGATCGTGGCTGATCGT
Source organism: Lissotriton vulgaris (assembly GCF_964263255.1). Taxonomy (NCBI): domain Eukaryota; kingdom Metazoa; phylum Chordata; class Amphibia; order Caudata; family Salamandridae; genus Lissotriton; species Lissotriton vulgaris. The sequence continues at coordinate 34,525 of NW_028244743.1, read as the reverse complement.
GGCTGAGAGGGGAAGAAGGTAGCAGTGCAAGATGCTTATGGTCCTTCTCTAATAATGGACCAACTTTCTCTCTCTCCTTACCTGTGGTTCTGCCTGGCTACTGGGGCTACCAGTTGTAAGCCTGCAGCCCACAGGGAGTTGGTTTGTTCCTCTCACACATGTAAATGGGTAAGCATTCAAGTGCACACACCTGCCTACGTCCACAGACCCTCGCGCACACACACTTTTGTCAACAAGCTTTTTCGCAATTAAGAGTATCAGGGACCCATGTTGAAATACAAAAGCAGCACACCACGTGACGGCCATCACATAGAGTCCAGCAGCAAATGGGAAACGTTTAACTAGCTGTGGTCCTATTACTTGCGCTCTACCGTGGAACAACTGCTGGATGAGTCCTGCTGGAGAATATTGAACCTACAACAAGTCTGAGGTAAATAAAAATTGCACAGGAATATAATCAAACAGGGACCTACAACCCTTCCGAGCCAGATAGGAGTCGAACCTACAATCTTCTGATCCGTAGTCAGACGCGTTATCCATTGCGCCACTGGCCCTATGTAGACTTACGCATCCTTTTGTCCTTAAGTGGGCTAGAAAGTGTGTGTATGTGTGTGTGAAGGCACAAGGAAACCCATCTGACCTCCTGGAAGTCTGTTCTGTGAGGTTTTCCCAAGTTTTACAAAGGACTTTAGGAGAAGGAAGCACCTAAAAGCTAGGCGAAATGGTCCTAGATCCAAGGAAATCTTTTAGATCAGGCTCAGTTTCTTAAATAGTTTGCATTAACATAATCAGTTCCAGGTCTGTGTGGGGCTGAGCTTGAGAACTCCTTAGTAAGTAGGCGTTTACAACAATAAGGGGTTTAATATTACAACACAGGTGAACATTCAGACACATTATCATAAGCTCACCTTGTCCAGGGACCCAAGCATGCTGCCTTTCCACTCTCAGAGCCCTTCACCTAACCTACTGTGCAGCTTTTTCACTTTTAATATCACTGTTCCACAGGCAACGTGACGTCACAATGCTCCTTGTCTGTAGCCCGACCCAGGAGCCTTTGCAAACCTGGTATCATCTACATACTTACGGTGTGTTTAGTCTTGGACCACAAATGCAGTGAAGAATAATGGATTGCTACTCTTCATACATTTTTGACCATTGGCTCAGATTTGAATGCGTACTGGCCATCTGAGCATCTCTGCCAGGCCACCCTATGTCTAGAGACTGTAGATTTAGAGAGTTTATAAACATTGTCAGTTCATCAATAAAGTGTGCTCGCTTCGGCAGCACATATACTAAAATTGGAACGATACAGAGAAGATTAGCATGGCCCCTGCGCAAGGATGACACGCAAATTCGTGAAGCGTTCCATATTTTTAACAGCTTTCAGGAGAGAAATCTTTTTTGTTTTCAAGACTAATTGAAAAAATAAAGCAGGTCCCAGTGCTGTCCCCGTAATATGTATTTTTCAATTAGTCTCTCCTCAACATTTTTAATGTATTTGCTTTGCAGTAAAGAAGGTGCGCTCTATGTTCAGCTGCATTTAGCAAGGAAGCCTGCAGGACTTCTGGGACTTTTCTTTCTCTTTTTTAGCCTCACTGTCATTATTCTTCACCACCCCCAAATCTATACTGCTGCAGTGTTGTGTTGCTTTGTGGGAAGCAGGACAAAGAGAAGGGCAGGGCCTATGCAAATGAAGGCCTCAGGGATGTCTGGGAGTGCCTTTTTAGCAGTATTGTTAAAGTCCACCTTGCAACCGGATTGGTCGGGTAAGCTGAAAAACACCATGCCAGATTGGGCACCAGGTGTCTAGGCGCTTGGAGGACATATTGGGTCTACATCCCTCAGTTTCCGAGGTCCAAGAAATGTTCACCCTCTACCCTAATAGAGAGGTCTTGGCCGATCGTGGCTGAGAGGGGAAGAAGGTAGCAGTGCAAGATGCTTATGGTCCTTCTCTAATAATGGACCAACTTTCTCTCTCTCCTTACCTGTGGTTCAGCCTGGCTACTGGGGCTACCAGTTGTAAGCCTGCAGCCCACAGGGAGTTGGTTTGTTCCTCTCACACATGTAAATGGGTAAGCATTCAAGTGCACACACCTGCCTACGTCCACAGACCCTCGCGCACACACACTTTTGTCAACAAGCTTTTTCGCAATTAAGAGTATCAGGGACCCATGTTGAAATACAAAAGCAGCACACCACGTGACGGCCATCACATAGAGTCCAGCAGCAAATGGGAAACGTTTAACTAGCTGTGGTCCTATTACTTGCGCTCTACCGTGGAACAACTGCTGGATGAGTCCTGCTGGAGAATATTGAACCTACAACAAGTCTGAGGTAAATAAAAATTCCACAGGAATATAATCAAACAGGGACCTACAACCCTTCCGAGCCAGATAGGAGTCGAACCTACAATCTTCTGATCCGTAGTCAGACGCGTTATCCATTGCGCCACTGGCCCTATGTAGACTTACGCATCCTTTTGTCCTTAAGTGGGCTAGAAAGTGTGTGTATGTGTGTGTGAAGGCACAAGGAAACCCATCTGACCTCCTGGAAGTCTGTTCTGTGAGGTTTTCCCAAGTTTTACAAAGGACTTTAGGAGAAGGAAGCACCTAAAAGCTAGGCGAAATGGTCCTAGATCCAAGGAAATCTTTTAGATCAGGCTCAGTTTCTTAAATAGTTTGCATTAACATAATCAGTTCCAGGTCTGTGTGGGGCTGAGCTTGGGAACTCCTTAGTAAGTAGGCGTTTACAGCAATAAGGGGTTTAATATTACAACACAGGTGAACATTCAGACACATTATCATAAGCTCACCTTGTCCAGGGACCCAAGCATGCTGCCTTTCCACTCTCAGAGCCCTTCACCTAACCTACTGTGCAGCTGTTTCACCTTTAATATCACTGTTCCACAGGCAGCGTGACGTCACAATGCTCCTTGTCTGTAGCCCGAACCAGGAGCCTTTGCAAACCTGGTATAATCTACATACTTACGGTGTGTTTAGTCTTGGACCACAAATGCAGTGAAGAATAATGGATTGCTACTCTTCATACATTTTTGACCATTGGCTCAGATTTGAATGCGTACTGGCCATCTGAGCATCTCTGCCAGGCCACCCTATGTCTAGAGACTGTAGATTTAGAGAGTTTATAAACATTGTCAGTTCATCAATAAAGTGTGCTCGCTTCGGCAGCACATATACTAAAATTGGAACGATACAGAGAAGATTAGCATGGCCCCTGCACAAAGATGACACGCAAATTCGTGAAGCGTTCCATATTTTTAACAGCTTTCAGGAGAGAAATCTTTTTTGTTTTCAAGACTAATTGAAAAAATAAAGCAGGTCCCAGTGCTGTCCCCGTAATATGTATTTTTCAATTAGTCTCTCCTCAACATTTTTAATGTATTTGCTTTGCAGTAAAGAAGGTGCGCTCTATGTTCAGCTGCATTTAGCAAGGAAGCCTGCAGGACTTCTGGGACTTTTCTTTCTCTTTTTTAGCCTCACTGTCATTATTCTTCACCACCCCCAAATCTATACTGCTGCAGTGTTGTGTTGCTTTGTGGGAAGCAGGACAAAGAGAAGGGCAGGGCCTATGCAAATGAAGGCCTCAGGGATGTCTGGGAGTGCCTTTTTAGCAGTATTGTTAAAGTCCACCTTGCAACCGGATTGGTCGGGTAAGCTGAAAAACACCATGCCAGATTGGGCACCAGGTGTCTAGGCGCTTGGAGGACATATTGGGTCTACATCCCTCAGTTTCTGAGGTCCAAGAAATGTTCACCCTCTACCCTAATAGAGAGGTCTTGGCCGATCGTGGCTGATCGTGGCTGAGAGGGGAAGAAGGTAGCAGTGCAAGATGCTTATGGTCCTTCTCTAATAATGGACCAACTTTCTCTCTCTCCTTACCTGTGGTTCTGCCTGGCTACTGGGGCTACCAGTTGTAAGCCTGCAGCCCACAGGGAGTTGGTTTGTTCCTCTCACACATGTAAATGGGTAAGCATTCAAGTGCACACACCTGCCTACCTCCACAGACCCTCGCGCACACACACTTTTGTCAACAAGCTTTTTCGCAATTAAGAGTATCAGGGACCCATGTTGAAATACAAAAGCAGCACACCACGTGACGGCCATCACATAGAGTCCAGCAGCAAATGGGAAACGTTTAACTAGCTGTGGTCCTATTACTTGCGCTCTACCGTGGAACAACTGCTGGATGAGTCCTGCTGGAGAATATTGAACCTACAACAAGTCTGAGGTAAATAAAAATTCCACAGGAATATAATCAAACAGGGACCTACAACCCTTCCGAGCCAGATAGGAGTCGAACCTACAATCTTCTGATCTGTAGTCAGACGCGTTATCCATTGCGCCACTGGCCCTATGTAGACTTATGCATCCTTTTGTCCTTAAGTGGGCTAGAAAGTGTGTGTATGTGTGTGTGAAGGCACAAGGAAACCCATCTGCCCTCCTGGAAGTCTGTTCTGTGAGGTTTTCCCAAGTTTTACAAAGGACTTTAGGAGAAGGAAGCACCTAAAAGCTAGGCGAAATGGTCCTAGATCCAAGGAAATCTTTTAGATCAGGCTCAGTTTCTTAAATAGTTTGCATTAACATAATCAGTTCCAGGTCTGTGTGGGGCTGAGCTTGAGAACTCCTTAGTAAGTAGGCGTTTACAACAATAAGGGGTTTAATATTACAACACAGGTGAACATTCAGACACATTATCATAAGCTCACCTTGTCCAGGGACCCAAGCATGCTGCCTTTCCACTCTCAGAGCCCTTCACCTAACCTACTGTGCAGCTGTTTCACCTTTAATATCACTGTTCCACAGGCAACGTGACGTCACAATGCTCCTTGTCTGTAGCCCGACCCAGGAGCCTTTGCAAACCTGGTATAATCTACATACTTACGGTGTGTTTAGTCTTGGACCACAAATGCAGTGAAGAATAATGGATTGCTACTCTTCATACATTTTTGACCATTGGCTCAGATTTGAATGCGTACTGGCCATCTGAGCATCTCTGCCAGGCCACCCTATGTCTAGAGACTGTAGATTTAGAGAGTTTATAAACATTGTCAGTTCATTAATAAAGTGTGCTCGCTTCGGCAGCACATATACTAAAATTGGAACGATACAGAGAAGATTAGCATGGCCCCTGCGCAAGGATGACACGCAAATTCGTGAAGCGTTCCATATTTTTAACAGCTTTCAGGAGAGAAATCTTTTTTGTTTTCAAGACTAATTGAAAAAATAAAGCAGGTCCCAGTGCTGTCCCCGTAATATGTATTTTTCAATTAGTCTCTCCTCAACATTTTTAATGTATTTGCTTTGCAGTAAAGAAGGTGCGCTCTATGTTCAGCTGCATTTAGCAAGGAAGCCTGCAGGACTTCTGGGACTTTTCTTTCTCTTTTTTAGCCTCACTGTCATTATTCTTCACCACCCCCAAATCTATACTGCTGCAGTGTTGTGTTGCTTTGTGGGAAGCAGGACAAAGAGAAGGGCAGGGCCTATGCAAATGAAGGCCTCAGGGATGTCTGGGAGTGCCTTTTTAGCAGTATTGTTAAAGTCCACCTTGCAACCGGATTGGTCGGGTAAGCTGAAAAACACCATGCCAGATTGGGCACCAGGTGTCTAGGCGCTTGGAGGACATATTGGGTCTACATCCCTCAGTTTCTGAGGTCCAAGAAATGTTCACCCTCTACCCTAATAGAGAGGTCTTGGCTGATCGTGGCTGAGATGGGAAGAAGGTAGCAGTGCAAGATGCTTATGCTTTTTCTCTAATAATGGACCAACTTTCTCTCTCTCCTTACCTGTGGTTCTGCCTGGCTACTGGGGCTACCAGTTGTAAGCCTGCAGCCCACAGGGAGTTGGTTTGTTCCTCTCACACATGTAAATGGGTAAGCATTCAAGTGCACACACCTGCCTACGTCCACAGACCCTCGCGCACACACACTTTTGTCAACAAGCTTTTTCGCAATTAAGAGTATCAGGGACCCATGTTGAAATACAAAAGCAGCACACCACGTGACGGCCATCACATAGAGTCCAGCAGCAAATGGGAAACGTTTAACTAGCTGTGGTCCTATTACTTGCGCTCTACCGTGGAACAACTGCTGGATGAGTCCTGCTGGAGAATATTGAACCTACAACAAGTCTGAGGTAAATAAAAATTCCACAGGAATATAATCAAACAGGGACCTACAACCCTTCCGAGCCAGATAGGAGTCGAACCTACAATCTTCTGATCCGTAGTCAGACGCGTTATCCATTGCGCCACTGGCCCTATGTAGACTTACGCATCCTTTTGTCCTTAAGTGGGCTAGAAAGTGTGTGTATGTGTGTGTGAAGGCACAAGGAAACCCATCTGACCTCCTGGAAGTCTGTTCTGTGAGGTTTTCCCAAGTTTTACAAAGGACTTTAGGAGAAGGAAGCACCTAAAAGCTAGGCGAAATGGTCCTAGATCCAAGGAAATCTTTTAGATCAGGCTCAGTTTCTTAAATAGTTTGCATTAACATAATCAGTTCCAGGTCTGTGTGGGGCTGAGCTTGGGAACTCCTTAGTAAGTAGGCGTTTACAACAATAAGGGGTTTAATATTACAACACAGGTGAACATTCAGACACATTATCATAAGCTCACCTTGTCCAGGGACCCAAGCATGCTGCCTTTCCACTCTCAGAGCCCTTCACCTAACCTACTGTGCAGCTGTTTCACCTTTAATATCACTGTTCCACAGGCAGCGTGACGTCACAATGCTCCTTGTCTGTAGCCCGAACCAGGAGCCTTTGCAAACCTGGTATAATCTACATACTTACGGTGTGTTTAGTCTTGGACCACAAATGCAGTGAAGAATAATGGATTGCTACTCTTCATACATTTTTGACCATTGGCTCAGATTTGAATGCGTACTGGCCATCTGAGCATCTCTGCCAGGCCACCCTATGTCTAGAGACTGTAGATTTAGAGAGTTTATAAACATTGTCAGTTAATCAATAAAGTGTGCTCGCTTCGGCAGCACATATACTAAAATTGGAACGATACAGAGAAGATTAGCATGGCCCCTGCGCAAGGATGACACGCAAATTCGTGAAGCGTTCCATATTTTTAACAGCTTTCAGGAGAGAAATCTTTTTTGTTTTCAAGACTAATTGAAAAAATAAAGCAGGTCCCAGTGCTGTCCCCGTAATATGTATTTTTCAATTAGTCTCTCCTCAACATTTTTAATGTATTTGCTTTGCAGTAAAGAAGGTGCGCTCTATGTTCAGCTGCATTTAGCAAGGAAGCCTGCAGGACTTCTGGGACTTTTCTTTCTCTTTTTTAGCCTCACTGTCATTATTCTTCACCACCCCCAAATCTATACTGCTGCAGTGTTGTGTTGCTTTGTGGGAAGCAGGACAAAGAGAAGGGCAGGGCCTATGCAAATGAAGGCCTCAGGGATGTCTGGGAGTGCCTTTTTAGCAGTATTGTTAAAGTCCACCTTGCAACCGGATTGGTCGGGTAAGCTGAAAAACACCATGCCAGATTGGGCACCAGGTGTCTAGGCGCTTGGAGGACATATTGGGTCTACATCCCTCAGTTTCTGAGGTCCAAGAAATGTTCACCCTCTACCCTAATAGAGAGGTCTTGGCCGATCGTGGCTGATCGTGGCTGAGAGGGGAAGAAGGTAGCAGTGCAAGATGCTTATGGTCCTTCTCTAATAATGGACCAACTTTCTCTCTCTCCTTACCTGTGGTTCTGCCTGGCTACTGGGGCTATCAGTTGTAAGCCTGCAGCCCACAGGGAGTTGGTTTGTTCCTCTCACACATGTAAATGGGTAAGCATTCAAGTGCACACACCTGCCTACGTCCACAGACCCTCGCGCACACACACTTTTGTCAACAAGCTTTTTCGCAATTAAGAGTATCAGGGACCCATGTTGAAATACAAAAGCAGCACACCATGTGACGGCCATCACATAGAGTCCAGCAGCAAATGGGAAACGTTTAACTAGCTGTGGTCCTATTACTTGCGCTCTACCGTGGAACAACTGCTGGATGAGTCCTGCTGGAGAATATTGAACCTACAACAAGTCTGAGGTAAATAAAAATTCCACAGGAATATAATCAAACAGGGACCTACAACCCTTCCGAGCCAGATAGGAGTCGAACCTACAATCTTCTGATCCGTAGTCAGACGCGTTATCCATTGCGCCACTGGCCCTATGTAGACTTACGCATCCTTTTGTCCTTAAGTGGGCTAGAAAGTGTGTGTATGTGTGTGTGAAGGCACAAGGAAACCCATCTGACCTCCTGGAAGTCTGTTCTGTGAGGTTTTCCCAAGTTTTACAAAGGACTTTAGGAGAAGGAAGCACCTAAAAGCTAGGCGAAATGGTCCTAGATCCAAGGAAATCTTTTAGATCAGGCTCAGTTTCTTAAATAGTTTGCATTAACATAATCAGTTCCAGGTCTGTGTGGGGCTGAGCTTGAGAACTCCTTAGTAAGTAGGCGTTTACAACAATAAGGGGTTTAATATTACAACACAGGTGAACATTCAGACACATTATCATAAGCTCACCTTGTCCAGGGACCCAAGCATGCTGCCTTTCCACTCTCAGAGCCCTTCACCTAACCTACTGTGCAGCTGTTTCACCTTTAATATCACTGTTCCACAGGCAACGTGACGTCACAATGCTCCTTGTCTGTAGCCCGACCCAGGAGCCTTTGCAAACCTGGTATAATCTACATACTTACGGTGTGTTTAGTCTTGAACCACAAATGCAGTGAAGAATAATGGATTGCTACTCTTCATACATTTTTGACCATTGGCTCAGATTTGAATGCGTACTGGCCATCTGAGCATCTCTGCCAGGCCACCCTATGTCTAGAGACTGTAGATTTAGAGAGTTTATAAACATTGTCAGTTCATTAATAAAGTGTGCTCGCTTCGGCAGCACATATACTAAAATTGGAACGATACAGAGAAGGTTAGCATGGCCCCTGCGCAAGGATGACACGCAAATTCGTGAAGCGTTCCATATTTTTAACAGCTTTCAGGAGAGAAATCTTTTTTGTTTTCAAGACTAATTGAAAAAATAAAGCAGGTCCCAGTGCTGTCCCCGTAATATGTATTTTTCAATTAGTCTCTCCTCAACATTTTTAATGTATTTGCTTTGCAGTAAAGAAGGTGCGCTCTATGTTCAGCTGCATTTAGCAAGGAAGCCTGCAGGACTTCTGGGACTTTTCTTTCTCTTTTTTAGCCTCACTGTCATTATTCTTCACCACCCCCAAATCTATACTGCTGCAGTGTTGTGTTGCTTTGTGGGAAGCAGGACAAAGAGAAGGGCAGGGCCTATGCAAATGAAGGCCTCAGGGATGTCTGGGAGTGCCTTTTTAGCAGTATTGTTAAAGTCCACCTTGCAACCGGATTGGTCGGGTAAGCTGAAAAACACCATGCCAGATTGGGCACCAGGTGTCTAGGCGCTTGGAGGACATATTGGGTCTACATCCCTCAGTTTCCGAGGTCCAAGAAATGTTCACCCTCTACCCTAATAGAGAGGTCTTGGCCGATCGTGGCTGAGAGGGGAAGAAGGTAGCAGTGCAAGATGCTTATGGTCCTTCTCTAATAATGGACCAACTTTCTCTCTCTCCTTACCTGTGGTTCAGCCTGGCTACTGGGGCTACCAGTTGTAAGCCTGCAGCCCACAGGGAGTTGGTTTGTTCCTCTCACACATGTAAATGGGTAAGCATTCAAGTGCACACACCTGCCTACGTCCACAGACCCTCGCGCACACACACTTTTGTCAACAAGCTTTTTCGCAATTAAGAGTATCAGGGACCCATGTTGAAATACAAAAGCAGCACACCACGTGACGGCCATCACATAGAGTCCAGCAGCAAATGGGAAACGTTTAACTAGCTGTGGTCCTATTACTTGCGCTCTACCGTGGAACAACTGCTGGATGAGTCCTGCTGGAGAATATTGAACCTACAACAAGTCTGAGGTAAATAAAAATTCCACAGGAATATAATCAAACAGGGACCTACAACCCTTCCGAGCCAGATAGGAGTCGAACCTACAATCTTCTGATCCGTAGTCAGACGCGTTATCCATTGCGCCACTGGCCCTATGTAGACTTACGCATCCTTTTGTCCTTAGGTGGGCTAGAAAGTGTGTGTATGTGTGTGTGAAGGCACAAGGAAACCCATCTGACCTCCTGGAAGTCTGTTCTGTGAGGTTTTCCCAAGTTTTACAAAGGACTTTAGGAGAAGGAAGCACCTAAAAGCTAGGCGAAATGGTCCTAGATCCAAGGAAATCTTTTAGATCAGGCTCAGTTTCTTAAATAGTTTGCATTAACATAATCAGTTCCAGGTCTGTGTGGGGCTGAGCTTGGGAACTCCTTAGTAAGTAGGCGTTTACAACAATAAGGGGTTTAATATTACAACACAGGTGAACATTCAGACACATTATCATAAGCTCACCTTGTCCAGGGACCCAAGCATGCTGCCTTTCCACTCTCAGAGCCCTTCACCTAACCTACTGTGCAGCTGTTTCACCTTTAATATCACTGTTCCACAGGCAGCGTGACGTCACAATGCTCCTTGTCTGTAGCCCGAACCAGGAGCCTTTGCAAACCTGGTATAATCTACATACTTACGGTGTGTTTAGTCTTGGACCACAAATGCAGTGAAGAATAATGGATTGCTACTCTTCATACATTTTTGACCATTGGCTCAGATTTGAATGCGTACTGGCCATCTGAGCATCTCTGCCAGGCCACCCTATGTCTAGAGACTGTAGATTTAGAGAGTTTATAAACATTGTCAGTTCATCAATAAAGTGTGCTCGCTTCGGCAGCACATATACTAAAATTGGAACGATACAGAGAAGATTAGCATGGCCCCTGCGCAAGGATGACACGCAAATTCGTGAAGCGTTCCATATTTTTAACAGCTTTCAGGAGAGAAATCTTTTTTGTTTTCAAGACTAATTGAAAAAATAAAGCAGGTCCCAGTGCTGTCCCCGTAATATGTATTTTTCAATTAGTCTCTCCTCAACATTTTTAATGTATTTGCTTTGCAGTAAAGAAGGTGCGCTCTATGTTCAGCTGCATTTAGCAAGGAAGCCTGCAGGACTTCTGGGACTTTTCTTTCTCTTTTTTAGCCTCACTGTCATTATTCTTCACCACCCCCAAATCTATACTGCTGCAGTGTTGTGTTGCTTTGTGGGAAGCAGGACAAAGAGAAGGGCAGGGCCTATGCAAATGAAGGCCTCAGGGATGTCTGGGAGTGCCTTTTTAGCAGTATTGTTAAAGTCCACCTTGCAACCGGATTGGTCGGGTAAGCTGAAAAACACCATGCCAGATTGGGCACCAGGTGTCTAGGCGCTTGGAGGACATATTGGGTCTACATCCCTCAGTTTCTGAGGTCCAAGAAATGTTCACCCTCTACCCTAATAGAGAGGTCTTGGCCGATCGTGGCTGATCGTGGCTGAGAGGGGAAGAAGGTAGCAGTGCAAGATGCTTATGGTCCTTCTCTAATAATGGACCAACTTTCTCTCTCTCCTTACCTGTGGTTCTGCCTGGCTACTGGGGCTACCAGTTGTAAGCCTGCAGCCTGCAGCCCACAGGGAGTTGGTTTGTTCCTCTCACACATGTAAATGGGTAAGCATTCAAGTGCACACACCTGCCTACGTCCACAGACCCTCGCGCACACACACTTTTGTCAACAAGCTTTTTCGCAATTAAGAGTATCAGGGACCCATGTTGAAATACAAAAGCAGCACACCATGTGACGGCCATCACATAGAGTCCAGCAGCAAATGGGAAACGTTTAACTAGCTGTGGTCCTATTACTTGCGCTCTACCGTGGAACAACTGCTGGATGAGTCCTGCTGGAGAATATTGAACCTACAACAAGTCTGAGGTAAATAAAAATTCCACAGGAATATAATCAAACAGGGACCTACAACCCTTCCGAGCCAGATAGGAGTCGAACCTACAATCTTCTGATCCGTAGTCAGACGCGTTATCCATTGCGCCACTGGCCCTATGTAGACTTACGCATCCTTTTGTCCTTAAGTGGGCTAGAAAGTGTGTGTATGTGTGTGTGAAGGCACAAGGAAACCCATCTGACCTCCTGGAAGTCTGTTCTGTGAGGTTTTCCCAAGTTTTACAAAGGACTTTAGGAGAAGGAAGCACCTAAAAGCTAGGCGAAATGGTCCTAGATCCAAGGAAATCTTTTAGATCAGGCTCAGTTTCTTAAATAGTTTGCATTAACATAATCAGTTCCAGGTCTGTGTGGGGCTGAGCTTGAGAACTCCTTAGTAAGTAGGCGTTTACAACAATAAGGGGTTTAATATTACAACACAGGTGAACATTCAGACACATTATCATAAGCTCACCTTGTCCAGGGACCCAAGCATGCTGCCTTTCCACTCTCAGAGCCCTTCACCTAACCTACTGTGCAGCTGTTTCACCTTTAATATCACTGTTCCACAGGCAACGTGACGTCACAATGCTCCTTGTCTGTAGCCCGACCCAGGAGCCTTTGCAAACCTGGTATAATCTACATACTTACGGTGTGTTTAGTCTTGGACCACAAATGCAGTGAAGAATAATGGATTGCTACTCTTCATACATTTTTGACCATTGGCTCAGATTTGAATGCGTACTGGCCATCTGAGCATCTCTGCCAGGCCACCCTATGTCTAGAGACTGTAGATTTAGAGAGTTTATAAACATTGTCAGTTCATTAATAAAGTGTGCTCGCTTCGGCAGCACATATACTAAAATTGGAACGATACAGAGAAGATTAGCATGGCCCCTGCGCAAGGATGACACGCAAATTCGTGAAGCGTTCCATATTTTTAACAGCTTTCAGGAGAGAAATCTTTTTTGTTTTCAAGACTAATTGAAAAAATAAAGCAGGTCCCAGTGCTGTCCCCGTAATATGTATTTTTCAATTAGTCTCTCCTCAACATTTTTAATGTATTTGCTTTGCAGTAAAGAAGGTGCGCTCTATGTTCAGCTGCATTTAGCAAGGAAGCCTGCAGGACTTCTGGGACTTTTCTTTCTCTTTTTTAGCCTCACTGTCATTATTCTTCACCACCCCCAAATCTATACTGCTGCAGTGTTGTGTTGCTTTGTGGGAAGCAGGACAAAGAGAAGGGCAGGGCCTATGCAAATGAAGGCCTCAGGGATGTCTGGGAGTGCCTTTTTAGCAGTATTGTTAAAGTCCACCTTGCAACCGGATTGGTCGGGTAAGCTGAAAAACACCATGCCAGATTGGGCACCAGGTGTCTAGGCGCTTGGAGGACATATTGGGTCTACATCCCTCAGTTTCTGAGGTCCAAGAAATGTTCACCCTCTACCCTAATAGAGAGGTCTTGGCTGATCGTGGCTGAGATGGGAAGAAGGTAGCAGTGCAAGATGCTTATGCTTTTTCTCTAATAATGGACCAACTTTCTCTCTCTCCTTACCTGTGGTTCTGCCTGGCTACTGGGGCTACCAGTTGTAAGCCTGCAGCCCACAGGGAGTTGGTTTGTTCCTCTCACACATGTAAATGGGTAAGCATTCAAGTGCACACACCTGCCTACGTCCACAGACCCTCGCGCACACACACTTTTGTCAACAAGCTTTTTCGCAATTAAGAGTATCAGGGACCCATGTTGAAATACAAAAGCAGCACACCACGTGACGGCCATCACATAGAGTCCAGCAGCAAATGGGAAACGTTTAACTAGCTGTGGTCCTATTACTTGCGCTCTACCGTGGAACAACTGCTGGATGAGTCCTGCTGGAGAATATTGAACCTACAACAAGTCTGAGGTAAATAAAAATTCCACAGGAATATAATCAAACAGGGACCTACAACCCTTCCGAGCCAGATAGGAGTCGAACCTACAATCTTCTGATCCGTAGTCAGACGCGTTATCCATTGCGCCACTGGCCCTATGTAGACTTACGCATCCTTTTGTCCTTAAGTGGGCTAGAAAGTGTGTGTATGTGTGTGTGAAGGCACAAGGAAACCCATCTGACCTCCTGGAAGTCTGTTCTGTGAGGTTTTCCCAAGTTTTACAAAGGATTTTAGGAGAAGGAAGCACCTAAAAGCTAGGCGAAATGGTCCTAGATCCAAGGAAATCTTTTAGATCAGGCTCAGTTTCTTAAATAGTTTGCATTAACATAATCAGTTCCAGGTCTGTGTGGGGCTGAGCTTGGGAACTCCTTAGTAAGTAGGCGTTTACAACAATAAGGGGTTTAATATTACAACACAGGTGAACATTCAGACACATTATAATAAGCTCACCTTGTCCAGGGACCCAAGCATGCTGCCTTTCCACTCTCAGAGCCCTTCACCTAACCTACTGTGCAGCTGTTTCACCTTTAATATCACTGTTCCACAGGCAGCGTGACGTCACAATGCTCCTTGTCTGTAGCCCGAACCAGGAGCCTTTGCAAACCTGGTATAATCTACATACTTACGGTGTGTTTAGTCTTGGACCACAAATGCAGTGAAGAATAATGGATTGCTACTCTTCATACATTTTTGACCATTGGCTCAGATTTGAATGCGTACTGGCCATCTGAGCATCTCTGCCAGGCCACCCTATGTCTAGAGACTGTAGATTTAGAGAGTTTATAAACATTGTCAGTTCATCAATAAAGTGTGCTCGCTTCGGCAGCACATATACTAAAATTGGAACGATACAGAGAAGATTAGCATGGCCCCTGCGCAAGGATGACACGCAAATTCGTGAAGCGTTCCATATTTTTAACAGCTTTCAGGAGAGAAATCTTTTTTGTTTTCAAGACTAATTGAAAAAATAAAGCAGGTCCCAGTGCTGTCCCCGTAATATGTATTTTTCAATTAGTCTCTCCTCAACATTTTTAATGTATTTGCTTTGCAGTAAAGAAGGTGCGCTCTATGTTCAGCTGCATTTAGCAAGGAAGCCTGCAGGACTTCTGGGACTTTTCTTTCTCTTTTTTAGCCTCACTGTCATTATTCTTCACCACCCCCAAATCTATACTGCTGCAGTGTTGTGTTGCTTTGTGGGAAGCAGGACAAAGAGAAGGGCAGGGCCTATGCAAATGAAGGCCTCAGGGATGTCTGGGAGTGCCTTTTTAGCAGTATTGTTAAAGTCCACCTTGCAACCGGATTGGTCGGGTAAGCTGAAAAACACCATGCCAGATTGGGCACCAGGTGTCTAGGCGCTTGGAGGACATATTGGGTCTACATCCCTCAGTTTCCGAGGTCCGAGAAATGTTCACCCTCTACCCTAATAGAGAGGTCTTGGCCGATCGTGGCTGAGAGGGGAAGAAGGTAGCAGTGCAAGATGCTTATGGTCCTTCTCTAATAATGGACCAACTTTCTCTCTCTCCTTACCTGTGGTTCAGCCTGGCTACTGGGGCTACCAGTTGTAAGCCTGCAGCCCACAGGGAGTTGGTTTGTTCCTCTCACACATGTAAATGGGTAAGCATTCAAGTGCACACACCTGCCTACGTCCACAGACCCTCGCGCACACACACTTTTGTCAACAAGCTTTTTCGCAATTAAGAGTATCAGGGACCCATGTTGAAATACAAAAGCAGCACACCACGTGACGGCCATCACATAGAGTCCAGCAGCAAATGGGAAACGTTTAACTAGCTGTGGTCCTATTACTTGCGCTCTACCGTGGAACAACTGCTGGATGAGTCCTGCTGGAGAATATTGAACCTACAACAAGTCTGAGGTAAATAAAAATTCCACAGGAATATAATCAAACAGGGACCTACAACCCTTCCGAGCCAGATAGGAGTCGAACCTACAATCTTCTGATCCGTAGTCAGACGCGTTATCCATTGCGCCACTGGCCCTATGTAGACTTACGCATCCTTTTGTCCTTAAGTGGGCTAGAAAGTGTGTGTATGTGTGTGTGAAGGCACAAGGAAACCCATCTGACCTCCTGGAAGTCTGTTCTGTGAGGTTTTCCCAAGTTTTACAAAGGACTTTAGGAGAAGGAAGCACCTAAAAGCTAGGCGAAATGGTCCTAGATCCAAGGAAATCTTTTAGATCAGGCTCAGTTTCTTAAATAGTTTGCATTAACATAATCAGTTCCAGGTCTGTGTGGGGCTGAGCTTGGGAACTCCTTAGTAAGTAGGCGTTTACAACAATAAGGGGTTTAATATTACAACACAGGTGAACATTCAGACACATTATCATAAGCTCACCTTGTCCAGGGACCCAAGCATGCTGCCTTTCCACTCTCAGAGCCCTTCACCTAACCTACTGTGCAGCTGTTTCACCTTTAATATCACTGTTCCACAGGCAGCGTGACGTCACAATGCTCCTTGTCTGTAGCCCGACCCAGGAGCCTTTGCAAACCTGGTATAATCTACATACTTACGGTGTGTTTAGTCTTGGACCACAAATGCAGTGAAGAATAATGGATTGCTACTCTTCATACATTTTTGACCATTGGCTCAGATTTGAATGCGTACTGGCCATCTGAGCATCTCTGCCAGGCCACCCTATGTCTAGAGACTGTAGATTTAGAGAGTTTATAAACATTGTCAGTTCATCAATAAAGTGTGCTCGCTTCGGCAGCACATATACTAAAATTGGAACGATACAGAGAAGATTAGCATGGCCCCTGCGCAAAGATGACACGCAAATTCGTGAAGCGTTCCATATTTTTAACAGCTTTCAGGAGAGAAATCTTTTTTGTTTTCAAGACTAATTGAAAAAATAAAGCAGGTCCCAGGGCTGTCCCCGTAATATGTATTTTTCAATTAGTCTCTCCTCAACATTTTTAATGTATTTGCTTTGCAGTAAAGAAGGTGCGCTCTATGTTCAGCTGCATTTAGCAAGGAAGCCTGCAGGACTTCTGGGACTTTTCTTTCTCTTTTTTAGCCTCACTGTCATTATTCTTCACCACCCCCAAATCTATACTGCTGCAGTGTTGTGTTGCTTTGTGGGAAGCAGGACAAAGAGAAGGGCAGGGCCTATGCAAATGAAGGCCTCAGGGATGTCTGGGAGTGCCTTTTTAGCAGTATTGTTAAAGTCCACCTTGCAACCGGATTGGTCGGGTAAGCTGAAAAACACCATGCCAGATTGGGCACCAGGTGTCTAGGCGCTTGGAGGACATATTGGGTCTACATCCCTCAGTTTCTGAGGTCCAAGAAATGTTCACCCTCTACCCTAATAGAGAGGTCTTGGCCGATCGTGGCTGATCGTGGCTGAGAGGGGAAGAAGGTAGCAGTGCAAGATGCTTATGGTCCTTCTCTAATAATGGACCAACTTTCTCTCTCTCCTTACCTGTGGTTCTGCCTGGCTACTGGGGCTACCAGTTGTAAGCCTGCAGCCCACAGGGAGTTGGTTTGTTCCTCTCACACATGTAAATGGGTAAGCATTCAAGTGCACACACCTGCCTACGTCCACAGACCCTCGCGCACACACACTTTTGTCAACAAGCTTTTTCGCAATTAAGAGTATCAGGGACCCATGTTGAAATACAAAAGCAGCACACCACGTGACGGCCATCACATAGAGTCCAGCAGCAAATGGGAAACGTTTAACTAGCTGTGGTCCTATTACTTGCGCTCTACCGTGGAACAACTGCTGGATGAGTCCTGCTGGAGAATATTGAACCTACAACAAGTCTGAGGTAAATAAAAATTCCACAGGAATATAATCAAACAGGGACCTACAACCCTTCCGAGCCAGATAGGAGTCGAACCTACAATCTTCTGATCCGTAGTCAGACGCGTTATCCATTGCGCCATTGGCCCTATGTAGACTTACGCATCCTTTTGTCCTTAAGTGGGCTAGAAAGTGTGTGTATGTGTGTGTGAAGGCACAAGGAAACCCATCTGACCTCCTGGAAGTCTGTTCTGTGAGGTTTTCCCAAGTTTTACAAAGGACTTTAGGAGAAGGAAGCACCTAAAAGCTAGGCGAAATGGTCCTAGATCCAAGGAAATCTTTTAGATCAGGCTCAGTTTCTTAAATAGTTTGCATTAACATAATCAGTTCCAGGTCTGTGTGGGGCTGAGCTTGAGAACTCCTTAGTAAGTAGGCGTTTACAACAATAAGGGGTTTAATATTACAACACAGGTGAACATTCAGACACATTATCATAAGCTCACCTTGTCCAGGGACCCAAGCATGCTGCCTTTCCACTCTCAGAGCCCTTCACCTAACCTACTGTGCAGCTGTTTCACCTTTAATATCACTGTTCCACAGGCAACGTGACGTCACAATGCTCCTTGTCTGTAGCCCGACCCAGGAGCCTTTGCAAACCTGGTATAATCTACATACTTACGGTGTGTTTAGTCTTGGACCACAAATGCAGTGAAGAATAATGGATTGCTACTCTTCATACATTTTTGACCATTGGCTCAGATTTGAATGCGTACTGGCCATCTGAGCATCTCTGCCAGGCCACCCTATGTCTAGAGACTGTAGATTTAGAGAGTTTATAAACATTGTCAGTTCATTAATAAAGTGTGCTCGCTTTGGCAGCACATATACTAAAATTGGAACGATACAGAGAAGATTAGCATGGCCCCTGCGCAAGGATGACACGCAAATTCGTGAAGCGTTCCATATTTTTAACAGCTTTCAGGAGAGAAATCTTTTTTGTTTTCAAGACTAATTGAAAAAATAAAGCAGGTCCCAGTGCTGTCCCCGTAATATGTATTTTTCAATTAGTCTCTCCTCAACATTTTTAATGTATTTGCTTTGCAGTAAAGAAGGTGCGCTCTATGTTCAGCTGCATTTAGCAAGGAAGCCTGCAGGACTTCTGGGACTTTTCTTTCTCTTTTTTAGCCTCACTGTCATTATTCTTCACCACCCCCAAATCTATACTGCTGCAGTGTTGTGTTGCTTTGTGGGAAGCAGGACAAAGAGAAGGGCAGGGCCTATGCAAATGAAGGCCTCAGGGATGTCTGGGAGTGCCTTTTTAGCAGTATTGTTAAAGTCCACCTTGCAACCGGATTGGTCGGGTAAGCTGAAAAACACCATGCCAGATTGGGCACCAGGTGTCTAGGCGCTTGGAGGACATATTGGGTCTACATCCCTCAGTTTCTGAGGTCCAAGAAATGTTCACCCTCTACCCTAATAGAGAGGTCTTGGCTGATCGTGGCTGAGATGGGAAGAAGGTAGCAGTGCAAGATGCTTATGGTTTTTCTCTAATAATGGACCAACTTTCTCTCTCTCCTTACCTGTGGTTCTGCCTGGCTACTGGGGCTACCAGTTGTAAGCCTGCAGCCCACAGGGAGTTGGTTTGTTCCTCTCACACATGTAAATGGGTAAGCATTCAAGTGCACACACCTGCCTACGTCCACAGACCCTCGCGCACACACACTTTTGTCAACAAGCTTTTTCGCAATTAAGAGTATCAGGGACCCATGTTGAAATACAAAAGCAGCACACCACGTGACGGCCATCACATAGAGTCCAGCAGCAAATGGGAAACGTTTAACTAGCTGTGGTCCTATTACTTGCGCTCTACCGTGGAACAACTGCTGGATGAGTCCTGCTGGAGAATATTGAACCTACAACAAGTCTGAGGTAAATAAAAATTCCACAGGAATATAATCAAACAGGGACCTACAACCCTTCCGAGCCAGATAGGAGTCGAACCTACAATCTTCTGATCCGTAGTCAGACGCGTTATCCATTGCGCCACTGGCCCTATGTAGACTTACGCATCCTTTTGTCCTTAAGTGGGCTAGAAAGTGTGTGTATGTGTGTGTGAAGGCACAAGGAAACCCATCTGACCTCCTGGAAGTCTGTTCTGTGAGGTTTTCCCAAGTTTTACAAAGGACTTTAGGAGAAGGAAGCACCTAAAAGCTAGGCGAAATGGTCCTAGATCCAAGGAAATCTTTTAGATCAGGCTCAGTTTCTTAAATAGTTTGCATTAACATAATCAGTTCCAGGTCTGTGTGGGGCTGAGCTTGAGAACTCCTTAGTAAGTAGGCGTTTACAACAATAAGGGGTTTAATATTACAACACAGGTGAACATTCAGACACATTATCATAAGCTCACCTTGTCCAGGGACCCAAGCATGCTGCCTTTCCACTCTCAGAGCCCTTCACCTAACCTACTGTGCAGCTGTTTCACCTTTAATATCACTGTTCCACAGGCAACGTGACGTCACAATGCTCCTTGTCTGTAGCCCGACCCAGGAGCCTTTGCAAACCTGGTATAATCTACATACTTACGGTGTGTTTAGTCTTGGACCACAAATGCAGTGAAGAATAATGGATTGCTACTCTTCATACATTTTTGACCATTGGCTCAGATTTGAATGCGTACTGGCCATCTGAGCATCTCTGCCAGGCCACCCTATGTCTAGAGACTGTAGATTTAGAGAGTTTATAAACATTGTCAGTTCATCAATAAAGTGTGCTCGCTTCGGCAGCACATATACTAAAATTGGAACGATACAGAGAAGATTAGCATGGCCCCTGCGCAAGGATGACACGCAAATTCGTGAAGCGTTCCATATTTTTAACAGCTTTCAGGAGAGAAATCTTTTTTGTTTTCAAGACTAATTGAAAAAATAAAGCAGGTCCCAGTGCTGTCCCCGTAATATGTATTTTTCAATTAGTCTCTCCTCAACATTTTTAATGTATTTGCTTTGCAGTAAAGAAGGTGCACTCTATGTTCAGCTGCATTTAGCAAGGAAGCCTGCAGGACTTCTGGGACTTTTCTTTCTCTTTTTTAGCCTCACTGTCATTATTCTTCACCACCCCCAAATCTATACTGCTGCAGTGTTGTGTTGCTTTGTGGGAAGCAGGACAAAGAGAAGGGCAGGGCCTATGCAAATGAAGGCCTCAGGGATGTCTGGGAGTGCCTTTTTAGCAGTATTGTTAAAGTCCACCTTGCAACCGGATTGGTCGGGTAAGCTGAAAAACACCATGCCAGATTGGGCACCAGGTCTCTAGGCGCTTGGAGGACATATTGGGTCTACATCCCTCAGTTTCTGAGGTCCAAGAAATGTTCACCCTCTACCCTAATAGAGAGGTCTTGGCTGATCGTGGCTGAGAAGGTAAGAAGGTTGCAGCGCAAGATGCTTATGGTCCTTCTCTAATAATGGACCAACTTTCTCTCTCTCCTTACCTGTGGTTCTGCCTGGCTACTGGGGCTACCAGTTGTAAGCCTGCAGCCCACAGGGAGTTGGTTTGTTCCTCTCACTCATGTAAATGGGTAAGCATTCAAGTGCACACACCTGCCTACGTCCACAGACCCTCGCGCACACACACTTTTGTCAACAAGCTTTTTCGCAATTAAGAGTATCAGGGACCCATGTTGAAATACAAAAGCAGCACACCACGTGACGGCCATCACATAGAGTCCAGCAGCAAATGGGAAACGTTTAACTAGCTGTGGTCCTATTACTTGCGCTCTACCGTGGAACAACTGCTGGATGAGTCCTGCTGGAGAATATTGAACCTACAACAAGTCTGAGGTAAATAAAAATTCCACAGGAATATAATCAAACAGGGACCTACAACCCTTCCGAGCCAGATAGGAGTCGAACCTACAATCTTCTGATCCGTAGTCAGACGCGTTATCCATTGCGCCACTGGCCCTATGTAGACTTACGCATCCTTTTGTCCTTAAGTGGGCTAGAAAGTGTGTGTATGTGTGTGTGAAGGCACAAGGAAACTCATCTGACCTCCTGGAAGTCTGTTCTGTGAGGTTTTCCCAAGTTTTACAAAGGACTTTAGGAGAAGGAAGCACCTAAAAGCTAGGCGAAATGGTCCTAGATCCAAGGAAATCTTTTAGATCAGGCTCAGTTTCTTAAATAGTTTGCATTAACATAATCAGTTCCAGGTCTGTGTGGGGCTGAGCTTGGGAACTCCTTAGTAAGTAGGCGTTTACAACAATAAGGGGCTTAATATTACAACACAGGTGAACATTCAGACACATTATCATAAGCTCACCTTGTCCAGGGACCCAAGCATGCTGCCTTTCCACTCTCAGAGCCCTTCACCTAACCTACTGTGCAGCTGTTTCACCTTTAATATCACTGTTCCACAGGCAGCGTGACGTCACAATGCTCCTTGTCTGTAGCCCGAACCAGGAGCCTTTGCAAACCTGGTATAATCTACATACTTACGGTATGTTTAGTCTTGGACCACAAATGCAGTGAAGAATAATGGATTGCTACTCTTCATACATTTTTGACCATTGGCTCAGATTTGAATGCGTACTGGCCATCTGAGCATCTCTGCCAGGCCACCCTATGTCTAGAGACTGTAGATTTAGAGAGTTTATAAACATTGTCAGTTCATCAATAAAGTGTGCTCGCTTCGGCAGCACATATACTAAAATTGGAACGATACAGAGAAGATTAGCATGGCCCCTGCGCAAGGATGACACGCAAATTCGTGAAGCGTTCCATATTTTTAACAGCTTTTAGGAGAGAAATCTTTTTTGTTTTCAAGACTAATTGAAAAAATAAAGCAGGTCCCAGTGCTGTCCCCGTAATATGTATTTTTCAATTAGTCTCTCCTCAACATTTTTAATGTATTTGCTTTGCAGTAAAGAAGGTGCGCTCTATGTTCAGCTGCATTTAGCAAGGAAGCCTGCAGGACTTCTGGGACTTTTCTTTCTCTTTTTTAGCCTCACTGTCATTATTCTTCACCACCCCCAAATCTATACTGCTGCAGTGTTGTGTTGCTTTGTGGGAAGCAGGACAAAGAGAAGGGCAGGGCCTATGCAAATGAAGGCCTCAGGGATGTCTGGGAGTGCCTTTTTAGCAGTATTGTTAAAGTCCACCTTGCAACCGGATTGGTCGGGTAAGCTGAAAAACACCATGCCAGATTGGGCACCAGGTCTCTAGGCGCTTGGAGGACATATTGGGTCTACATCCCTCAGTTTCTGAGGTCCAAGAAATGTTCACCCTCTACCCTAATAGAGAGGTCTTGGCCGATCGTGGCTGAGAGGGGAAGAAGGTAGCAGTGCAAGATGCTTATGGTCCTTCTCTAATAATGGACCAACTTTCTCTCTCTCCTTACCTGTGGTTCTGCCTGGCTACTGGGGCTACCAGTTGTAAGCCTGCAGCCCACAGGGAGTTGGTTTGTTCCTCTCACACATGTAAATGGGTAAGCATTCAAGTGCACACACCTGCCTACGTCCACAGACCCTCGCGCACACACACTTTTGTCAACAAGCTTTTTCGCAATTAAGAGTATCAGGGACCCATGTTGAAATACAAAAGCAGCACACCACGTGACGGCCATCACATAGAGTCCAGCAGCAAATGGGAAACGTTTAACTAGCTGTGGTCCTATTACTTGCGCTCTACCGTGGAACAACTGCTGGATGAGTCCTGCTGGAGAAAATTGAACCTACAACAAGTCTGAGGTAAATAAAAATTCCACAGGAATATAATCAAACAGGGACCTACAACCCTTCCGAGCCAGATAGGAGTCAAACCTACAATCTTCTGATCCATAGTCAGACGCGTTATCCATTGCGCCACTGGCCCTATGTAGACTTACGCATCCTTTTGTCCTTAAGTGGGCTAGAAAGTGTGTGTATGTGTGTGTGAAGGCACAAGGAAACCCATCTGACCTCCTGGAAGTCTGTTCTGTGAGGTTTTCCCAAGTTTTACAAAGGACTTTAGGAGAAGGAAGCACCTAAAAGCTAGGCGAAATGGTCCTAGATCCAAGGAAATCTTTTAGATCAGGCTCAGTTTCTTAAATAGTTTGCATTAACATAATCAGTTCCAGGTCTGTGTGGGGCTGAGCTTGAGAACTCCTTAGTAAGTAGGCGTTTACAACAATAAGGGGTTTAATATTACAACACAGGTGAACATTCAGACACATTATCATAAGCTCACCTTGTCCAGGGACCCAAGCATGCTGCCTTTCCACTCTCAGAGCCCTTCACCTAACCTACTGTGCAGCTGTTTCACCTTTAATATCACTGTTCCACAGGCAGCGTGACGTCACAATGCTCCTTGTCTGTAGCCCGACCCAGGAGCCTTTGCAAACCTGGTATAATCTACATACTTACGGTGTGTTTAGTCTTGGACCACAAATGCAGTGAAGAATAATGGATTGCTACTCTTCATACATTTTTGACCATTGGCTCAGATTTGAATGCGTACTGGCCATCTGAGCATCTCTGCCAGGCCACCCTATGTCTAGAGACTGTAGATTTAGAGAGTTTATAAACATTGTCAGTTCATCAATAACGTGTGCTCGCTTCGGCAGCACATATACTAAAATTGGAACGATACAGAGAAGATTAGCATGGCCCCTGCGCAAGGATGACACGCAAATTCGTGAAGCGTTCCATATTTTTAACAGCTTTCAGGAGAGAAATCTTTTTTGTTTTCAAGACTAATTGAAAAAATAAAGCAGGTCCCAGTGCTGTCCCCGTAATATGTATTTTTCAATTAGTCTCTCCTCAACATTTTTAATGTATTTGCTTTGCAGTAAAGAAGGTGCGCTCTATGTTCAGCTGCATTTAGCAAGGAAGCCTGCAGGACTTCTGGGACTTTTCTTTCTCTTTTTTAGCCTCACTGTCATTATTCTTCACCACCCCCAAATCTATACTGCTGCAGTGTTGTGTTGCTTTGTGGGAAGCAGGACAAAGAGAAGGGCAGGGCCTATGCAAATGAAGGCCTCAGGGATGTCTGGGAGTGCCTTTTTAGCAGTATTGTTAAAGTCCACCTTGCAACCGGATTGGTCGGGTAAGCTGAAAAACACCATGCCAGATTGGGCACCAGGTCTCTAGGCGCTTGGAGGACATATTGGGTCTACATCCCTCAGTTTCTGAGGTCCAAGAAATGTTCACCCTCTACCCTAATAGAGAGGTCTTGGCCGATCGTGGCTGAGAGGGGAAGAAGGTAGCAGTGCAAGATGCTTATGGTCCTTCTCTAATAATGGACCAACTTTCTCTCTCTCCTTACCTGTGGTTCTGCCTGGCTACTGGGGCTACCAGTTGTAAGCCTGCAGCCCACAGGGAGTTGGTTTGTTCCTCTCACACATGTAAATGGGTAAGCATTCAAGTGCACACACCTGCCTACGTCCACAGACCCTCGCGCACACACACTTTTGTCAACAAGCTTTTTCGCAATTAAGAGTATCAGGGACCCATGTTGAAATACAAAAGCAGCACACCACGTGACGGCCATCACATAGAGTCCAGCAGCAAATGGGAAACGTTTAACTAGCTGTGGTCCTATTACTTGCGCTCTACCGTGGAACAACTGCTGGATGAGTCCTGCTGGAGAATATTGAACCTACAACAAGTCTGAGGTAAATAAAAATTCCACAGGAATATAATCAAACAGGGACCTACAACCCTTCCGAGCCAGATAGGAGTCGAACCTACAATCTTCTGATCCGTAGTCAGACGCGTTATCCATTGCGCCACTGGCCCTATGTAGACTTACGCATCCTTTTGTCCTTAAGTGGGCTAGAAAGTGTGTGTATGTGTGTGTGAAGGCACAAGGAAACCCATCTGACCTCCTGGAAGTCTGTTCTGTGAGGTTTTCCCAAGTTTTACAAAGGACTTTAGGAGAAGGAAGCACCTAAAAGCTAGGCGAAATGGTCCTAGATCCAAGGAAATCTTTTAGATCAGGCTCAGTTTCTTAAATAGTTTGCATTAACATAATCAGTTCCAGGTCTGTGTGGGGCTGAGCTTGAGAACTCCTTAGTAAGTAGGCGTTTACAACAATAAGGGGTTTAATATTACAACACAGGTGAACATTCAGACACATTATCATACGCTCACCTTGTCCAGGGACCCAAGCATGCTGCCTTTCCACTCTCAGAGCCCTTCACCTAACCTACTGTGCAGCTGTTTCACCTTTAATATCACTGTTCCACAGGCAGCGTGACGTCACAATGCTCCTTGTCTGTAGCCCGACCCAGGAGCCTTTGCAAACCTGGTATAATCTACATACTTACGGTGTGTTTAGTCTTGGACCACAAATGCAGTGAAGAATAATGGATTGCTACTCTTCATACATTTTTGACCATTGGCTCAGATTTGAATGCGTACTGGCCATCTGAGCATCTCTGCCAGGCCACCCTATGTCTAGAGACTGTAGATTTAGAGAGTTTATAAACATTGTCAGTTCATCAATAAAGTGTGCTCGCTTCGGCAGCACATATACTAAAATTGGAACGATACAGAGAAGATTAGCATGGCCCCTGCGCAAGGATGACACGCAAATTCGTGAAGCGTTCCATATTTTTAACAGCTTTCAGGAGAGAAATCTTTTTTGTTTTCAAGACTAATTGAAAAAATAAAGCAGGTCCCAGTGCTGTCCCCGTAATATGTATTTTTCAATTAGTCTCTCCTCAACATTTTTAATGTATTTGCTTTGCAGTAAAGAAGGTGCGCTCTATGTTCAGCTGCATTTAGCAAGGAAGCCTGCAGGACTTCTGGGACTTTTCTTTCTCTTTTTTAGCCTCACTGTCATTATTCTTCACCACCCCCAAATCTATACTGCTGCAGTGTTGTGTTGCTTTGTGGGAAGCAGGACAAAGAGAAGGGCAGGGCCTATGCAAATGAAGGCCTCAGGGATGTCTGGGAGTGCCTTTTTAGCAGTATTGTTAAAGTCCACCTTGCAACCGGATTGGTCGGGTAAGCTGAAAAACACCATGCCAGATTGGGCACCAGGTGTCTAGGCGCTTGGAGGACATATTGGGTCTACATCCCTCAGTTTCTGAGGTCCAAGAAATGTTCACCCTCTACCCTAATAGAGAGGTCTTGGCCGATCGTGGCTGAGAGGGGAAGAAGGTAGCAGTGCAAGATGCTTATGGTCCTTCTCTAATAATGGACCAACTTTCTCTCTCTCCTTACCTGTGGTTCTGCCTGGCTACTGGGGCTACCAGTTGTAAGCCTGCAGCCCACAGGGAGTTGGTTTGTTCCTCTCACACATGTAAATGGGTAAGCATTCAAGTGCACACACCTGCCTACGTCCACAGACCCTCGCGCACACACACTTTTGTCAACAAGCTTTTTCGCAATTAAGAGTATCAGGGACCCATGTTGAAATACAAAAGCAGCACACCACGTGACGGCCATCACATAGAGTCCAGCAGCAAATGGGAAACGTTTAACTAGCTGTGGTCCTATTACTTGCGCTCTACCGTGGAACAACTGCTGGATGAGTCCTGCTGGAGAATATTGAACCTACAACAAGTCTGAGGTAAATAAAAATTCCACAGGAATATAATCAAACAGGGACCTACAACCCTTCCGAGCCAGATAGGAGTCGAACCTACAATCTTCTGATCCGTAGTCAGACGCGTTATCCATTGCGCCACTGGCCCTATGTAGACTTACGCATCCTTTTGTCCTTAAGTGGGCTAGAAAGTGTGTGTATGTGTGTGTGAAGGCACAAGGAAACCCATCTGACCTCCTGGAAGTCTGTTCTGTGAGGTTTTCCCAAGTTTTACAAAGGACTTTAGGAGAAGGAAGCACCTAAAAGCTAGGCGAAATGGTCCTAGATCCAAGGAAATCTTTTAGATCAGGCTCAGTTTCTTAAATAGTTTGCATTAACATAATCAGTTCCAGGTCTGTGTGGGGCTGAGCTTGAGAACTCCTTAGTAAGTAGGCGTTTACAACAATAAGGGGTTTAATATTACAACACAGGTGAACATTCAGACACATTATCATAAGCTCACCTTGTCCAGGGACCCAAGCATTCTGCCTTTCCACTCTCAGAGCCCTTCACCTAACCTACTGTGCAGCTGTTTCACCTTTAATATCACTGTTCCACAAGCAGCGTGACGTCACAATGCTCCTTGTCTGTAGCCCGACCCAGGAGCCTTTGCAAACCTGGTATAATCTACATACTTACGGTGTGTTTAGTCTTGGACCACAAATGCAGTGAAGAATAATGGATTGCTACTCTTCATACATTTTTGACCATTGGCTCAGATTTGAATGCGTACTGGCCATCTGAGCATCTCTGCCAGGCCACCCTATGTCTAGAGACTGTAGATTTAGAGAGTTTATAAACATTGTCAGTTCATCAATAAAGTGTGCTCGCTTCGGCAGCACATATACTAAAATTGGAACGATACAGAGAAGATTAGCATGGCCCCTGCGCAAGGATGACACGCAAATTCGTGAAGCGTTCCATATTTTTAACAGCTTTCAGGAGAGAAATCTTTTTTGTTTTCAAGACTAATTGAAAAAATAAAGCAGGTCCCAGTGCTGTCCCCGTAATATGTATTTTTCAATTAGTCTCTCCTCAACATTTTTAATGTATTTGCTTTGCAGTAAAGAAGGTGCGCTCTATGTTCAGCTGCATTTAGCAAGGAAGCCTGCAGGACTTCTGGGACTTTTCTTTCTCTTTTTTAGCCTCACTGTCATTATTCTTCACCACCCCCAAATCTATACTGCTGCAGTGTTGTGTTGCTTTGTGGGAAGCAGGACAAAGAGAAGGGCAGGGCCTATGCAAATGAAGGCCTCAGGGATGTCTGGGAGTGCCTTTTTAGCAGTATTGTTAAAGTCCACCTTGCAACCGGATTGGTCGGGTAAGCTGAAAAACACCATGCCAGATTGGGCACCAGGTCTCTAGGCGCTTGGAGGACATATTGGGTCTACATCCCTCAGTTTCTGAGGTCCAAGAAATGTTCACCCTCTACCCTAATAGAGAGGTCTTGGCCGATCGTGGCTGAGAGGGGAAGAAGGTAGCAGTGCAAGATGCTTATGGTCCTTCTCTAATAATGGACCAACTTTCTCTCTCTCCTTACCTGTGGTTCTGCCTGGCTACTGGGGCTACCAGTTGTAAGCCTGCAGCCCACAGGGAGTTGGTTTGTTCCTCTCACACATGTAAATGGGTAAGCATTCAAGTGCACACACCTGCCTACGTCCACAGACCCTCGCGCACACACACTTTTGTCAACAAGCTTTTTCGCAATTAAGAGTATCAGGGACCCATGTTGAAATACAAAAGCAGCACACCACGTGACGGCCATCACATAGAGTCCAGCAGCAAATGGGAAACGTTTAACTAGCTGTGGTCCTATTACTTGCGCTCTACCGTGGAACAACTGCTGGATGAGTCCTGCTGGAGAATATTGAACCTACAACAAGTCTGAGGTAAATAAAAATTCCACAGGAATATAATCAAACAGGGACCTACAACCCTTCCGAGCCAGATAGGAGTCGAACCTACAATCTTCTGATCCGTAGTCAGACGCGTTATCCATTGCGCCACTGGCCCTATGTAGACTTACGCATCCTTTTGTCCTTAAGTGGGCTAGAAAGTGTGTGTATGTGTGTGTGAAGGCACAAGGAAACCCATCTGACCTCCTGGAAGTCTGTTCTGTGAGGTTTTCCCAAGTTTTACAAAGGACTTTAGGAGAAGGAAGCACCTAAAAGCTAGGCGAAATGGTCCTAGATCCAAGGAAATCTTTTAGATCAGGCTCAGTTTCTTAAATAGTTTGCATTAACATAATCAGTTCCAGGTCTGTGTGGGGCTGAGCTTGAGAACTCCTTAGTAAGTAGGCGTTTACAACAATAAGGGGTTTAATATTACAACACAGGTGAACATTCAGACACATTATCATAAGCTCACCTTGTCCAGGGACCCAAGCATGCTGCCTTTCCACTCTCAGAGCCCTTCACCTAACCTACTGTGCAGCTGTTTCACCTTTAATATCACTGTTCCACAGGCAGCGTGACGTCACAATGCTCCTTGTCTGTAGCCCGACCCAGGAGCCTTTGCAAACCTGGTATAATCTACATACTTACGGTGTGTTTAGTCTTGGACCACAAATGCAGTGAAGAATAATGGATTGCTACTCTTCATACATTTTTGACCATTGGCTCAGATTTGAATGCGTACTGGCCATCTGAGCATCTCTGCCAGGCCACCCTATGTCTAGAGACTGTAGATTTAGAGAGTTTATAAACATTGTCAGTTCATCAATAACGTGTGCTCGCTTCGGCAGCACATATACTAAAATTGGAACGATACAGAGAAGATTAGCATGGCCCCTGCGCAAGGATGACACGCAAATTCGTGAAGCGTTCCATATTTTTAACAGCTTTCAGGAGAGAAATCTTTTTTGTTTTCAAGACTAATTGAAAAAATAAAGCAGGTCCCAGTGCTGTCCCCGTAATATGTATTTTTCAATTAGTCTCTCCTCAACATTTTTAATGTATTTGCTTTGCAGTAAAGAAGGTGCGCTCTATGTTCAGCTGCATTTAGCAAGGAAGCCTGCAGGACTTCTGGGACTTTTCTTTCTCTTTTTTAGCCTCACTGTCATTATTCTTCACCACCCCCAAATCTATACTGCTGCAGTGTTGTGTTGCTTTGTGGGAAGCAGGACAAAGAGAAGGGCAGGGCCTATGCAAATGAAGGCCTCAGGGATGTCTGGGAGTGCCTTTTTAGCAGTATTGTTAAAGTCCACCTTGCAACCGGATTGGTCGGGTAAGCTGAAAAACACCATGCCAGATTGGGCACCAGGTCTCTAGGCGCTTGGAGGACATATTGGGTCTACATCCCTCAGTTTCTGAGGTCCAAGAAATGTTCACCCTCTACCCTAATAGAGAGGTCTTGGCCGATCGTGGCTGAGAGGGGAAGAAGGTAGCAGTGCAAGATGCTTATGGTCCTTCTCTAATAATGGACCAACTTTCTCTCTCTCCTTACCTGTGGTTCTGCCTGGCTACTGGGGCTACCAGTTGTAAGCCTGCAGCCCACAGGGAGTTGGTTTGTTCCTCTCACACATGTAAATGGGTAAGCATTCAAGTGCACACACCTGCCTACGTCCACAGACCCTCGCGCACACACACTTTTGTCAACAAGCTTTTTCGCAATTAAGAGTATCAGGGACCCATGTTGAAATACAAAAGCAGCACACCACGTGACGGCCATCACATAGAGTCCAGCAGCAAATGGGAAACGTTTAACTAGCTGTGGTCCTATTACTTGCGCTCTACCGTGGAACAACTGCTGGATGAGTCCTGCTGGAGAATATTGAACCTACAACAAGTCTGAGGTAAATAAAAATTCCACAGGAATATAATCAAACAGGGACCTACAACCCTTCCGAGCCAGATAGGAGTCGAACCTACAATCTTCTGATCCGTAGTCAGACGCGTTATCCATTGCGCCACTGGCCCTATGTAGACTTACGCATCCTTTTGTCCTTAAGTGGGCTAGAAAGTGTGTGTATGTGTGTGTGAAGGCACAAGGAAACCCATCTGACCTCCTGGAAGTCTGTTCTGTGAGGTTTTCCCAAGTTTTACAAAGGACTTTAGGAGAAGGAAGCACCTAAAAGCTAGGCGAAATGGTCCTAGATCCAAGGAAATCTTTTAGATCAGGCTCAGTTTCTTAAATAGTTTGCATTAACATAATCAGTTCCAGGTCTGTGTGGGGCTGAGCTTGAGAACTCCTTAGTAAGTAGGCGTTTACAACAATAAGGGGTTTAATATTACAACACAGGTGAACATTCAGACACATTATCATACGCTCACCTTGTCCAGGGACCCAAGCATGCTGCCTTTCCACTCTCAGAGCCCTTCACCTAACCTACTGTGCAGCTGTTTCACCTTTAATATCACTGTTCCACAGGCAGCGTGACGTCACAATGCTCCTTGTCTGTAGCCCGACCCAGGAGCCTTTGCAAACCTGGTATAATCTACATACTTACGGTGTGTTTAGTCTTGGACCACAAATGCAGTGAAGAATAATGGATTGCTACTCTTCATACATTTTTGACCATTGGCTCAGATTTGAATGCGTACTGGCCATCTGAGCATCTCTGCCAGGCCACCCTATGTCTAGAGACTGTAGATTTAGAGAGTTTATAAACATTGTCAGTTCATCAATAAAGTGTGCTCGCTTCGGCAGCACATATACTAAAATTGGAACGATACAGAGAAGATTAGCATGGCCCCTGCGCAAGGATGACACGCAAATTCGTGAAGCGTTCCATATTTTTAACAGCTTTCAGGAGAGAAATCTTTTTTGTTTTCAAGACTAATTGAAAAAATAAAGCAGGTCCCAGTGCTGTCCCCGTAATATGTATTTTTCAATTAGTCTCTCCTCAACATTTTTAATGTATTTGCTTTGCAGTAAAGAAGGTGCGCTCTATGTTCAGCTGCATTTAGCAAGGAAGCCTGCAGGACTTCTGGGACTTTTCTTTCTCTTTTTTAGCCTCACTGTCATTATTCTTCACCACCCCCAAATCTATACTGCTGCAGTGTTGTGTTGCTTTGTGGGAAGCAGGACAAAGAGAAGGGCAGGGCCTATGCAAATGAAGGCCTCAGGGATGTCTGGGAGTGCCTTTTTAGCAGTATTGTTAAAGTCCACCTTGCAACCGGATTGGTCGGGTAAGCTGAAAAACACCATGCCAGATTGGGCACCAGGTGTCTAGGCGCTTGGAGGACATATTGGGTCTACATCCCTCAGTTTCTGAGGTCCAAGAAATGTTCACCCTCTACCCTAATAGAGAGGTCTTGGCCGATCGTGGCTGAGAGGGGAAGAAGGTAGCAGTGCAAGATGCTTATGGTCCTTCTCTAATAATGGACCAACTTTCTCTCTCTCCTTACCTGTGGTTCTGCCTGGCTACTGGGGCTACCAGTTGTAAGCCTGCAGCCCACAGGGAGTTGGTTTGTTCCTCTCACACATGTAAATGGGTAAGCATTCAAGTGCACACACCTGCCTACGTCCACAGACCCTCGCGCACACACACTTTTGTCAACAAGCTTTTTCGCAATTAAGAGTATCAGGGACCCATGTTGAAATACAAAAGCAGCACACCACGTGACGGCCATCACATAGAGTCCAGCAGCAAATGGGAAACGTTTAACTAGCTGTGGTCCTATTACTTGCGCTCTACCGTGGAACAACTGCTGGATGAGTCCTGCTGGAGAATATTGAACCTACAACAAGTCTGAGGTAAATAAAAATTCCACAGGAATATAATCAAACAGGGACCTACAACCCTTCCGAGCCAGATAGGAGTCGAACCTACAATCTTCTGATCCGTAGTCAGACGCGTTATCCATTGCGCCACTGGCCCTATGTAGACTTACGCATCCTTTTGTCCTTAAGTGGGCTAGAAAGTGTGTGTATGTGTGTGTGAAGGCACAAGGAAACCCATCTGACCTCCTGGAAGTCTGTTCTGTGAGGTTTTCCCAAGTTTTACAAAGGACTTTAGGAGAAGGAAGCACCTAAAAGCTAGGCGAAATGGTCCTAGATCCAAGGAAATCTTTTAGATCAGGCTCAGTTTCTTAAATAGTTTGCATTAACATAATCAGTTCCAGGTCTGTGTGGGGCTGAGCTTGAGAACTCCTTAGTAAGTAGGCGTTTACAACAATAAGGGGTTTAATATTACAACACAGGTGAACATTCAGACACATTATCATAAGCTCACCTTGTCCAGGGACCCAAGCATTCTGCCTTTCCACTCTCAGAGCCCTTCACCTAACCTACTGTGCAGCTGTTTCACCTTTAATATCACTGTTCCACAAGCAGCGTGACGTCACAATGCTCCTTGTCTGTAGCCCGACCCAGGAGCCTTTGCAAACCTGGTATAATCTACATACTTACGGTGTGTTTAGTCTTGGACCACAAATGCAGTGAAGAATAATGGATTGCTACTCTTCATACATTTTTGACCATTGGCTCAGATTTGAATGCGTACTGGCCATCTGAGCATCTCTGCCAGGCCACCCTATGTCTAGAGACTGTAGATTTAGAGAGTTTATAAACATTGTCAGTTCATCAATAAAGTGTGCTCGCTTCGGCAGCACATATACTAAAATTGGAACGATACAGAGAAGATTAGCATGGCCCCTGCGCAAGGATGACACGCAAATTCGTGAAGCGTTCCATATTTTTAACAGCTTTCAGGAGAGAAATCTTTTTTGTTTTCAAGACTAATTGAAAAAATAAAGCAGGTCCCAGTGCTGTCCCCGTAATATGTATTTTTCAATTAGTCTCTCCTCAACATTTTTAATGTATTTGCTTTGCAGTAAAGAAGGTGCGCTCTATGTTCAGCTGCATTTAGCAAGGAAGCCTGCAGGACTTCTGGGACTTTTCTTTCTCTTTTTTAGCCTCACTGTCATTATTCTTCACCACCCCCAAATCTATACTGCTGCAGTGTTGTGTTGCTTTGTGGGAAGCAGGACAAAGAGAAGGGCAGGGCCTATGCAAATGAAGGCCTCAGGGATGTCTGGGAGTGCCTTTTTAGCAGTATTGTTAAAGTCCACCTTGCAACCGGATTGGTCGGGTAAGCTGAAAAACACCATGCCAGATTGGGCACCAGGTCTCTAGGCGCTTGGAGGACATATTGGGTCTACATCCCTCAGTTTCTGAGGTCCAAGAAATGTTCACCCTCTACCCTAATAGAGAGGTCTTGGCCGATCGTGGCTGAGAGGGGAAGAAGGTAGCAGTGCAAGATGCTTATGGTCCTTCTCTAATAATGGACCAACTTTCTCTCTCTCCTTACCTGTGGTTCTGCCTGGCTACTGGGGCTACCAGTTGTAAGCCTGCAGCCCACAGGGAGTTGGTTTGTTCCTCTCACACATGTAAATGGGTAAGCATTCAAGTGCACACACCTGCCTACGTCCACAG